>NC_142381.1:15699344-16042469 GCF_059441005.1 Hippichthys cyanospilos | reverse complement strand
GTCGATGTGTCTTTGCCCAACCTTCTGCCACCACTAGAGGGCGACATTTGTCTTTTATATATATATAATACAGTCGGCCCCCGGCTTACGAACACCCTGATTTACGAACAATTCGCCTTACGAGCGTGGATCACGGAGATTTTTGTCCCCCACTTACGAACAAACCTTTCGCCTTACGAGCAATCCGACATGCCGGCCATTAAGTATGTGAATATGTTTCTCGCTTAACTGCGTCAACAAAATCAGCAGATGCGTCATTTAAACCTTCAATAGATACTTGTGGCAGTAACGTGAACGCTATTGGTCTTACAACGTCACAGTGACTGTCTCAGTCACGGTGTGTAAATATATTACCATTTAAGTGTAGTGTTTGTACAGCTAAAGGGAAAAACAGCTGACATGAAATTAAATGTGCAGATTGCAGGACAAAGAATTGTCATTGGTTTAAATGTGTTTTTTTTTTTAAATTAATTGTCAATACATTCCAACCGTTTAAAAAAAAAGTGCGAATAAGTATCAGTCAGTCGGAGATGCCAATATGATATTGGTCGATTAAGGTCACCCGGTCTCACTCACGGAGATGCTATTGGCCGGCGTCACACGTCAATCACAGAAGTGCCGATATGCTATTGGCCGAACGCCTTTATCTAGCTTGATGGCACAACTGGTTGGGATGGAAGGAAGGAGAGAAAATGAGTGAAAAACGGAAGGGAGGAATGTTGTGAAGACTTTGCAAACTTTATCTGTTAGACATAGCTTCCAAAATTACTAGCAACGGTAAAGGAAGAAATAAGAGGATGATGTTTTAGTATCTCCGTGATTAGCACCCTGACTGAAAGAGTTACTGTGACACTGTAAGACCAATAGCATATCTACCTCGCCGTGTTGGCTTTGAGCGATGGTCTCTGCTCCCCTCCGCTTCCACCCAACTCAAGTCACGTCATTCCAAAGGTAGAAGTCATTTTTCCTTTGTACTTATTATTTAATGCAAATTTACAGTAGATTATGTCACTCAATTTTAATATATGTGTACAGTCGTGGTGTTTTTACCTAGGGCTTTTGCGCGCGTTGCAAAACACCTAGGGCTTTTGCGCGCGTTGCACGCATTCACGAATTAACATGGGTTTGGATTGCCCGTTATACGAGCAGTTCGAGATACGAGCGTACCCGCTGAACGGATTAAGTTCGTAACCCGGGGGCCCACTGTATATAATTTTTCTGGTCCGTCATTTGTCAGGCGCTGGATTACTTTTTTCCACACTCACTTTAATTCTTTTTTTTTGTTTTAGTGCTTACATCTAAAGTTAACACCATGTGTCTGGTTCTACACTCACACTGCAATTGAAACATAAAACAGTTAGATAAGTGTAATACAAAACCAAAGCCAGGTAAGGGGTTTAAGCCTAGGCTATAATACATGTTTATTTTCCCACATTTTAGAAATGCAAGGGACAAGAGTGCAATTAACAAACATGTCCACTGGGTTGTCATTATCATGCATTACATGACACTCAAAATAGGTGGATGTCAGTTCTCATTTATAAATGCCTGCCCTACAACTATAGAAGACGGTTTCATTAACATTTGTCCAAATTTCGTCTGTTACATACACCACAAGTAAAACAAAGTTTTACGGGGGTTAAATTTACTAAAAAAAAAACGTCTTTAATTAGGGAATTTAAAAAAAGATCGATCTTTCATTTCCTGGCCAAAAGCCAGTCAGAGAAAGAATGCAAATTTGTTCTGGATTCCCAGAAATCTCTTATCCTGTATTATATTTCATGTTTATTCGCTGGTGACTGAAAATGATATCATCTGTGATCAAGTCTCAATTAACAACCAATCACTGCTTACCTGTTCATGTGACATTCACAAGTTCACTTGTGATTGGTTGTTACCGGAGCCTTCGGCACATTCAATGTAATTTTTAGTCGAAAGCAAGTCAAAAATGTGTATTTAAAATATGAATTGTACGTGCAATTTGGTTATTATATTAACTCACTCAAACCCAAAGATGTCATTCTGTGTTTTTAAGACTCCAGTCATTCAATTTCCTCATTATTTTTTTTTTCCAAATATTTTCAAGTATGAGGCTAAAGGAGTGTCTAAAAATATCACAAGAAATCTACATGACATTGAAAGCATATTTCGTAATAGCAAAAGTGGCCTTTAACAAGGGCTTACTTTCCGGGTTTTGACTGTTGGCCACAGCGAAGGCTCAATTTCATTCAAGAGACTGAGGGCAGCAAGTAGTTGGACCATTGCAGCAAAGTGGAGACTGTGGAGTAGAATACTGGAGCAACTGGGTACGCTATTTTGTACTTTAACCAATGGTACACTCCCATAAGTTATTATCAGGCTTACTACCGACTAAAAGGGGATTTCATAGTACTTGATGTTCACATATTGAGTAGCTCGAATTTTAGCGGTGAAGCTAGCCCAAAGTGTCACTTCAATGCATCACAACAACTTGGCTTTCCAAAAATGGCTTTTTTTTCATGTGTTTTCCAGGGACGGCACCAACTTGGTGGATTTCACCTTTGTGGAGAACGTCGTTCACGGACATATCCTGGCTGCTGAGCACCTGAGGCCTGACTCTCCCATTTGTGGAAAGGTCAGTAGGAACAAAAAAATTCTATCTGATGTCGTCTTCACTTTTCTCGCGTTTTCGCAATTTTCAGTTGTTTTTGTAGTCATTTCAGTTTTTTCTTTGGCCTGTTTGCATGAAATTCCATCCCCGGCCTCTAGATGGTGACAAACCGCCATTTTACATTGTAAATTTGAAACAAGAAGAAGGAATAAGGAATTACAGTAAACTCAGTCTCATTTTTGTTAAATGTTATTTCAAACGCAAATCCTCTGTAATCCTGCTTTTTATGCATACAAAAAACATTTGTTAATGTGCGTCTATGGGAAAAATTATTGATGCTTGTGTTCAATTAAATACTCTTGATTGAACAGTGGGGAAAAAAATGTTAGGAACTGTTTTGCCATTTCTAGGGATAGGAGAGTACCAATACCAAATATCTGTATCGATTCGATACCTGGCCTAACTAAATTCAAGGTATCATTATTTACAACGACAGCTGATATTAGAATTACATTAAATTTAAGACTCTTAATTTGGCTGAAAAAGATCAAGTTCAATCTAGTCTTTGTTATATATTAAGTCCTCTGTAATCCTGCTTTTTTTATCCTCACAAAAGCAACATCTGTAGGTTTTGTTTTATAACGTGTATCTTTGGGAAAAATTTTTGATATATGTATATTATATTTATCTTGATTTATAATATTTATACTGAATCAAACGGGTACAGATTGAACAGTAATATTTAATTTGTGAGGTAATTGATCCCATATCATAATTTTGAGGGATGGGCAAGTATCAACACCAACTATCGATATCAGGCCGATACATTTTTATGATCACAAACTAAAAATCACAAATTTAAAAAAATAGAAAATTGACATTTTAAGGAAAATTGTATATAGCTATTTCTCGGAAATTGTCACTTTTTGGAAGGGAGATATTTTGTTCATTAAAATATTAATGATATTTGGTATTGGGAGCTCGAGAGTTGATTACTTACTGTTTACTGGTATCGGTCTTAGAAAAAAGCAGTTATTTATATATGATTATTTGTGGTGGTCTCTCGTAAGATCTTTCTAATGTAAAATACTTTGTCATTCGAGTCAAAGTTTTAGCATCACGGCTATATATACAATCTGTTAATTACCCTGTTAAAATGGTAATCTTTTCTTTCTTTATTTATTTTTTGACCAGCCTTATCACATCACCAACGATGAACCGGTTCGGTTTTGGGACTTCATGTCAGAGATGTTGGTGGGTTTGGGTTACGCCCCCCCACGCCACCACTTGCCCTACAAGCTTGTGTACGGCCTGGCCCTTCTGCTATGGCTTTTCTCCGTGCTGCTGCGCCCCCTGATATCCTTCAAACCTACTTTCACGCCAATGAGAGTGGCTCTGGCCGGAACCCACCACTACTACAGCTGTGAGCGAGCCAAGCGGGACATGGGCTACAAGCCGCTGGTTGGTCTCAAGGAGGGGATCGAACGCACGGTCCAAAGCTATCCTCATCTCAGGCACAATGCATAATAGGAGCGGAGGCAAATACACTGAATGGACCAATCCAAACGGACAACATCGCGAGCTGTTTTGTCTTGCAGATGGGAACAATTTTTTTCCTGCCTTTTCAAGTGTAATTTAACATTTTCACCAGCAGATGGCAGCAGCAGTGTGTTATTGGCACTTAGTCCCGAACGCGGAAGCTGTTAGTTGCACAAGTTTACTGTATGTACTTGAATACAATGAAATAAATGCAATTTGGATTTTTTGTGAGGTCGCTAATAAAAATATTGCAATTGCATTGGACTAAGTATTTCATTTAAACACATTTTTTGGGACAACATACATTGATTCCTAAATAAATTTGCCCCTTTTCCACATATCAAATACCGTACAGTATATCAAACATCCGGCTTTTGCTGACATCACAGCAAGTATACTTCGCTTTTTTTTTAATTATCATTATTATTATTTATTTTTTTTAAGTTGTTCTTTAGCAACCACACCATGATTGAATGCAGAAGTACTGCACTGGGCAAGGCTGTCAAACTGGTTTGACCTCTTAAGGGGGGGAAATGGAGCTAGATCCAGCTGAGACAATAAAAGGCTGAGCATTTACATTTCGTCACCGGAGTGAAACTTTGCTCACTTTCGCCATCTGACAGCAGTTTTATTGCGCAATGGACTCACGCCCTCTTTCAAATCTTTTCTGAGGGCATGATTATTATTATTAATTTTCTTTTGTATTGGTAGAAGTGCGTTATTCTATTTTGCATTTTACGCATTCGAAGTCTGTATTTTATCCTTCATTAGTTTCTCATTGCACAATGAGTGAGGCGTGAGCATTTCTATTACATATTGTCAATTCTCTCTCATCAGTGCCTCCTGCAGAGGACTGTGTGACTGCACAGAATAGTCAAGACGGTTTGTGTTTTCTTCTTGAAATGTCACGTTACCTACGTTTTAAAGTAATACATATATATATATATATATATATATATATATATATATATATATATATATATATATATATATATATATATATATATATATATATATATATATCAAGGTAGTTGTAATGATGACGGTTTAAGAAAAGTAACTTCAATTAATCTGATTACCTGCAGGGGAATAGTAACGAACTAAAATAATACACAAATTAACTCATTCAATCCCAGACATTTTAGACCACTCTTTATTACTGTATAATCATTGAAAAAGAAGTGAAAAGAAAATACTTTTAAGTGTTTAGGATTAAATGTTTGCACGATAAAAGTATTCTATTCTGTTCTAATACACAAGAATAATTGTATGTAAAATAACTGGTGAAAAATGGTTTGTAATGCACTTTCATGAGAAATAATATTTTATCTATTAAACGAATCAATTAAATATTCAATGGAACAATGGATTCGAAAAATATTTGGTAGTAAGGGCCCAACATAGCACTGACTGAAGTACAGTTGATTCCTATTCTATTCTAATACAAAACAATTGTTTGTAAGTGAACTAATTGTTGAAAACATGGTTTATATTGTGCTTTATTGGGAAAAATCAGATTATTCAATCGATTGATGAATATTCGATAGAATAATCAATTCTAAAAATCTTAAACAGCACTGGCTGAAATAAAGCCACAGTATTTATGTAATTATTTTTTGCTACTTCTGATTCTATTTTATTCTGTTCAAATAAATAACAATTATTTGTAAGTGAACTAATTGGGGACAGATGGTTTATAATGCATTTTAATGAAAAAAAACATCGGATTTTTCGATTAATTGAATAGTTGATCAAATATTCAATTCTCATCACAGTATTTTTTCTTTGCCCCTTCTGATTCTATTTTATTCTATTCTAATAAGCAACAATTATTTGTAAGTGAGCTAGTACACATATCAGATTATTCAATTCATGGAATATTTGATCAAATAATCGATTCTAAAAACCTTAAATACAGCCACAACGTACGATAATGCTTAAGATACCTTGCTATTTTGAATCTGTGTTTACATTAACAACGCCGGCTTCCCATTTAATGAGCACCAAGGCAATTTTGTTTCCCGCCGGAGCGGTTGCTAGGCGCCGGCCACGCCTCGGCCCTTGTTGTCATGTCATCCTTTTCCCCCTTCAGACGGTCGGCCGCATTCAAGGTGGCGATTTTGCTCGCTCGATCGTGAAGAACAAAGCGAATACCAAGCAACTGGTATTAGTCACGGCGATGCAAAACCCGGTGCTCCGCCCCACCCGTTCTTGCCCTCCTTGACTGGCTGGGCTTGTCAGCGCTCACGCCCGTACCTGAAAGCTCAAGACACCTGTCACACACTAGCTACGCACACACACACACTTTTCAGCCGGGGCTACGCTTCTAAGTGCCCGTTTTGGATCCTTAAGTGAGACCAGTCAGTTTTTGGATACTTCCACATTTGAAGGGTGAGTGACTGAAGTCATCCGTCATTCAAAGGGTTTTAGTCAGTTTGTAGTCTTGTTTTTGAGTTGTTTCTTTCTTGTTTTTTCTCGCCTCGATGAACTTGTCCGTCCTGTTCCTTGCGTCTCTTAAATACACTTCATTAATCATTGCTGATTTTCTGAGGAAAGGCGTCTTAAACCTTGCACAAATATGTCATTTGAGGCCCGTCTGTGTTTACTTGCTCTAATTGTTGTGGGCATAATCGTTATGAGATACTCAGGGGGTGAATTCACAGCTGTGGGAATTTTTCATGTCCTATTTGCTCAGGGAATTTTACCGTAAGCGATTTGCTCGACAAGTTATTTTTGACCATTCTTTGCAAGTTTTGATTTTTCAATTTGCTTTATTTTGTAAATGCGCTTAAAAGCTCGACTGCTTCAGTTATATTACCCCCCCCCCCAAAAAAAAAAAAAAAAAAACATGACACAAATCATTCTGCTGGAATTTTTTTTTTGTCCAGAAGATTCCTTGTGATGTTTAGTCAATAGCAGATTTTTTTTTTTTTTTTCATTTTGGGAAGTGGAAAGACAGGCTCCTCAACATGTTTAAAGGATGAGCAGGAGGAATTCCTCTCAGAGTATGTTTTTTTTTTTTTTTTTATTTTGGGAGGGAACAAAGCGTGGGAAGCCTGCTTCCTATCGAAACAGTCATTCATTGGTTCATCTGTAGATTTGTAGTTTGTGCCTTTCCATATCTGAATCTGTCGTTTGCATTTTTCAGGTGGCCCGATAAGAACCAGAAGCCAAAGAAGATTGAAAAATGTCTACTGGTAAGTAGCAAGAAAGTGTTTCAACCATTATTGGGCCATCAAAGGGTGTGCCTGTGAATGGCATTGTCTTAGTGTTCTGATTATATGAAAAGGGAACCACTCATGACCACTTTCAAAGGTGTCCCACAGGGGTCTGTACTTAGTGCAATACTTTTCAATAGATGCATCAATAATTGAGGCCATGTTAATTATAATTTTATCCCAATAATTCATACTTCTCCTTGCTGCCTCCATATTGCTCCAGCTAAGATACAGACGCGTTTTAATAACATTTCCAGTCAGCAGTTATCACTGTCTCATAGATACAGGAATTCAGTTATACAGTAGGTCTGTGACCCAATACATACTTGCATGGATTTTCTCAGGGTACTCCAGACTCCTCCTGTTGTAGTTGGGTGTAAAACCGCACTCAGTTGCATCATTTTAAGAATTCTTTCCCATTGGTGTATGATAAATATGAATAAAAATAATGCTGAATCTTTTATTTCCTATTCAGAGGGGGAAAAAGCAACGGTGTTCCGTACCACCAAAGTCAGGACCAAGCTGAAGGATGACTTGAGCTGGATGAACCGCAACAGTGAATCTGAGGATCAACCCCAAGAAGAGAAGCCATGGTAATTTAGATCTGAAATTAATTGATGTAATTATGCCCTTTTTAATTTCACCAGTAAACATCTGAGAAAAAAAAAATCATAAGAGTTTTATTTGAATTCTTTTCATTGTGTTATTGTGGTAGATCAAAAGATTGATATACAACAATAAAAAAAGGCCAAAAAGCTTTACTACAGCATGCTGCATTAGCGTCTTTGTTGCTATCATTAGCTGTGGCTGCAATTGCAGCTGGATGCTTTGCATTTATGTGGTAAACTAAACTTGAGCTGCATCTGAAGTTTGCAAACACCTTCTTACAAAGATTGCATATTACTCTACCTTTATCAAATTTGCCCTCCGGACATTTTTAAAAGTAAAATTTACCACACTGGACTGACACGTTTCACACGCTCTTCCATTTTCATGTCTTCCTTCTGCCCTCCAACCCATAATAGGTTATGCCAAATACAAAATCAGCCAATCAGTGTCCACTTTAGAGTGTGATGGATCTTTGTTTTCCCACCCTCTACAACTTAAGCACAAGAAGCCCGACGCATGTAAACAAATCTAATCAATGTGCAGAAATCATAAAAATAGAGATTAAAATGAGATAAACACCAAGAAAAAAACATTCCTATATAACTTTAATAACTTTAATTAGTTGATCGCAATAAAACTGTGATTTTGACACCCATAATATTAACCCTTGGGTGATTCTTTACATCAACGGCATTTCACATCAAAGAAAAAAATATTGAAAGACACTAGGGAGCTGAAATTTCACCCAGATGATGACAACATGTCAAAAGTTCAACATGGCATGGCCACTTAGTTATCACACAACTAGAAGTGTGCCATCTTTAGCTCTAATACTACAAGAATGACGTGGAAGAAAATGACCCAAAAATGGTCAAAATACTGCATTAGGGTGAGAAGCATGGTGTCTATACAACGTTTATGTTATGAGCTGCACAGATTGAAACAAGTCATTGTGCATTCATGCAGGTTGGCTGAACTAAGGGCCCGGCGTCAAAATGGAGCACAAACCAGTCCTGTGTCATCACCCACTTACGCGGCACCACCACCGGCACCGCCCAAGACTGACACTGAAAAGTAATTGACTATCAAGTCACAATTACACTTGGAAAACATGACATAATTAAGTGCTGATTTCAAATCTCTTTTTGGAGTTTAGATCATCTGGATTCATGATCAGGTAAATTAGACACTACTGCAAATATACTGGAACTAATCAAAACAATTTCGGAATAACTTTTTGACAGTGAGTGAAAACGCTCGATTTGTATTTTTTACTGTTCGTACAGAGGGGTTTTCAACAAGCCTGCTTCATCGACTACAACTACTACCAATGGAATTAGGTAAGGATCGCATACAATAGCAGTTAGTTGAAAAACAAACCTAAAACAAAGGGCCTTATCCATTTTTTTTCACAGCCTTTATTTTTTGAAAAAAACAAAACAAAAACAAAAACAGAATTCAGAGTAAGCATTGTGATCTATTTTGGACATCAGTTTGTCCTTTAAAGGTAGAAATTTAACATATATTTTTCGAAACATGTAGCTTCAACAAAAAAGCAACACTAGCAATACTAAGCTAGCAGTATTAGTAATACAAAGCTAGCATTACAAATGTATACAAAAGCTTCTTTGTTGGTAGGCTGAGTTATTTGTAATGGAGTGTTTCTATAAAGCCAAATGTAACAAGTCTGAGGTTTTATGTTTTAGAATATTAACTCAATTAAATCTCAAAGTTAAAAAACTAACCTGTCGAGAGGAAATATTGCTAATTTCGTATCGTTTCAGAATCCTTGTTTCCCGCCGTCATTTCTTCTTCTTTTTTTTTCCCACAGATAATTTCACTTACTGTACATATTGCTGTCGGGTTATACTACGTTTTGTAATGAAGTATGTTGACAAAATGAATATCCCCCTTCAAGGTTTCTAATGGAGTGCTTACTAAATGAAATGTCTATTAAGTTTGAATAATTTCAGGGGGAAAAGAGAAAAAAATGTTGGTTGAAATACCTAATGTCGTCTGATCTAATCTAGTCAACTTTCTTTTATTTATATCTTTGGTGCCCATCAAATTGAGTCAAGATTTTGATGAAAAAAAAACAAAAAAGGTTAAAAAAAATACCCACCTCTCTAATTTTGTTTGGAAGAACATGTGTAAGAGCTTTTTTTTTTTTTAGTCATTTTTGAGCAAGACCATTCCTACAATTCAGCAGAAAGTTCAGACAATGCAACATATGTTTTTCAATGTAGTGACATGATGTATTTCGTGAAAAAAAATCCTTTCCGCCAACAAAATTGTTTACAACTCTACTACTAGATCTGCTCTGTTTTCATCATCGTGTGCTGTGTTTTAACAGCGGCACATCCAAAGTCACCACAAGACATTCTGAGAACTACAAGAAAATGTAAGCCCACTTTTCAGTTGGATTGAGTTGCGAAGATGCGCAAATATGTTACGATGAGATATGTTTGTGTGGTCCTTAGCGCTCCCCACACGGTGAAATCGTCTACTGAGAAGGTGGACAGCAAGATTAGCAGTGAGGAGCAGTTGAAACGGTAGGACATGGACGCATACGCACACATTGTCCAATTTAAAGTTTACCTGCTGACAGATTGCCTTAACGCCACCGTGCCTTCCTTTTCTAGCACGACGTTTGCAAGCAAAGTCCTGAACAAATCTGCAGCCAGAGAACGCTCTTATGTGCTCTCGGCCGCTAAGAAATTTGAGTATGTATGGATTTTCTGTAGCTTTGGGGAAAAAAAGCGTTTGCATGTTCTGCTCTTATGAGAAATCTCTATGTATTCCCATGAAAAATACACAGGGCTCAAGCAGCTGAGAATTCAGTGGATAAGGAACCACCACCATATGTGGCAAAAAGGTAACAAGTACTAAAATTGTATTAAGATTTATTTAATTTTTTACTTTCTTATACTCTAACCATTTACAGCAGTTTTGGATTATATGCAACTACCTTTTTCTCATGTTTTGAACTCTATGGCTTGTGATCCATTTTGTCTCATCTGCAATTTTTTTACCCCCTCGGTGTCAAGTTCGACCCAATTTGGGCCATTATTCTAGACCAATGCTTTTCAAATAGTGTGGGTGGAGGGATGTATGACCCCATTGAAAAGGCTTTGATTTTGTCATGTTAAGTGTAATTGCAATAAAATAAAGTTTTTCATACATTTTTTTTAGTTTCAGGCACTTTGATGCACAACAGCAAATCCTAATTTTTATAAGCAACAGTTAGGTAATGAAAGTAATGAAAACATTGACTTGGATGTCACTACTTAGCACACAACCTAAAGCGGGTGTGTCCAAAGTCGGTCCACGAGGGCCGCTGTCCTACATGTTTTCCAGGTTTCTTTTCCTGACACACCTGATACAAATGATCAGCTCATCAGCAAGCTCAGCAGAAACCTGATAACGATCCTGATCATTTGAATCAGGTGTGTCAGGAAAAGAAACCTGGAAACCATGCAGGACAGCGGCCCTCGCGGACCGACTTTGGACACCCCTGACCTAAAGTCTGTTTGATTAAAAACAAATAATAATAAAAGGGTAGATACATAGTAAAACATTAATTAAGCTTAATTTGTTCAATATGACAGTGTTCAAGTTTGTCTAACAGCGATTGTACAATTTGTGTTTGTTGTGTGTGTTTGAAATGTGCAGGGCAGAGATTGTAGATGATCCCCCTGTGAGCACTGCCATCCCCATCACATCTGTCACATCTGTGCCGGAACCTGCCAAGACACAAAACATGTAAATCCTCAGCCGAGCGTCTCCTGGTTTTTCCCCTCCCTGTCAATTTGTCGCAATTTATCATCTTATTTCCAGAACCACCTCCAGTGTCAAGACATCCGTCGTCACTGTTGGCGAGCCCCCGAAGGTGGAGGTGGCTCCACCCAAACCCGTAAAAGAAGACCCGCCTCCGGTGCCTGCTGTGAAAAAGGACCCGTTTGAAGATATGAAACCAGACAGCGCCAAGGTGGCCGCCCCCCTGCCGGAACTCATCGCCGATTATCTGCACGTTGTTTCCGCCCATTCGGAACGTGACGATTCGGGAGCTGCCGACGGTCATCTCGTCCCGATCAATGAAGAACCAGAACTTATTGAAAATTCAAGGTCAGAAATTCAAGTTTCTACTATATACTAACGTGACATGAATCGTCAAATATTACGATTAGAACTCGAGATCGACCAATATGCTTTTTTCAGGCCCTATGCCGATTATCGGTAGTCAAGGACGCCGATAACCAATAATTAAAGCTTATATTAATTTTCGAGGAATTAAAGAATACTGTATTTATTGCAGTAAAGA
This sequence comes from Hippichthys cyanospilos, assembly GCF_059441005.1. Lineage (NCBI taxonomy): Eukaryota > Metazoa > Chordata > Actinopteri > Syngnathiformes > Syngnathidae > Hippichthys > Hippichthys cyanospilos. The sequence continues at coordinate 16,030,192 of NC_142381.1, read as the reverse complement.
GTAAAGGAGGGTCTAAAAATGGCCGGCAGTATGCGGTTACTTTGGGCAATTAAGTACTAATGTAATAAACTATTTAGGTATCGAAGTACTCAAGTAACAATTTCCTAAGGTACTAAAATCAATAACGTGAAGTCATAGGTGTCGAACTATAGCCCTCGAGGTCTGGAGTTATCAAATCCAAAGATTTTCCGCACTATAAGGCGCACCTAAAAGCCTTAATTTTTAAAAAAAGCTGAAGGTGCGCCTTATCAGGTGCGCCTTATAAATGGATCAAGATTGCGATTGGGATCCGTAGATGGGGAATGAACTGATAAGATAAGCTTTACCTGTTTCTTTTGTGTGTTTACAGTTGAACAAGGTTGCTCATATTGACATTGAGTTATTACGCTATTGAGAGTTTAGAGTTATAATTTGAGTTATTATTGTTATTACATTGAGTATTACTATATTGTGATTGAAAAAGTTTTAAATATATGTTTTAAATATATGGAAAACATATTTAAAGATGTCATTAATTGAGGGTGCGCCTTATAATCCGGTGCGCCTTATAGTGCGGAGAATACGGTAATCAGTTAGTTGACTGAATAGTGCCAGCCATTTTTAGATACTTCTTTAGCCAAACTTGAAAACAATTTTGAAAATATAAATTAATATTTTTTTAAAATGTACCTGTACATATGGACGCTTAAATACACGTAAAAATAGGTCTATGGGATTGAAAGCGTTAAAAAATAAAAACATTGTAACAAAAACATTGTAACACGTATAATCAAATATATGTTGATTATACTTACTAAGCCTAGCAGGGGTACTGAAAAACTACATTTAACATTTACTTGAACTTTCAAATACCCACAACATAACAGTACGGTTAAACTTCAGAGTATCACATAAATGGTTAACTGTGCAGCTTTTCAATGGCATTTCGGAGACATGCTTGCATCATTCCTTCTCGACAAATGTGCCAAGGAGACTTTGACCTGGAATTCCATGCATTTCCCTTTTATCTTCGCAGCTCCAAAGTTGAAACGCTCACCGCTATGTACGAAAACCTCATTCCAGACGACTCCGACTCAACCAGGTAGTGAGGCAATTTGTTACACTTTGTTACAATTTGTTCACTTATATAGCGCTTTTCTACCTTGGGTACTCAAAGCGCTTTACACTAACTAGTCATTTACCTACTGATGACGCAGCATCAGGAGCAATTGGGGGTTCAGTGTCTTGCTCAAGGAAACTTCGACATCTACAGTATATAAATAAATAAATAAATAAATATATATATATATATATATATATATATATATATATATATATATATATATATATATATATATATATATATATATATATATATATATATATATATATATATATATATATATATATATATATATATATATATATATATATATACTGTATATGTATGTTTAGCTGTGAGATTACCATGCCATCTGATGAGATCATTTTTTTTTTATCTTTCATTTTCTTTTCCTCATTTCCATTTCAGCTTGAAGGATGATGAGCCATGGCTGGCAAAGGAAAAGGAAAGCTCAGCGGACACTCGCTCTGAGGAAGGGTACACAACTAACAGGACTTTCTCATTCATTTCATAGCAGTGCTGGCATCAGGACACATAATGGCATTTGGCCACCGCGCTCACTTCAAAGGAGTCACATTTAATTTACGGCTGGCTAAAAATACCTGTCAAGAGTTAGATCCAAATTAGACATGACTGAAGAGATATAATATGTGTGTGTGTGTGTGAATGTGTGTGGGTGTGCTCCAAAGTAGGTTAACTGATCTGGTTCCTTAATGTCGATAGGAATGAACAGGCTTCAACTCAAGAACTCCGAAACCATGAAGCAAGAACAGAGGATCTCTTGAATCTCATTTCTGGGTTTGTAAAATACACTACAGTCAAATGAAAGGCATCAACATTGTTTTTGAATGCAAACCACAAGGTGGCACTGTTGAGCTACCAATGCAATTGTGTTGCAATCCCTCCCTTTTCTCTGAAGTCTGTGGCCAGTTTACTGCTTTCATGCTCCACAACAAATCATATACAAGAAAAAAAAAAACGTAACAGGACATAACGTTACATTGCGGGATATGACATTGTGTTTGACATTGTTGCGTAAGATAACGCGTGGCATAACGTTACGTTGGGTAATGTTACATTTCACACTGTAAATTAATGGCAATTTGAAAAGGAGCGAAACATGAAATTGGGTTCTGCACATAAGAGTGAAGTATGTGTGGTTTACAAGACACATTTACAATAGTTACTAACTACTTCAAATTTTAGCAGGTAATGCACAAGCTCTGAATAGCTATTTCTTGCAGAAGCTATGTATGTTAAAAATGCATCAAAACTGATTTAAAATAGTATACATTATTGTTCTCTGAACATTATGCTCAAGATTTATTTTTCAATGAATCGAACCTTCATTACCTTTATTAAATAAATCTAACCCTTAAATCAGCTTTATTGTTTTAAGTTAGATTGAAACTAAAATCAGTCATAATGGTTGAAAACGATCTAGAGTTTGTTTTTTGTTTTGCCTTCAATGCCCAGCCCTAATTTAAAGGGACGATGTGTAAGATTGAGACCATTTTTCACTATGGACAGCAGGAGGTGCTGCAGGTGCTGTATTGAACATTATCCATAGCTATAACAAACCTGAGGAGTGCCCCTCCATGTAATATCATTTAACGATAAGTAGACCTACGGTTATATTTAAAACATACTGTTAGTCATCAAGAACACATTTATTTGAATATTTTTTACATTTATAATCATTTAACTTATTCATTTTTAATGAAAAACATATACATTTTACACAGTGTCCCTTTAAGTATTGATTTATTACTTCAGTATCTGGGATTTAATGTTCAGACAAAAAAACCATGAAAGTACGCATCGAATAAAACATTAAGTTTCTCATTTATTGAAAAAAAAATCAGCTATGTTTTATACTTTATATTACAAAAATCATCTCGTGCATATAATATAATTTATTGATAACTAGAGCGCCGATTATATTTAAAACATACTGTTGATCATTAAGAACACATCTCTGCAACTTTTTGAAATTTATAATCATTTAATTATTCCTTTTAAATGAAAAACGGTCTAAATCTTATACATTGTCGCATTAACGTAATGCAATGTTACGCAATGCTATGTCGATTAACATTTCACAACATAATGTAACGTTACTTAAAACAACTTTCATAATGTAACATTATTCAGCACAACGTTACACAACCTAATGTTATTTTACATTACATACATGGATAACATGTAGTGTCATTATGTTATGTAATGCTATGCTATGTTGCATATCATTATGTATAGTGGTGTCACGTTATATATACCTTACATAATGTAACATAACAGTGTAGTGTTACACTACATCATGTTACGTGACTTATGCAGCATAGCAGCATTATGTTACGTAAAGTTATGTTGCTTGCAAAATACGCTGCATCATTAAATATCATTATGTCATGTCACATTACGTTACCCTCTGTTGTTACGTGACTTATGTAATGTAGTGTTGCACTACATCATGCTATGTTACTGACAGAAAATTATGTTGTGTGGCATTACATTACGTGATGTGTTTTTGCTTGCAAAATGCTATGGTATATTGAGTAACGTTAAATGGTAAAAGTAGTCTTGTAATCATTATGCTACCCAACATTATTTTACGTTATATTGTGTTACATAAAGCTGCTTATGTAACATTATGTAGCGTAACGTTACATTGTGCAGTTTTATTTTTCCTTCCAAGATAACATTATATAACATTATATAGCATAATGTTATGTTAGGTAACATTAAGTATCGTTAAATTGGAATTGGAATGCAGGTATCGTCACGTTACCCAACATAATGTTACATACCGTTACATTACATTGCGTGACCTAGCAGCATTCTCGTCCACCGAATGGTATGCGTGCTTAGCGTTTTTTTTCCCAATCTCACTTCCTGGGTCAGTCCAATCTGATTTTATTTTCCCTTACTATTGTTATTTGCTTTTTATTCTTGCTGTTATCTTTCCGCCGCTGCAGTCAAGAAGAACCCGAAGAACCCGTTCCCCCCAGCCCCGTACTTTGGAATCCGGATCTGCACACTGAATTTGAAAGGTAAAAGAAAAGCCTTGAATAAAAGAAACTCACTTTTTATTATGCTCCAAGTAAGTGCTTTCTTTGTCGATGGCAATGTTTACATAATGTGCAAGTTGAATACCATCCGGCAAAGACCTGCACTAACTCAAATGAATGCAATCCAAAAAAAAAGCATGCAGAGAAAGAAATTGTTGCAAAAAGCCTTGGCTCCCCATCTGTGTTTATTTGATGCTGAATAGCAGCATAGTAGAATTATAGAAAGGTATTTGAAGAAATTACACCGGCTGAAAATACATTACAGCCAATACCTTTTACTAAAGCCCATTAATCTTCATTATTCCATCACCGTGAGCTATAAATTCACACAAAAGATTCCAGAACCCAGCATTTTGAAAACGAGCGCGACATTTTATCCGCACGCCTGAAAAATAGAAGAGAATGTTCTGTTCTGATGAAGTATGGCCACGTTGTTTGTCTCGGCCAGCCTCAGATACACCCAGTTACACGGAAAACAATCCAAAGTTAGATGCAATCACACGACCTCCTGGCAGGAAATGCTTTCTGATCTGATAACATGTGAAATAACCTCTTGGCGACTCTGAATGATGTCTCTCTTCCCGCCAGCACCACGGAGACCGTCACAATAACCAGCCAAACTGTAACCATTACCGAGAAAAGGTATGGCAAGTACACAAAGATCCAGTCGGTCCTGGTTTGCAAGCTACTCACATAGTTACACGTCTGCCAGTACTTTCAATGTAAATAGTGCATGAGAAGAACCGCAGTAACCTTTGCTTGCCCTCTTTTCTCTGCTCATCACGTCATTCATGCGCATCCTTACCTCTCCATCTCGCCATCACCGTGCAGCGAGGAGCGTGACCCCTCAAGCTCACGTGTGACCACCACAGTGACTGAGTTCAGGTAGTTAAATTTGCTTTTACTGGGCATGTTTGCTTCAATGCGGTGAAATGTTCAGTGACGGGTTTTTTTTGGGTGCCGTGTTTTCCACACTACAGTATAAGGCGCACCGGATTATAAGGCGCACCTTTAATGAATAACCTTTTTTAAAATGGTTTTCATATATAGGGCGCACCACATTATAAGGTGCATAGAATAGAAGCTACAGTAGTGGCATTATGCATACACTAGGTGGATTCATTTCAATCAGAAATGAAGAATAAAGAAGATTTGTGGAAAGTACTATCTGAAAGATGGGGAAAAAAAATGCCTCGATTATATTAAAGATATAAATATTAAACCTAATTTATTTTAAATCAAATTGGAACGAAAAAACTTTCAAATATATTGTTTTGTTGATTTAAAAACTGTTTCTGGATTTATTTTTTAAAATAGCTGGTTGTTATAAAACTTGTTGTAATTGTAAAATTGTATATAATACATTTAGAACTGAAATGCAGAGGTAAAAATTGAAGAACTTACATGGCGCTTAAGTAATCTTATTCATATATATATATATATATATATATATATATATATATATATATATATATATATATATATATATATATATATATATATATATATATATATATATATATATATATATATATATATATATATATATATATTGTTTTAATTTTTCCAACGTTTTTTTTCAAATTCGAATTAAGAAGTATTTAAAAGTGGCTAGTATTAAATGAGCTCATGGTCATTTAACTTAATCCATTCCAAAGACGCATTTTTTAGTGTTTTCAGAGTACAGCTCTTAAATCACAAGTACTTATTTGTGTTTTTCAAGTGTTACGTTAACAGGGTCTGAAAACGTCCGGCAACGAATGGGTGAATTTCATTCATCGTCGCATCTCCAGCTATTTTTTCCCCTCATAATCGCACGGCATTAAGCCCTGCTTTGTTTCTGTTTACAATTCATACGGCATTACATCTTTCCATTAAGAGTCAACGTGACACCCGACGCCTGGTGCCAACAATTGAGAGTGAAATCAGTGTGAAATTGTGTTTCAGCTCGGCTGATCCATTTGATCCGTACCCGATAGGGACCACATCCCCAAACAGGTAATCATATTGGTTTGGGAGCTGTGACACTTTTGCAGCCCTCGTCATGCATAATGCAGCACAATGTGATTACCAGTCCCTTTTCTTTCCCGCAGCTCCTCTGACCTGCTGCAGCCCCTCTCAGATATTTCCATCAACAGGTACACAATGGATCACACAAATTCCATCTTCTTCTATTGGGAGTTCTGTTGGTGCTGCTCATATGAGCGGACAAACGTGTCATTAGGCCCGATTGCTTGTGTATTGTTTTGCAGTCGGCTGCTACCGTGCTTCAATGTGTTATCGCAAAAAGTGACAATTAAATTGACTGTTTACAGTGGAACCCCTAAAAGATCGTCACGATGCATTCCATTGGTTCACTGATAATCAATAACGCGAGGTGAAATCATTAGTTTCAATGTCACTGTTGATGTTTTGCTGTCATAAAACCTGCAAACCTTGCAAAGTATAATGACGGAGGTGTTCAAACTAGGGACTGTTTTTGTCCAACATCTACATTTTTGTGGCACATACTTAAGATGCATTTTGACACGGCTCGCAGTGCTATTTTAAAAAAGTAATCAAAAAGGTTAGCCTTAACTCTGTCAGTGACAAGCATTATCGGAAAAGGCAACGCCGAGAGTGCCAGACGACTTTTAGCATTTTCACTCACCTTTCAAAGCCGACAGAATATTGTGTTCTATGTCTCTGTAAAAATGGTTGGTATCATATGAAAGATTTATTTCCATTCCTTGCTTTGAATTACAATTATGTAATGTATGTGTAGTAAGTTTGACTTTCTTCCCCAATGTGAGCTACACTGCCCTCCAGTGGTCAAAATTAATTGTACAGTGCTCAATTGGCTTTTTTATGAAAATAAGCACTAGTCAAGGGTGTCAGCTACCCTTTCATAAAAAAAAAAAAAAAACCACATTTCCCAAGATTCCTAAGATTCACGCAACGTAAGTATTCTAAAATTTTAGCACTGAAGCATTGGCACTGAAAGAGGTAATAAATAGTGCAAGGTCAAATAGTCTTAATTACACATTGTTGATGTCAAACATGTACTAGCTCACAACTATATTATTGTTGAGATTAGCAAAGCCTTTTGACAGAGGTGGCACTTTTGGCCCGCCATCAACATTTTTGAAGCCCGTTGCACGTACTAATAATTAATTTTGACATGGTCCGCAACGCTATTTAAAAAAGTAATAAAAAAAAATGTTGGTAATAAATCACATATTGCTGTCAAACATGCACTAGCTAACCACAATATTATTTTTGAGATTAGCCAAAACGTAAAACAGAGGTGTCCAAACTCTGGCATGGGGGCCATCTGTGACTCGCCGTCCACAATTTTGCTAACGGCTGCATATACTAATAATACATTTTGACACCGAGTCCAATGCTTTAAAAACAAAAAAAAGTAATAAAAAGTTTTGATGGTACGTAGTGTAAAGTAAAACTATTTGTGTCTGTCACATTGTTGCTGTCAAACATGTAGTCGCTAACCACTATATTATTGTTGAGATTAGCATCTACATTTTTTGCGGCACATGCTAAGAATACATTTTGACATGTACCGCAATGCTATTCAAAAGTCATAAAAAGGTTTAATGGTAATACATAGTGAAATAATTAGTGTCACTGTCACATTGTTGCTGTCAAAATCATACTAGCTAACTACTATATTATTGTTGAGATTAGCAAAGGTTTATGATGGTGGCCTGGGTCCATTTTGGCCGCATATACTAAAAATACAGTTTGACAAGGCTCAAAATGGTATTTAAAAAAGTAATGAAAAGGGTATAACAGTATTAAATAGTATAAGGTGAAATAAATAGTTTCAATGTCACTGAGTTGCTGTAGTTTTTTCCAAGTAACTATATAGTCATTGTGTAATTGCTTGTGTGATTATTTACCTTGTTTAATAAGTTAAAATAAAACAAACAAAAATACTTAACGTGGGTGTTATTTGTTACTCTTAACGAGTATGTGGAAAAGGTTTGGACACCTCTGCCTTATGATATCTACATAATAAAAAATGAGCAGCCAGAATCTTTCCTATGACCACAACCCCCTCAATATTCTTTATATTTATCATTTACTGCATATTTTATTTTGAGTATTTTTTTAAGCTCATATGTTTTGTGGTAATTGCTATTCATTAATTTTATTATAAAATCTCACAATTTTTCACGACATTTCTCCTTTTGGTTTTAGTTATAATTTAATTTGAAATATTTTCTTCCTCAGTTCATCATACACCTTGGTGGAGAGGAAAGAGCCGGAAATCACGTATGTATCTACGGCAAACACGACATCCTTTATCCTAGTTCATCCAATAGCTCCACCAGTTATTAAACGCGCATGTCGTTGAACTATCACACATTTTTACAACGTGATGGCATGATTTAGCAAATAATTTGAAATGATTAATGGACAAAATTACTTCAGGCCATCAGTTGATTAAATATGTTTTGATGGCTAAATTAATCATCTTAGCATATCAGGACTCAAAGCAAAGTTAAATTGCTGTCCACTAAGGTGATTTCATGTTGATTTTTTTTTTTTTTTTTTAACAAACCAAACAAGGTTTTGGTTTACAACTACGAAAACCAAAAATCCATTCACACATTTTCGAAAGTTCCGCGGCCGGTCTCAGCTGACTGGCTGCCAGCCAATCATGGGCCACATTTACAAACAGCCCTTCTTACAAAACAAACTGCAATTCATTCCTCTCTGCTTAGTGAAAAACTTCCGGATTTTTTTGGGAGAAATTTTAAGAAAATATATTAAATGATTATGAGGTTGTGATCAAATGCTATACTTTTGAGAATTAAATCAATCAATCAATCAATCAATCAATGATTGATACTCTTGAGAATTAAAAAAAATAGAACAAAAGTTGAACCTTAGATGCAACTTTTTTTTTAAATTGACAACCTGCTACAATTTTCTTTTTTTTCGTAAAATTTAAAAAAAAAATCATTAAAGTGTAATACAAAACCAGCTTTTTCCCAATTAGAGATGACTTTATTATTGTTTTTATTGTATTGTTTAGTGATTAAAAACTAAAGAAATAAACAATATCACATCAAAGCGGTGGATGTTTAACTATTATCATTATAAAATATACAATTTTTGTTTTAAATCGCTATAAAGTTAATTGAAAATCTGTCACAATTTTTACAAATTTTAAACTAGAAGTGGAATGTTACAAGTAGGCCTGTCACTGTTGAATATTTTTAGAAATTATTATTTTGTCGAATATTCTATTAATCAAATTAAAAAATATTAAAATGCATTAAAAAAACATATTTTTTCCTATTTAGCGTTCAACAATTTGTTGTATTGTTTTGTAATTAAAAACTGAACAATTAAACAAAATCACACAGGTTGACTATTTTTGTTCTAAAAGATATTTTTTAAATACATTTTGATAAGTAGTAGTGAGTAAAAATGGAGTGTTACAAGTAGGGCTGTCACAATCAAATTAATTTTTAGAATTTATTAGTCTATTGGTCTGCAACAATCATGAGGATAAGCGGCCAAGAAAATGTATGAATGGATAGATCATTCTTTTATCTATTGTATCGATTAATTGGAAAAAAAATCATTAAAGTGAATTACAAAAGCATCCATCATCCATCCATTTTCTAGAGTCGCATATATTTTTTTGCAATTAAAGTTTATTTACCGTTCATTGTTGTTTTGATATTATTGTTTAGTGATTTAAAAACAAAACAATTAAGCGATAGCACGCAAGATAAATTGGGTCCAAACATTTTGAAACTCATAATTACTGCTTGGCTCATTGTTTACCTAAACTAAAAGCAAATCTTTGCAAAGTTCTTAGTTTGAATTCTTTCATAAAGGACTACAAAAATCACAATAATTGTTGACAGGCTCGAATAGAAGAATGTGCACAATTTTATGTAAAATGATAGCTCTGTACGATTACTTGATTATAGAAATAGTAAAAAAATGTAGACACAAAAAACATGCCTCAATTTTTTTTCCATTCACTATTTTTTTCATCAATCAACTCCATAATATGCTCACAATGTAATTTGTTAGTGGTGCATTATTACCGCCCTTATTACTCTACTACTGCTATATTGTTTTCGTTTTATTGCCTACCTTATTATTTGCTCGATTATGGAACGTAGTCTTGCTCGGGGAACAGATTAAGTATTTCATTGTGTGGTATTAATATGCATATGACAATAAAACTATTGAATCTCTTTTTTGTGTGTGGTAGGCTACCAAGTAGGAAGAAGCAGGTGTTGGAATCGCTGGCGGAGGAAGTCATCCCCATCGACACCAGCACCACAAGGTACTCGCCTTGGCCCGGCAAATCCATTTCTTCAACAACGCACTTATTTCGTCCCTCGACTCCTCTCCAGCCTAAGCACTCACCGGTGGGCGCGCACGTGGGAAACACAAGAGAGGTGATGACACACTTGGATTTACCACTCCATGCACCGGGCCGTGTTTGGCTCGGCCCTCCTCCTTCTGCTCCCATTACGGACTAAAAGCCTTTCAATGTATTTGCTCTCGTTCAGGCAAGAGTCTCCAGGAGAAGGCCAAGGGGAGGAACAACAGACTCTGGTTATGTTTGAGAGAAAGTAAGTCACCTTTGGAGCGAGGTTTGTCGAGCCAGAATAGATTGAGCAATGGCGCTGATAAAAATAGGTCATGTATCACATATAGATTTGTCAGGACCTGCCTTTTTTTTCTCCTACAAATGGGTACAAATTCCGCATCCTCTTTTCAAGGTCACTTTAGTATCGTTATACGGTAGGGCTGCACGATTTTGGCCAAAAGAAATAATCACGATTATTTTGGTCAATATTGAAATCACGATTATTAATCATGATATTTCATCATGTTTGGTCAAATTATTGCCCTTTTTTTTAAACAAGCAGTATGTAAACAAGACTTCAAGGGTTTAACATCTTAGAATGATAAATTATTACATTATTAGTGATGTATTGCATGAGAGTCTTGTTCAAGCGAGCGCTGGTGTCTCGTGTCTTTAGTATACTCCAACAATTTTGCCTTTTTTATCCTGAATTTTCTTTTGTAACTAGAGACAATAATTTTCCGAAGAGGCGTTTTGGAACCTGAATTTTTCGTAACAAGAGAGATTCGGAAGTAGAGGTACCACTGTAACTCTAACGCTAAGGGTGGAGAGAAAACAAACAAAAAAAAAAACAGTCTTTGGCTATGTCCCATTGAAGACATAGCATAAGCCTGGGAAAGTTCAGGACCAGCAGAAAGGGTTATTGTTTTTTTGTTTGTTTTTTTTTATTTTATTTTGTTGCTTTTTTTCTAGGTCCAAAGAAAATGACTCGCCATGGGACAGGTGGACGTCCCCCTCCGTTTATACCATCCCTACACTGGAAGAAGAGGAAGATGAGAGGTAGTCATTTCCTCATGGCGGAGCTCATTAGATGCAAATGAAAGTCGTTTTTTTTCCTCCTCCTTTTTTCGCCTTTCTAGCAGGATTTATAAGTGTGTGGAAATTAAGAGGCTGTCAAGCATTTAATTGAAAACAAGCTCAACCTAAGTGGAAACTTAACTTACATAATGCCCGCATTTGATGTGTTTTGTAGCCCAGGGGACTCGCAGATGCACACAGTCACTACCATCACCACCATCAGGTAGGAAATACGCGTTTTCTGTGGGAAATCAAATCTCAGATCCAATTTGGCACTGTTTTTAACTCTGGTTGGATGGTACAAGTTTGGAAAATCCAGTACTAGTAAACAGAAACCGAGATTCTCATTCTAAACACTACTTAACCCTTGTGCAGTATTTTGATCATTTTTCGGTCATTTTCTTCCACATTATTCTTACAGTCTTTTATCCAAGGGATGGCACACTCCTGCTAGGGTGACAACTAAGTGATTATGCCATGTTGAAGTTTCACATGTTGTCAGCCTCTGGGTGAAATTTCAGCTCCCTCGTGTCTTCTTTCAGTGCTTTTCTTTTGATGTGAAATGCTCTTGATGTAAAGATCAAAACATTGGACAAAATTCCACACAAGGGTTAAAGTAGTGATAGGAAAATGAACCTTAGACTTCTGGACCACATTTGATATTTTTTGCTCCCCTAGATGGCACTCTTGCTTTAAAGATGCAGTAGAAATTTAATATGTTTCCATCACTCTAGCGAATTACTTTTTTTTTAGTCTTCTAGATGGAGCTTGTTATTTGAAGGAGCTCCATCTTAGAGAACTAAAAATAAATAATAATAAATATAAGTGCTTCACAAGGCTTCATTTTCTCATCACTATTTTAAAATAATCTATTTGAATTAATACTTTTAAAAACACATTTTATTTTACTTTCTGTTGACCATAAGTGACATCACATGTATTCAAGGCTCAGGCTGGGACCAATCATGGCTCACCTGCTTGAGAGGTTTGGGCATGTGACACCCTGAGCCATGATTGGTTGTTACCTCAGCCCTGAGTACTTGTGATGTCAGCAAGCAGATAAATGCATTTTTAAAGGTATTCATTGAAGAGAAATACACTTATAATTAAATTTCTTAACCCTTGTGCACACACTTTGCAAACTATGAACATAGCATTTTTTTCTAATTTGTAAATGCTTTTAAAGGCGTAATAATTAAAATTATTTATGAATATTATTTTTCCTTCAATGACTCAAATTGTCATCATTGGCATCAGTTCTATCCATACATATATAGGTTAAATTTATTAACACCCTAATTTTTTTTTCAAAATGATATGGTCTTTCTTTGTAGTCTGCGACGGGATGATGACACTTTAAGTCATAGCCATTAACTGGTCTCTACTGCCACCTACTGTCTTGAGGTGAAACATAAGTCAACAAAGAATTTTCTTTTTGCTGACATAATTTGGCCGCCGCTCAACAGAATGTTGCAAAAATCGCAGGAAAATCAATGCAATAAATCCTATTAAAATGCATCTCAAAAGGTTTAATTATAATGGTTTTGTATGGTCCAAAATTTGGACAATAATATTTTTTGCACACAAAATCTTGTACGTCCAGCTGCAATCAAATAGAAATGACAGAATCGATTCGTTTGGAAGTTTTACTTTTTTTAATCAGCTGTTGGAAATTTCAGCTCCCTAGTTTTTATTTCACATTGACTTTTTTTACGGTCATAACAAAAAAAAAATCTAATGAATTTCCATAATTTGTAACATAATGCCACAAAGTTTAAATATTCCTCAGACGATTTTCCAGATATTTTCTGCCTTTTTGCTACTTCAGGTTGAAGCAAACTCAGTTCATGATCAGGTGACAGAATTGTGAAAGTGACCCACTTGGTCAATAAATCTTTGGCCCCCGTGGAGAAGACTTAGAAGAAAAAAGAAGCAAAAGAAAACAAATCCCTGTTTACTGGAACGTGTCCAGCATATTGACTGCTCCAGCCGACAGCGAAAGTCTAATCCGGCTCTCTCTTTCATATTCCAGGGAGACCTACGGCGAACAGGAGGGGCCGACGATGGATCGGTGAGTTCATGATCTTGCCAAAGTTTACTCTGTTTGCTCTGCTGCTCCTCTGGTTTGCTCTAACGCGCTTGCAGTCGAAGCGCTTTTATCAGTCTGGCGAGGCTGAACAACATTGGTGTTGTTTATGACCATCATGTTTGCTTTTTAAGGACATTTTACATGTTCTCTTTTACACATTAACATTTGAGTCGGTCTTAAATTGAACATTTAATACCGAGCCACTATGCTGTATATTGTTTGTAGTGGCAGGTTATATTCTCGGATCATGCGGTGCTTTTTGCCAAGTTATTTCCTTTAGTTTTGGAAGCTTATGTGTTGATTTTGTCTCTAATGATAGCCTACTAAGTACTAAATCAGTAAGTGTTTTGGTCATTTTTCTATGGGAAATTATCCCTTACTGCCTAATGTGCGTCTGCAAGAAAGAAAACGGTGGCAAAAACATGGTGCCGGCAGAGCTTTGAGGCGGATATTTTTAGTCAACCTGCTTTTAAAGTTGGAAACCCGACTTGGTGGACTTCACCATTGGAAAAAGCTTGACAACCACTGCTTTAATTTATACACAAAAATCCAAGCGAGCATAGAAGCTGGACTCAGAAACTAAACTTGGAAACTGGACTCTGATACTAGACGGCAGCAAGACCCCACAACTAGACCCTGAAACTATACCCGGCAACTAGACTCTTGGAAACTATACTCGGATACTAGTCTCAACAACAAGACTCGGCAACTAGACTCAGCAACTACACTCAGAAAGTAGACTCTGAATGAAACTTAGAAGATAGCTGAACATGACAGCTTGGGAGCTTGATGTTCTGAAAACGTGTCACTCAAAACTTGATCTTAAATCCAGTCATCAAACACATGCCATAATAAAGGACTGTAGCTACTATAGTGCATGGCAAATAACATTTCAAGGAATGACCAGTCACAACAGCAAATACAGGACTTGATATGACTAAAGTGATAAATACAGTACATAAAAATAATAAAAGGTGATAGCAAGTTCAAATCACAATGTCATGCGTGGTTTGGTGTACCACTAGGTAGAATCCTTGAACCACTGTCGGTTATCACACTTTAAAAAACTAATGTAATTAATAGGTGAAACACAACATATTTCTTCATATGGTTAAGGCCTAGTTAGAGTGGTTAATCATTTCGTTCAAAGTTTCTCCGACACAATTACAATTCTTCTAGATGTCATATTCCCGATGCACATTAGAGGTGTCGCTTTGTCAAGCGCCTGGCCATCAAGCAGCGCGACATAAACCGGCGCTGACAGAAAATGATTATCTTTCTGAGCTGCGCTGAGCGACTGCAGCGTTGCGCGCGTGCGTACGCGTGCGCATCATCGCTGTCAGCCGTCAGTGAGCGATGAGACTAACGATGCCCCGTCTGACACCAGGACCGTTCTCGTGGAGACCCCGCGCACCCCCACACCAGAACCCGACATCAAAAAGTGAGACTCATTTCAATCAGTGATGACTAATATCCATGTTGTCTGAAGTCATCTTCATCCCGCGACTTGCGTTTTAGGCCGTTTGTGTACGTGAAGGAATATGTGGACACCACGGAGTTGTCCTCCCATAATGCCATAGGTTCGCTCAATAGGTACAGTATGTCTTATTCATGTTATTGATTAAGAATAGTGCTGATGAATGATTTTGGCTCACGTTCTGATTGTGGTTTGTCTTCCAGCTGGTCCCCCTCTTACTCCAGGTAATTACCTCCACCAAGGAGTCAAACCTCAGCTCAATTCACAGAAAGTTACGCATTGGTATATATTTAACATTTATAGCCGTCATTGGCAGTGAATGAGGTAAATGTTCTTTCAATATATGGTTGATCAAGTCAGTGACTAACTGACTAAAAAGTAATGTATATTTATTTAGATATGCCTGTGTCGTTAATTGACCAGCA
This sequence comes from Hippichthys cyanospilos, assembly GCF_059441005.1. Classification (NCBI taxonomy): domain Eukaryota; kingdom Metazoa; phylum Chordata; class Actinopteri; order Syngnathiformes; family Syngnathidae; genus Hippichthys; species Hippichthys cyanospilos. The sequence goes on along the minus strand of NC_142381.1, from coordinate 16,014,605 downwards.
GAATTAACGCATTCACCGCCAGCCAGTAAAAATGACGTCTGTAGCTGTCATTGGCAGTCAATGAGTTAATAGGACGAATAACCAATGAAAAAACTCACTCTTATTTGTCGGAAAAATTATTTCACGGGGCTACACCAACCTTAAATCCAAGGCATTTCACATCAAAGGAAAAGCATTGAAAATATGGTGCGACAGTAGATGTATGAAGCCAAAATAATATTACTCTCAGACATATATTCTTTATCCTCCACAAAGAATGGCTAATATTTTATATATATATATAATATATATATATATATATATATATATATATAATATATATAATATATATATATATATATATATATATATATATATATATATATATATATATATATATATATATATATATATATATATATATATATATATATATATGTATAGCGTATGGCAGGCAACCCAAACCTATGTTAATTAGTTAATGCGGGTAAAACTCCAGGTAAATACATCAAAATTGTACATACATATTAAAAATTTGTTGCAAATGAGTATAGTGCTACTTATATATAATATACATTTGAATACAATTGAATACCATCATAAATAAAATGGTCCACGTTGTAAGGTGAAAAAATGTAAGGCAGTGACGTCGTAAACCGGGGGTCCATGTACATATATATATATATATATATATATATATATATATATATATATATATATATTTATGGTGCAGTAGTACATATACAAAGGCATGTATTCTTTATCCTCTGCGAAGAATAGCTAATCTTTGCGTGTATGTGTGTTTCCACGCAGCTCCCCATCCTCCCCCTGCACGTACTGCGGCCAGCTGGTGGGCAACGATGCCAAGATCACCATTGAGCACCTTAACATTAACTGCCACCCGCATTGTTTCAAGGTACTTTTTTTGCCATTTGCTATCCTTCCAAAACTGTAGAAATGCCCCTTATCCATCTTTCAAAACACGTTTTTAAGAGTAGAACGAACAGTCTTTGTGTTTTAATTGAAGTAACATTCAAAGTATGAATCAATCAATAATAAGAATTCTTAACATAGTTTGTAAAAGACTGGCAAGAGAGAGAAAAAAAACATATCTTTTTGGCCAGTGACTAACTGGAGGCCCAGCTGGTTGCTTAGCAACGTTCCGACGACTAAGATTCCAGCAAGAGGCACGTGCTGCGAAATACAAATATAAAAACGCATTGTGCCACTTAGAAACTTCTCCTTCAGCTTTCCTCCAAACAGGCTTTACCTTCTTATTTGTTCATAATTCATGATCAGGTTTTGATTATTGTTTGACTTTGTGTTGACTGGAATTAGTAATTAATGGATGAATGCGGCCTGGCGGATCTGCAAGTAGATGGGCTGCAACAATGTGGGTGTGTTAACCCTCCTGTTATGTTGTGGGTCAAAATGACCCGTTTGACATTTAAAGTTGAATTTAATTTTTCAGTCTTGGCTTAAATAATCAACATATCTTTTAAAAATGAGAGTTGAATGAATTTTAGTCGCAATCCAAAGAACATTATTGCATTTTCTCATGGGTGGGTGGGGTCACCAGATTTGTTAGTTAGTGGGATTAAACACACAAAAAATATTTTATTTACATTTTTGCAACATTATTTGATGCACAAAACCTGAATCTGTCTGCCCCACAAAATATATACTTTTTTTTTTTTTTTTTTTTGCATTTTCAACTTTTTTCAAATGACCCAAGAATATTATATCTGTTTTTGATGGGGAGAAAATGTAGTTATACGTTTTGTTAGCAGGATTACCCACCATAAAAGATTTATTTATTTATTTTTTCATTTTTACATTTTTGACACTTTTACAATAGGAAAAACCTGGGTCACAATGACCCCAAAATAACATTTCTATTTTTGTGAGCTAACAGGATGGAACACAAACAATATTATTTTTTCACATTCATGCTACTTTATTTTTGATAAGTAAGCAAAACTGGGGTCAAAATGATCCAACAATATTATTTCTGTTTCTGTTAGCAGTATGGTACATAAGAAAGTAGTTTTGTAAATTAATTTTACAAGTATGGCACTTTTTTTTTTTTTATAAATAAGCAAAACGCTGTTCAACATGACCCACTGAGGGGGGGGGGGGGTCACAAGGTATGTAAGTAGCAGGATTACACATAAAAAAAAGAGTTTTTGAGTCAAATTGACCCAGGATGTCCTTATTGTTCCAGAGAAACAAACGTAACACACAGATATGTATGTATGAACTATTACCTGTTTTTTTTTAACTTTGTGAGTGGGTCTCTAATAATTTTTTTTAAAAAAAGACACTTTTTAATAAGTGCACACACCTGCGGGTCATTTTGACCCAGAGACATTATTGCCGTTCCTGAGAAATGAACGCACGTCACTGGTTCAAAGAATACAATGGATTTGGATTACACACATACGCTCCGGGTCAAAATGACGCTGGGACATTATTGCTGTCCCTTGCAAACAAACATAACTGAAGTGTTAAAAAATATGTATGCTTAAAAAAAATAAGTTTACTTCTTCCAACCCTTCTCCAGTATTTGACCATTTTTGGGTCATTTTTCTTCCACATCAAGAAGACACCGGGGAGGTCTTCTTGCAAAGATCAAAGGAATGGTCAAAATACTCCACAAGGATTAAAATGGTTATAATCCGCAATGATTGATAGAGTAAATAATCATTTCGTCATAACGATGCATAGAAATGTGTGTCCAAAGCAATTTTTGTAAGCCCCTCCCCCTCGCCGTTTTCCAGTGCGCCTCGTGCTGGAAGCCGATGGGAGACCTCATTGACAACATGTTCCTGCACGGAGGCAAGGTCCACTGCGAAAACTGCTACTCGGCAGCCTTCCATTGATGGCGGCGCCTCTTCATTTGCATTTAAAGTGAGAAGCGGCCTTCTTCCACCAACTTCGGAGCGCTCGGATGCAGGAAGGATGGAGGTTTAGGGTGAGCCAAGAGACTGTAACGAGCAATAAAAATAATTACTTTCCATTCTTTTCACGCAAGATGAGATTTTCATTGGCAAAACATGTTGGCGCTCTTCTGCCCGCTGGTGAAAGTGGAACTTCAAGGATTTGTCTGCACATTAAGCCTAAATGTATTCGGAGCCAAATTTCGGGTAGAATTTTTCATTTGTTGAAGACGTTTAAGAGGAAAATGCATTTGACATTTCCATGATTGTTTGTCCAATTCCAATTCAAACGCCTACTCAGTAGATGCATATTAAACGTTCAAATTGCTGCAAATGGAATTCAATAAGACTGCCATTATGGGGTACACTATATTTATATTTACAGTACGATGCTTAAACATGACTTTGAAAGTGATTTAAAAAATTGTTCACTTGTCTGATGTTTATTCACAAAATAAAACATTTATCCTGGTATAAAAATGTGACGAATATTATTCTTGGAGGATAAAAAAGGTGGAAAAAAAATTGTACTACGTGAAAAAAAAACAAAAGATTGGCATTACAAATGGTTAGAAATTATAGGAATAAAACTAATTAAGTCTAGTAAATAAACAACTACTATTACATTAAAATGATTACTTTAGCACCTAAAAGAATCGATTAGTAATTATTCCTTGATTTCCTTAGCATTTAATTACCTAAAGTAATCATTTTAGTACTTTTATACCTAAGGTAATTTTAGCCCCTAAACAATACTTTAGTAATTTTGTAGTTACAATGGAGGAAAAAAAAACTGTGTGTGTGCATGTGTGATTGTGTGTATACATGTATATATATATATATATATATATATATATATATATATAAATCATCAAGCAAATAAAAATAATTCAAGGGAGTATTAAAGTTATTTAATAATTTTCAGTATTGTTATGTACAATAAATACTTTTAAAAACATTTTTTTCCATTTTCTGTTGATTGTTTAAAAAAAAAAAAAAATCAAATTAAGTTAAGTTCAGTGACTACTGTCCTGATTGTCCACTCACAGAAATTGGCACGCAGGATATGAGCTTGGCTGGCCTCCAAAGTAAACACGTCTCCCGCCCGAGACTGCGAATTCACCTCTGCGGCGCAACTTAGCCGCACAACAGTTTCAAGTGAAATGCTCAGCACCTTGACATCAGTGAAGCCAAAGTACGCGCTGTGTAAAATGCCAAACTCAAATAAAGCGCCCAGCAGGGACCAGCCATTTTGTCCTGCAGGTGCAAATAAGGTGCGAACTACATTCCATCATTAAAAAAAAAATAAAATCTGCTTTGCGTGGAGCACATCTGGACTCTTGGATGTCCTCCATCGTCCTTGGTCCGTTGAAGCTAAACACGTCAGTGTTTGCCTCTAGCTCGGCTAGCGGCGATTCTTTGGATGTGCTTCCACAGCAGCGCCGGATCCGATTCGTTGGTCCTTATCAGAGACTCCAGGCCCTCGGCTTGGACCAGACTCTGCCAGTAGTCCTGAGGCCACATTTGCAACCATCTGCAGACAGATATGTCAACATTAGACCCGTCACGGAGGATCGTTTAATTAGGCCTGGCCATAATAAATTAGGCTATTAAGTGTTCATTAAGACTGTTGTGCGGAATAATCTTCTTGGAACAGTTGAGGCAAAATAGATTGCACTGCTTGGCTGCAACCAGCAGAGGCGCTGTTGATTCAATTTCAACTAAGGTACTTTAACTGTCATAAGAAATCAATCTTAGCTCTCAATTGCATTCTATGACCCTATTTTGCTATTTATGTTGACCGTAGGAAGATATTTATAATAAGAATTTCTTAGCTGGCAGGGTTGGGAAAATACTTTTTTTAAATGTAATGAAGGATGTTTGATTCCACAGATACGAGAACCAACACTTGCATTACTTTTGATACTTCATATTCCAATATAGCATTTTCCCTTAAAATGATTGGCAATGTTCTCTTCTTATACTTTGTGACAGTAAAACTGCTCCAAGAGACCATGAGAAAAGGGAAAATCACAATTGTTCATTTTTTTGCACATTAATGTAGAAATGCTCCCATATTTGCAGTGTCTCAATCATCTTGGCACCTCACTTTACCATGCATAACTGGAGACCGGATTTCACTAGCCTGGCCTGATTATCACCCATCTTGGGCTGACTTCGAAAGGGTCATAACATCGTCAAATATAAATTTACGTTCAACCCCTCAAAATCTTCAGTGGCATCAGCCATACACACACACACACACATATATATATCTATATATATATATATATATATATATATATATATATATATATATATCTATATCTATATCTATATCTATATATATATATATATATATATATATATATATATATATATATATATATATATATATATATATATATCCCTATTTTTGACTATAGAGATAAGCATTCAAATGTTTTTAAAAAAGTAAACTTTATTGATCCATCGAAAAGAAATGCTCAACAAATGAGATTCCATTCAAAGAGAAGTAGAAGGCAGTGAAGATTGGACTCACCCATCATCTGGCGGCAGGTCTCGGACTTCTCCGTAACCCGGGCTGGGCAGAGGGCATCCCATGTGAGCGTTAGTGGCCATTTTTGCTTTCGGAGGCGGGTTGGTCTCGGGCGCTTTCCGATTGGCCCGCTCGGCAGCCAGTCGCGCGTTCTCCCGCTCGCACACGTAGCACTCGAATCCGTTCAAGTAGTTGGGCTTGCTCATGTCGTTCACGCCCCATTCGCGGCTCTCCAACGCCTCCAGCAAAGCGCCGTTGGTGACGCCGCGGACGTTTTTGAACTCCAAATATTTGCCGTACTCGTCGTCGTTCTCGTCCAGGAACTTGAGGAAGTCGGCCAGAGCTTTAGGCGAGGGGAAGTCGTCGATGATGATGACGGAGTGGTTGTTGGGCATCCAGTCCGCCACGGCTGGAGAGCCCCGGTATACGGGAACGCAACCCTGGTGAAGGGGCCGCCATAGTTTTTCCGTCATGTAGTCGTCGCAGAGGCCGTTCTCCATGGCCAGGTGGAACTTGTAGCGGCTCACGAAGCTCATGAAGGAGGAATCTTCCCCTGTGGCGGTGGACGTGTCTTCTAGGTGGACAGGCAGAACTTTGTTGTTCAGACATTTGCCGTAGGAATCCACCTGAAGAGGGGAGACGGATTTTTGTCAGTTTGTCACGCGTGCAAATTTTCTATTGTTTACTTTGACTTATTGAATCCATTTTTTTTTTTTTTCAATGAGTCTAGCGGTTATTGGTGGGGGGCTAAATATTTAATCACTGAATTAATTGTTTATTTAGGGTAAATAGGTAATTAAATTACTTAATCAGCCATTTTTTGTTTTAATTTTTAACAAAATTAAATTAAAATCAATAATTAGCTGAAATTTAATGTCTGGATTTGAAAAATGTAAAAACATGTCTTTGGCAGTGAATGAGTTAGATACTCTTTTGCATCACTTTGTTGCCTTCTTTAAGAAATATGCTGAAGAGAGTTAAGGAGGTTCATTCGGACAAAAGTAGGGCTTTGCCGCATCTTGCTACCAAAGGGCTCTGTTGAAATGAGTTGAGGAGCTTTGTTCAGGCAAAATTAGTGTTTGCTGCCTTCTTGTGGCAAGAACATATGCTGAAGAGAGTTGAGGTTCATTTTGGCAAAAGTAGGGCTTTGCCGCATTTTGCTACCAAGAAGCTATGTTGGAGAGTTGCGAAGCTCTGTTTGGACTAAAGTAGTGCTTAACCGCATTTTACTGCCAAGGACATATATTGGAGTGAGTTGAGGAGCTTCATTCAGACAAAAGTAGGGCTTTGCCCCCTCTTGCTATCAAGTAGCTATGATGAAGTGAATTGAGCTTTGTTCAGCTTCGAACCGCTTTTCAAATTTGCATATTGATTTTTTTAAGAACTTTTACACTACAACTTTTAGATACTTCTTTCAATTTTTTTAAACGTTGCATATTTTTTGCACCATTTTTCTTTCGATGTCCTGTTTTAATCTGAATGTATTGTTTTGTTGTACAATTCTTTCATTTCATTTTTGTGATTGATTTTTTTTTATTTCTTGCTCCATTTTTTAACGTCTTTTTTCATGTCTTTTTTGTTAGAATTTTTTTGTGTGTGCCTCATTCCTGTTTGTAGCCTTCTGCCGCAGTTGCAACACAAAACGAAGAGTTTTCCCAAGGTCAGCAGAATCTCTTACTGAACAGTCATCAAACTATTTATTTAAATATTTACCCTATCATAGCAGTATTAAATTGATACATTATCAGCCATCAGATTATTTGAACAGACTGCACATTACCTGGATGTACTTCATGAGCTCTCGGACATATCTGTCTCTATCCGATGGCACGTCGCAGTGCGACTGCATGTAGAGTACGGGGGCCAAGCCTTTCAGCCTCAGCTGGTTCTTCTCCTTCAGGGACACCGCCGTCGGCTCCAGCAGGTAGCTCAACGACGGCAGCCACTGCAGCGTCAAAGGGTAGTCGGACTCCCGGCGGAAGGTGGCGGTGTAATTGAACATCTTGATGCCCGGCCCGTGTGAGAGGAGGTAGTTATTCATTGGGGACTCTTCGTGGAACAGAGCCCACGTCTGGTGACGGAGGCGAGGAAGCGGTGCTTCGTAAGCCCTGAAGTCGGTCCCGTAAAAGATGATGGATGACGTCCTTTTGTACAGCTGGACCTTAGGATTGAACAATATCATTGCAAATTACTTTTAAAAAAAGTACATAAATAGAATGAAGACAAAAATCATGAGAATCACAACTACCTTGCGGTTACTCGTGGCCAAGCAGGACGACGTGGCACAATCGATTCGTTCTGTATCTCCAGGAAAATGTGGGAATAAGCCTCCGCTCCACCACAGGATAATAGGAAGCTCCTTGTTGCTGCGCTGGTCTCGATTGCCCGGTCCACGGTATGAACTCACTGGGGCAAACTCCATGTCTGCAAGAGCACTCTGGGGCTTAAAATGTCCTTGGTCCACCGCATCATAGGCCACCATCACATGCTGCTCATCGGGGAAGGACGCGAAGGAGACCCAAACCCAGCACAGGACGCCCAAAAGACCCAAACACACACAGGACACCAGCCTGCCTCTCCCCGCCATCTGAATGAGGGGAAAAAAAATCATAATTTATGTTAGAACAACCAAGTTTTTCATACTACTCTATCGAGACACGTGACATTTTGAATGTGGATATGCAAATGTACTATTTTGATATCCGGTGCTACAAAGTCCAAAACATTACTCAAATGCTGCCACAGCATGTAAAAGTGGGGGAAACAAACAAGTACTTTTTACCTTGATTATCGCTGGAAACACATGGAATTGTCGTCCCCTTAAGTCGCAAAACGTGCAGTTTAGTAATAATATGTGATGTGATTGTTGGTAAACAAAAAAGGTTGCTGTGTTTTCGCATCGAACGATGCAGCTGGATTCCTTCTCTACGCATGCTCAAAGTTTCTTCTTCACCGACCGCAGAAGCAGTGGGCAACACACCGCAACCTAGTGTCTGGAGATGGTATAGGTTTAACCCAGTTCACCTTGACTAAACCTATAGAAATCCAAGTCAATTTTTTTAAAGGACATCTACGGGTCAGGTCGTTCGTAATTGGATTTTTAAAGTCAAGCTAAAATGTTTTTATGTAAAATATCTAAAATAGTTGATTTAGATGGAAAAACATTTTATTCCAGGTTTAAATAGTAAGCAAATGTAAGTAACCAGTTATCATGATTATGAATGAAAAAAAGCTAGTATTTAAAATGTACATAAGGCTATTCGTTTTACTAATATAGAATGGAGGAGAAGTGAATAGAATAGCATGCCTTTATTTTCATTGTGCAGCAGGCATAAAATATGGGTGAACTGCCCCGATTGGTGCATATTAATAAACAATAGTTAAAATTAACAGTATAATATAAAAATGGTTTCACAGTGGAATTGCAAGTGCAATTGTCATTTTCGGTTCATTTATACAATAAATCAATTAATGAACAAATAAATTAATCAAATAAATAATTGAACGAATAACTAATTATAAATAAAATGTTTAGAACTATGTTCAGGCTTGAACTTTCAGAAATGCATCGGCTCTGGCAATATGATTTTGACCAACCCACTGAAGTTCTATCAGTGTCTGTTGCTGTCTGTGTGGTAAATGGATCAATGAGTTGCTCCTCGTAAATTGTGGGACAGTCTTGAAGCAAAAATGAGAAAGGAAAAAAAGATTAAATAACACTCAAAGGATGACATCCCACCAGGCATCTGTCCTGTTTGCCAGGTGGCTAATCCAGCCCTGACTGTGTTATTCAAAATTTTAAAAAAAGGTAAAGTGTCTCTTTGTAAAGTTGCTTGCCATACTAGTATTTTAAGTTGATTTTATTATTTAATAGAATACATTTCAAACGTTAATGTATACGTAAGTTTGCGTTTATTTACATGAGCTCAATAAACAAATCAAGTTACCATGAAGTGGACTATTCCATCTTCGCCCTCCACAGGTGTAGACTTCAGAAAGAGGTTCGTAAAAAGGGGTGTGAGGAAAATAAAGCATAGTTTTTCCTGGCGGAATGAGAATTCACAATTTTTGATGGACAGACAATATTTTGACTACTCTATTTACAGTAATGGTGTTTGCGTTGAGTCCCGTTAAAAAAAAAACAGACTTTAAGACCCAGGGGTTTGTGGCCCTACGTTCCTTCCTTCGCCCACCCAATGGGGGCGGCACGTACACGAAACGTCACTACAATCAATCTCAGCCTGATGTAGGGAACTGGGGTAACAGTATAATATTAACAACCAAGTACGGGGTAAGTTCCTGAATTAAATGCATTCGAAACGAGATAAAGAACTAAAATATCCGCCATGTTTGCCTGCAGCTTTTCAATAGTGTTCAAACTATTTGTACTCATGCGCCTCTGCTAACTGCTAGCATGATCAGCTGGAATGTCAACAAGCTGACCACAGGCAGCCGGCTAGCTTGCTAATTTAGTTGCAAAATTGCTTTCCTGAGACGTATATTTAGTTTGAATGCACGTTTCTTGGTACGCGAAATAGTCACACTGCCGTTTCTATGACTTTGCGTGGTCATAAAAGCACTTCCTCGTGAGATGGAGTCGGAAAAGCAGTAAATAGCAATTAGCCGCAAGCTGGTACATGTCTGCGCAGGCGCAGTGGTGGTTTCAAGCGTCAAAGTTGTTGACCCTGGTCATATTTGTTAAGCGAGGTGAATATGAAAGTAGTGACTAAATCGTTTGTAAGTTAATCACGAGAAGTGAAGGTAAGGATGTTTTTGCTGTTTATTTTTACATTTAGTTATTTTATTTGTATTATTATGAGATTACTACTTTTCCGATGTATATGTAGTACATTAATTCGGATTATGCAAGTGTCACAGAGAGAATGAGCTATGTAAAATGCACAAGTAGTCGATGTCAATAAGTTTGCAAAATTCTATTAATTTTCAAAGTTGGAAATGTTTCATGGTAATTAATAGAGATTGTGAACTGAAGGTTGCCTTTTATTCGAAAATGTAACAGTATTCTTCTTCGCTGCCATTGACAGCAAAATACATCAAAAATTCCCTTTTATCAGGGTAACACTGAAGGAGTTAATTTTTCTACCTGTCATAATATGTCACTTGCATGTATCAAAGAATAAAAATGCTTTACAGTACTTGCATAAAAAAAAAAAATTTAGACAGAAGTTTTTTTCAATATATTTTTAAATCACTATTTGAAAAGAATGTAGCTTGATAATCGTTAGAATAAAGCCTCACTGTGGCTTGGTGTTTCGATACTTTGGGTAAATCTAAAGGATTTAATCTGTCATTTCGTGAAAGAACATTAACTCATTTACTGCCATTAATGACTATAGATGTTAAAGATTAATTTGTATCCAGCTGGAAGAAAATGAGATCATTGCCCTTCAATACTTAGTAAATTCCCATGGAAAGTTTCTAGTTGGAATATTTCCACAAACCCTTGTGCGGTGTATTGTCCTTACGTCAAAGGATCTTCACATAAAAGGCATTTCACCTCAAAGGGAAAGCATTGAAGGAAGATACTAGGGAGCTGAAATTTGACATGTCACGACCGCTTATCACGCTACCAGGCTTGGCTAATGTAAAATTTTCAGACAGTTGATATGCTATGCATACGCCTCATATATCAGGCAAAAGGCCTGTGATAGAAATGTCCTCGGTCATCCACTGTAATACGCATGAGCATCATCTACAAGATTGCTATTTCCAATTGTACAACAAAGCCCAATTTCTTAAAAGTCCCTTTTGAACTGTTTTAAGGATGAATTGAGCCACCCTCTCAATTGCCACCCAGCGAGGAGGGCTTAGCATGATGAGCGGGAAGAGCCTCCTGCTGAAGGTCATCCTGCTTGGGGACGGAGGAGTGGGCAAGTCCTCCCTGATGAACCGCTACGTTACCGACCGCTTCGACTCGCAAGCTTTCCACACTATCGGAGTGGAGTTCCTCAACAGGGACCTGGAAGTGGACGGGCGCCTGGTCACCCTTCAAATCTGGGATACGGCGGGCCAGGAGCGCTTCAAGTCCTTGCGCACGCCTTTCTACCGGGGCGCCGACTGTTGCCTGCTCACGTTCGCCGTCAATGACCTGCAGAGCTTCCAGAACCTCGGCGGATGGAAGAAGGAGTTCATGTATTACTCCGACGTGAAGGATCCCGAGCGGTTTCCTTTTGTGGTACTGGGCAACAAGGTGGACATGGAGCAGAGGGAAGTCGGGGAGGACGAAGCGCGGGCCTGGTGCGAGGAGAACGGCTGCTGTCCTTACTTTGAGACCAGCGCTAAGGACGACACCAACGTCACGGCCGCGTTCGAGGCGGCCGTCAGGGAGGTACTGGCCGCCGAGGATCACATCGACCACTCGGTCCTGAGCGGGACCATCGATCTCCATGGCAACCGAAAACTATCCCGGGGGTCCTGCTGCTGACGGGCCAAGTTGGAAACTTCAATCAATGCCCCGTGGGTGGATTGGAGAGCAGGCGGGTTGTTGTTTATGGTACACGTGGGCCAGGTACCGCTTGCGCTATGATTCTTTGGATAAGATACAAGCGGGGGTTGTGTTCTTTATTGATGCTGATAAGATGTAATCTGAGGAGAGCGGTGTCAAGGGTGCAGCCGCTATCCAAAGGGCTGAATGATTGCCCCAGCCAAAGTACGGGCGTGCCCAAACGCTCATCCTGTACTCTCTGCTTCCAGTCATGTTGCACACTTAACCTCATACCCGACCGCGCATCTGTCTGCGCATGCAGATTTATGTCCGGAATGCTTCCAAAACAATTACCGTGGAACCTCCAAAGTCAAACGCGATCAATTCCGCGACACTGACTCGACTTGCTCTTACTGCAGGTTATGTTGAAAGAAAAATACAGAAGTATGTTGCTGACAACCAGATAAATATCACTTGAACGTCACGTTATACTGGGATAAAGACAAAGCAAATACTTTCAGTTCATGTCACCGGATAAACCCTGTGCTCCGAGTATTTTTTTTGTAGTTGGTATTTTTCTTTTTAAATGATTCACAGTATTCGTATATATACGGTACTTAGCTAAGAATTTTGCAAGGTATATGCACCAGAAATAACCGCAATGTGGACACAAATCGTGTTTGAGATGTGTTAAAACATAAAATGTATCCCTTTAAAATGTGGTAACGCCTTATGTTAAAACATGACTTATTACCTTACAACATAATTTGTTGCGTTAAAACACGAAACTCAAAGTTAAAACATGAAACTTAAGTTTGAATTATTTTAGGTATTACGTTAAACGTGAACATAAAACTTAACATATTACTCAAAATGTTTGCTTAAAACACAAAACTTATCAAGTTAAAACATGGTAACGTTTTACGTTAAACAAAACCTAAGTTAAAACATTGGAACAGGTGAAACATGAAATTTTGCATGCTACTTAAAACATATTTGGTTATTACGTTAAAACAGGAAACTTACCAAGTGAAATTATGGTACTTTATTACAATAATACATGAAACATTTCATATTAACATGATGGTAACTTTTAAACCATGAAACATAGCCTGTTAAATTTTGGGTACTTATTACATTAAAATGTGAAATTTAGCCTATTAAAAGGTAACTTTTACTTAGCTTAGGTTGCCAGGGACCGAAAGCAAATATTATTTTTGTGTTAAATCACAACATTTATCATGTTAAAACATCAAATGGTTTTGGTTAAAATGTGGTAAATGGTTACAACATGAAATCTATCACCTTAAAATAATTTATGTGAAAATTTACTATTTTGTTTAAACACGAAATCACGTTAAGACATGGTAACTTTCTAGGTTAAAAAAAAACATAACTTAAAATGTTAAAATGTAAAACCACATGATAACATGGTACATTATAACATGAAACGTTGCGCATTAAGCTATGATAACATTTTACATTAAAGTATGAAACATAACTTATTCATCGCCAACTTATGACGTTGAAATGCAAAACTTAAGTTAAAACGTCATATTGTAAACAATAACTTCCAGTTCAAGCGTTTGGCAATGTCATTTTTTTGTCTTATGAGTCAAAATAACCAGTTACAAACTACTAAAAGGCCAACCGAGTGTCATTCCGACAATTCCGTATTTGGTCTAATCACTGAATTTTTGAACCATACTCTGAGTTTCCGAACATTAAGGTGAAGCAATGTGCGCTCCGACTGTACTGTATTTCTGAACAGGCCTAAAATGGAGAGTAATGGGTTGTAAAAATTATCCATGCTATTTTTGCTAACATCTCCTTTTTAAACTTGTATTGTTTATATTGTAGTACCGGTTTGGCAATCTTTTGTAATCTTTTGTTGCATTACACGCAAAATGCAGTATTGCCGTTTAAATGTTTAGAGCTGATATCATGAAATTTGTTGGAATCACATGCCCCATATCAACATTTTTCCAGAAAACTCTTAAGTCAAAGCAGTTTTAGGCGCTCAACTTTGGAAATTCCACAGTATTCTGTTCAATAAATTCAAAACTGTCAGTTCACAGGTACATAAATAGAGGCAGTTTTATGCCAGCAAGCTAGTTGCTAATGCTAATGTTAGCAGCAAAAGGGAAGTCTTGACGGTAATCAAGAGAATATTGGTGGAACTCCAAATAATACCATTTTGGGGGTGTTAGACTATTGAGGTTCCACAGTATTTTGTTCAAAATAAATTAAAAACGTTCAGTTTGTTGGTACGCGAAGGAAGCCGATGTTTTATGGTAGAAGGCGAGTTGTGAATGCTCATTTTAGGAGCAAAAGGGAAGTCTTGACTATAATCCAGAGAATATTGGTTCAACTCCAAAGTATACCAATTTTGGGGTGCTAGACTATTGAGTTTACACAGTATTTAGTTCAAAACTGTCTCTTCGCAGGTACGCAAATGAAGCCAGTGTTTTATGTTAGCAGGCTAGGTATGAATGCCCATGTTTTCAGCAGAAGGGAAGTCTTGACTGTAATCCAAAGCAGGCACTAACGTCAGGTACCAAACAGTGAATATGTATTATTGTCATCAATATAAAGGGAATTGTGATGTTTGTTTCCCCTTGCTTTGTTTTTACAACCAGTGTAAACCTAAGCGCTTCTGTATTTGCACCAGTGTACCTGAATGATCCTGCTTTTTATTTTTATTTTGTTTTAACTATGTTTAAACTGCTGTTAATTTCTTTGTGAGGCGCCCCTCCCTCCGTTGTGTGTTGTTGATTAGTTTTAACAGGTAATATAAGATCAGGGCTGGATGAATTTTGTTTCCCTGATGTGGAAAGGCGCTTATGATTTTTGCACTGAACAATTTTCCTAATCAGCGCCTGCTTATTAATATTTTTTTTGATTCTACCTATTGATTTTGTGGTAAACTTTAACAAGCAAAGCCTTTTTTTTTTCTTTTCCAAAGCTAAGCTCTTTCTTAAGGTCCCCTTGGCTTCACTGATAGTGTTTATATTACGGTACACACACGTCAACCTCAGTTGAATGTGAGCACAAAGATGAAGCCGTGTGGGTTGCGCAACGCTTCTTAACTCCATTCGTACAGTGCAGAGTGATTCTTTTATTTAAGTATTAATAGAACTGTGTCACTTTTACTTAATTTCTGCAAAATGGTACTTAATTTCATTTGTGTCTCGTGCATTTACATTTGGTACAATTTTAAGACTGCCAGCTAGCTGATGTTTTGCGATACTTTAAGAAACTCTGATTTTTTAAAAAAAATGTTGCCGCTTAAATGATTGTATTGATTAATTTATTCCTATGTTGTTTTCACACTGTATTTTCATGCTCTGTTATGCTGCCAGTTTTGTGTGTTTTCTGCGAATAATCTCAAGTGTGTAAGCGTTAATTATTGTCAAGAGTTTTAATAATTTTTGTTTCACACACCCTAATGGATTTCCAAGTCAAACATGTTTGTGGTGTGGAGTCTCAGCTTCATTTCTAGAGCTTTTCACAAAAATTGTCACTGTCCAAATAGTTCTGGAACACACTGTTGTTATTACTGTGAAACTGAACCCAAGCTATTCCGGCATTACTTTTTTTTTTTTTTTTTCAAGTTTTTTTTCCTCATCTTTACTATGTCTTGAAGGGGAACTAAGTTCGGCAAATCAACATTCATTGTTCCTTGTTCATCTCAAAAGATGTAGTCTGAAATCTTTCGCCCCCCCTGAAAAAAAAAAAAAAAAAAACTATTCCTGAGCAGATACCCACAGCGTTTGTAATTTTCTGTTCATATGTTGCTGTAATATTTATGAATGTAAAGCCTAATTTAAGGTGCCCCATTAATGGGTCACATATTTCACCATAATCGCCCAAATGACACTGAACACCTGCTTTGTTCAAGCTGACCCGTGATTTTGGTTTAAACTAGTGAAAGTTGGAATATCTGACTTGTTTTCTCTTCACTTGTAATTTCTTCTCCTGCTAAACCTTTTGCACTACATTTGATAAGACTGGTTGTCATCGCTTGTGTACAAAATAAAGCAAACCAAATAATATCACACACTTATGTTTTTTGTCTTTGTTGTTTTGTACTTCATTTTATCCTTAATATTTCATTAAGTCTTTATTACTTTCAAAAATATGCAATATGACATACATTTTAACCACAAACATGGCAGTTTTTTTTTTCTCTGAATCGTTTTTTTCTCCTTTAGGACTGATAAATGTGGTGAGTAGTCAATGAATTAGATTTTTTTTGTTTTTATTCATGAAAGTTTGACTTTTCATTACATCCCCCAAGTACATTTCAAGCTGACAGTGCAGGCAGAAAACATATAAACAAATTATGATTCATTTACCATTCATCCATTACCTGTCGCTTCATATATATATATATATATATATATATATATATATATATATATATATATATATATATATATATATATAAAAAATGTATGTATGTATATGTGTGTGTGTGTGCACAGTATACACTGTACAGTACAGTATATTTGTATATAGACACAAACTTTATCACAGTAGATGCGTTCCGTAACCGGCCGTGATAGCTGAAAATCCGTGAAGTAGCGCCCCCATTTTTCACATGAAAATAAATGGATTTGCTATACATATTAAGCCATATTATCAACAAAATCTAGGTAAGATATTTCCAATGGTCTGGCGAACGTCTGCTCTTTTCTGTATGTCTCTCTGCCCTGACAGTGTGTGTGTGTCTTTCGCTGTGGGTGTGCTTCATGACTGACACGAAGGCGCCAGTGGGGCGGAAGTAGATTAAAACTCCACAGGCACGCACCACATAACTCACAAAGTGCACCCCGGCGCTAATTCTAATTGGCTAAAAACTTTACACTAAAATTGCTGCACTTAGTAGGAGTGTAACCATATGGATATAATATGACATGTAAGAACAGAAAATGGAGAATTGTATATATATGAAATATATCTAGAAAAAATAAATTTAAAATGGAATGGACTTTTATTATAGTTATTATAATTATTGTAGTCATGATAATGTGAGGTTATATTAGGCCAGCAGAGAAGGCCTTGCTGGCCCTGCCGGCCAACCACTGATACATACATATATACTGTGTGTGTGTATACATACATATATACTGTGTGTGTATATATATATATATATATATATATATATATATATATATATATTATATATATATATATATATATATACACGTCTCTCTCTCTCTCTATATATATATATATATATATATATATATATATATATATATATATATATATATATTATCTCCCTTCATTAAGATGCACATCACAGATTCATCACACAGTGAAATTCCTCACAGCTTGTATTTCGAAAGAAGGAAATATCGGCATGTGCGGGGAACATCCGAAGAGCAAATTGGCACTCGACACTGACAAAACGCCTCAGTTCAAACAAAACCGCAGAGCGATCGGGGTCACAAAGCTCGCTACGCAAACAAAAGAGCCAGTTTCCTGTGAAAACATAAGATAATGAAGGGAAATCATCGGTTGCCTTTATGAATGACAATGAAAAATCTGTCAGGAAGCATCAGGTAAATGTGCAGGGTAGGGCGAGCAAAGCGTTTCTCCTCGCTGGTGACCTCCCTTCTTGGCCTTGCATCTCCGCCTCCTCAGGTTCTCCTGGTTCATGGCCAACTGCATGGCGGAGTGCACCTGAGGACAAAAACTGGGGAGAATACAAAACGCCCGACATCTGCGTCACGCAATGTGTCAGCATGCCAAGGATGGAGTGTTTATGCGGGTCAAATAAATCTTTCAGGCACCCTGCGCAAAAAAGAAAAACTGGAATGCTCCATTTATTATCAAATATCACCAACATAAAAACAGACTCAAACAACCAGCTGCCATTTGACAAATGCTCGACTAACGGCCAGATAAAGCTTTCGCCAAAAATAAAACTATGTTGCTAGTTTACAAAACACGCCTAAAAGTTAATACTGCCTCGATAAGTCAAAAAATGTGTTATACAATAACTACGAAAAGATTCCTTTAGAATAAGACAACGCACATCGGAAGTACCTCAGTCATGCAGTAAAATGAGTCAATTAATACTTCATAAAAGGACTTTTTTTTTTAAAGGCTGAACAATTAGTACATTCAAATCAAAGGCTTAATTAGTACGATCGATGTTTACATTTTGTCTTATGAAAATTGTAAAGTTGAAGATAAGATTTTTTTTACTTTATTGTTAAGTGGTAAAGGAGAAGTCAACCCAAGAATTTTCTTTTCACTAGTATGTTCCATATGACACCACTTTTCTAAACATGGCAAATGTTGTATTTGTCGAAGCAAAAAAATCCACTCATTTTTATTCTTTTCAGCGGACAGCCTTTTTGCCATTTGCTGTCAACTAAATATGACATCACAAGTGCTCAGGTAACAAACCAATCACAGCTCAACTTTTTTTGAGTTTGGTCATGGGACATGAGCAAGTTGAGCTGTTATTGTCCATGACCTAAATGCTGAGCAATTGTTATGTCGTTTTAAATGGGAAATGGCCACCCAGAGAAGGGTCAAAACATGGATTTTGCGGCTTCATTTATATTCCACAAATGCGATATTAATCAAAGCACCAGAAAAAAAATTGGGCTTGACTTTCCAATTGAAGTCATATATGTATGTGTGTGTATATATAAATTCACACTGGAATATCGAATTGCATAAGCCGTAATGTCAATGATGGCCTAAATTTGCATGATTTGGGTATATTAGTGTATCAAATAAAAGTACAGGTAAGTACCGTAAGACTCATTCCCCCCAAAAATATAGTCTAGTGAGGTTACTTGCTAACTAGGCACTTTCGCTATCTCACAAATATGAGAAACAATTTCCGACCGTACTCGATCAAACTAAAAGATTTCCTTTTGTTGTGAGAAAAATACTAAACAAAATCATCTCCGATTCTTTTAGCCAGCTCACAATCCATCATTTCCATTGTTCAACATGAGGTGGAGGTCACGCTTGTTGCCCCAAAGGATCCCCATTTAACACTTTTGGAAAACGAGACCCTTTCCCCTTGACACATGACCCCTGGCGGAGACAGCTGGCCCCAAAGCGACTTGTCATTGGGCACTTTTTCAAAAAAAGAGCCCGCTTCATTGTTGCGGCCCCTCGTGAGAAAAGTCCCGAGGTCAGCATGCAAATGTGCGCTCGCCTGCCACCATGGCAACCAGATGTGAGAAAATGGAAAAGCCAGGTTACCCACAATCCACTTTGTACCCTGCAAGTGTTGCTAATTGGCTATTTAGTTTGTGTTAATTAACTAGTGCAATGAGAGGATATTTTGGAAAATGGTTGGAAGCAAAATCTTAGTTTTTGATATCAGTTGAAATTACTAGGTCAAAAAAAAAAAAGGACAAACCAAATGTTTTGCATTGTTCACTTAACCCAAAAGCTTAATTGGGTCAAATGAATGACCATTAAACAACCCATTTTTACCGGGGTTGTAGGTTGGGTTGTTCTTTAGGTTATTCATTTTACTCAGGGTTTTGAAACATTTTTTTCTTTCTGAATTGTTCTCTCGTTTGTTATTCATTTGGACCCAACTTTTATAGAGTGGGCCCTTGTGTTCTCGTGATTCAGAACCTGGCAGATTCACATCATTTTTGGGTGATTAAATATTCAAAATTGGGTTGTTTCATGGGTTATTCTTTTTGAACCAAATTCTTGAATTCTGTGTTGGATTTTGATTATATTTGGCAGAATATGGAGGGTCAATTTCTGAAATTAGGTTGTTTATATGGGTTATTCATTTTGACAATTTTTTTGTGGACTCTTGGTACATTTTATCCTTTTTAAATTGGGTTGTCTTGTGGTTTACTATTTAAACTTCTTGGGTAAAATGAGTACACTACAATCACAAAATAGCATTTAAAAAAAAAAAAAAAAGGGACTACTGTTTATCAGTGGCTTTTTTCGGGTAAATATTTTGTTTCCCCCCCAAAAAAATAAGTCATGCATTTTCACAAAACCAGGCATATGCCTCTGAGATTAATTTTCAGTTGACGAAAATACGAACTTTCAACAGAGATGTCCATTTTGGGATTTCTACAAAAAGAATTTCCTTAAGTTCTCAATTCTCATTACTTTTCAGATTATAGTGAAAATGTATAAAATCAATGACTTAATAGATAATACGCATCATTAAAAGATGAATGTGCCAGAACGTGAACATGGCAGTAACTTTGTCTATTTTTTAGCTACCTCCATGTATTATATACCATTTTAACAAGAATTAAGTGTGCGATTAATTTATATAAATGTTCCTTTTTCTGAGAGCCTGATTTTGTGAAAATTCATCACATATTTTGCATTTCAATGCTAGTCAATTATATTCTGATTTTTTTACTATTTGCAGGCTGGCCGCATCCCAATCCCCCACAGATAGCGAGGCTCCAATGTAGCAGAAAAAAATGGTTCATCTCTTTCTAACCCTTCTTGGATTCTTTTTTTAACCCTGTTTTTTTAGACAGTAACCTCCAGCAATAAAAAAAAAAAAAAAAACCCTCACAATCCAAATCCATTAGTCACATGGCATCGAAATAAAATCAGTAGCATCCCTCACCCTTCGTATAAAAGTAAAACTGAAAACATGAGAAAAAAGGGGAAAAAAAAAGGAAAGTCTGTTGCCGTGGCGACACCCAAAAAGCTGTATACACGGGCAGAAGTGATGAAAAGGGAAAAAAAGGCTTGCAGTTCCTTGCTGTGGTCAGACAGGAAGCGGGCTAACACCGTGGGCCTATGCCCTTCCTCCCCAGATAGCGCAGCACCGCAAAGTTATAGGTGGTTGACACCGTATAGGTCAGCTGGAAGAAGAGAACAGCAGACAAGGGGGAGGGGGGGTGGGGGGGCTCATTAGACGAGAGGAAAAACAAAGACATGATTAACTGCTAATGGCATTAATTTGATCCCACCCGTGTAATAGGCTATGTAATGGGGCATGGGAGTATAATGGGTCCACCATTTTGCCTGTCTGGGAAACCAGCAGACATTACAGCATTGTGATGATGTTTGTGTCAGCTGAGAATGGGGAACAGAGAGCGATAGTCTCCAAAGTCATCAGTCATGCGGGCCCGGGATGCCTCGTCGCCCCCGCTAGCGCCGTCACAAGTCACATGTGCCGTAAATACCGCAAAAGGCCAAATGACCCCCGGCGGCCCGATAATCACTCACCAGAGCCATGAGGGTGATGCCCGCGCCGACGAAGGCGGCGACGTACAGGTCGTAGGTCATTCGGTACTGATAGGAGAGGATTTGCATTAGCGCCCATGCTATCGTGTTAGCTTCAAATGTCTTCTTTCGGCCCGGCTTACCTCTCTGGTCTTGCAAATGGTGGACAGAGTGACTCCGCAGGCTTTTCCCGGCACGGCGTGCCACGGCAGGAGCCCTGTTGACGTCAAGCCGATCCAATCAATTGGATGCATTCATCACACGCACAATTTATGAGTTCGGGCTCGCCGATGCTCCACACGCTATAAAATACCCAGAAACAACATAAGCCTGCGTCCAAAGCTTATTGACGTCTGCATTCAAAAAAAAAAAAAAAAAAAAAAAAAAAAAAAAAGGAAAAAACTGTGCTTTTGAGCAACCGCAGTAAATTAAGGCAGCTATTTTTACTTCCTGTTTATTACACTGCAGCAGGGGAGTTTATAAAACTACTTCACTTTAGAAGCCACTTTTCAAAGCCAAAGCAGATCCCCCCCAAAGCCCCCCCCCCCCCCCCCCCCCCCACCACCACCACTCGCAAAATCAATGAGTGCAAGGAAACATTAAAAACTTGCTAGGCAAAAGTTTTACACAGGTTGAAAATTTTCCTACTGAAAATTTCCTACTGTTCAGTTTGATTGTTAAGAAATTCTGAGGTTCTAAAAAGCTACTAAAAACACCAACACTATCTGCTTCAAATTTCACCCCCCATCGAAACAGATGATTTGTTTGACGCAGATGCCAATTCCAAGATTTAGCACATTATGATTATATTTCATTAAAAAAAAATCAGTTAAATGTTAAATGGTTAAAAGTCAAGAAATTTAAGCAAAGTGGGTGAGAAATATTTATAAAATATTTAACATTATTTAACATATTTAAAAAATGTGGAATTTTGGGGAATGTTTTTCTCTTATTTGCACTTAGTATAAATACATACATTTTGTTTTCACTATACAATTGATTTTGCGCGGCCGAGCAAACGGCAACGTTTCATTTATTAGTTACAAGGTTTTACTGTAGAAAGCATCCAAGAGGCGAAAACACTAACTATGCTAGCTTTCTGCTAATTCGGATCTATAAAGCTGCACACACCTTTCACCATACTGTCTCAATTATGACTGCCCAAACAAGATACCAATTAGCTATAGGTGAGTCCAGTGGTGATCGGCACTTCTTTTTATAGCTAATTAGTGGAAATTTGCTTCGAATTTAGCTGCAAAAGACAATGCAAGTTTGAAATCCGCATGCCAATTTTGACTTGAATCAGCATAAGAATCTATAACAACATTTTTTTTCAATTATTCCCCAGTGTTATTGATTGGTTGCGTGAAAAAGGGATTTTTTTTCCACAGATTTCAAATTTGGGAGCACGCAGCCGGACTACCTGAGTGGGCAAAACTTTTATTATGAGTAGTTGTTTTCCAAGGGGACTGATTAGATAAAGGGAACGTGTGTCTTTCCCTTTGTTCGCAACTCCAGCTTACTTTAATGTCATATAAAACGCCTGTTTTTGGCTTCTTTAGTCACACAGCCTCCCTATAGTGATCGCTACGTTAGCTTTTTTTTTTTTTTATTGTTTTGTCGTGACTCTCTGCTTTTCATTGAAAAGGGCACGGCAGAGGCATAGCTTCAGTTAACAAGACACTTCACTTCCTGATTAGAAATCCAGTCGATACGAAATTGAATTTTCAATGCACCAAAGGTAAGATTCCACTTATATGAATATTTTCAACAGTGGAAAGCTTCAAATACTGTAATCTATCCCCTTTAACGAGTACTTGTTGGACTGTCAATTGATTGCACTTTTCTCATGACAGCATTCCAAAATGAACTTCACCGTATTGACGCGCATCCACACAGAGCTGGTTGATGCTGGCCGGGGTCTCTGTCAGGACGTCGATGGTGTTGCAGGTGGCTCCCATATTGTAGAAGAAGTAGACGGGCAGAGTGGACAA
Source organism: Hippichthys cyanospilos (assembly GCF_059441005.1). NCBI lineage: Eukaryota > Metazoa > Chordata > Actinopteri > Syngnathiformes > Syngnathidae > Hippichthys > Hippichthys cyanospilos. Next base: position 15,991,502 of record NC_142381.1, on the reverse strand, counting down.
GGCGAACACCAAGAGCCACAGCAGGGACAGCACGTACGTCATCACTATAAACTGCGGCGGAAAGCAGAGTTTACATCATTTTTTTTATTGACATAAACCTCCGATTATCACTTTCACGCGTCTTTGGGTCTCTCTAGCCCTCCCTCACATGCTTTGCACCCATCTCAGCTCCCCCACAGGGCTTTTAAGAGGCCTCTGGATTTTCAGCCGGGGCACCCAACGGGACCGATGCGTATTAAGCCATATCCAATCTCCCCGAGCCTCATTAAATCTCACCGTGGAGCTGAGGCAGCGGCCACACATGGTGCTCCGGAACTCCCCGAAGGTTTGCCTGGCGACACTGGTGGTGTAGAAGCCTTCCGCCAGCAGCATGATGCAGTAGAGGAAGAAAAACGAGGCCAGGCCGTAGATGACGTACTGGAAATACTGAATGCTGAGAGGGTGGAGGAGGTGAGACATGATGCAAGATTTCAAAATAGACATTGAACTGAAACAAACAAACAAAAAAATCATCTGAATCTAACTGCAATGTTGATTCCATTTCATTTTAATATGTAATCACTTTCAAGGTCCTCTTCTCATATATTTCTAGAAAACCGTATTTTTCGGTCTATAAGCCGAAAGCATCAAAAATGGAGCAAAAAAAAAATAAGTGACGGATAAGCCGCATTGCAGTAACATCAGATATGGAAGTTTTTTTAATTTGTATTTATTTTTTAATGGTTTTTGACTGAACATGCCTGCATTTACAGCACAAACATATTTGTAGAAAATGAATGGATGAATTTTTTCAAGCTAACACCTACGGAATACTGAAGTTAAAAAAACAGTTCAAACTCAAAATCAATCATCGATATCGTTTTTTTCCATCCCGAATTGATTGATTATTTTAGTGAACATACACACACTGCAAATAATTCATCTATGATTGCACACACAAATATATTAAGTTTGCATGTCACAAACCTTGATAATACTTATTCAATTAAGACATAATTTTCTTTATATATTTTTGTATTTTTTTTATGTTTTTACACATTTTTTTTTTAAAACTCTTTCTGAGCACAGCCGTTTTTAGATACATTTTGTAACTAAAATCTAAATCTAAATCTTGAATTGACACCCTGAACAGAGATATACACATTTGCAGATAAACGGCACTGGACTATAAACCACAGGTCTCAAATCATGAGAAAAAAGTTGCGACTTATAGTCCGAAAAATGCAGTAGTTTATATTACAGTAAATGTATCCTTGTGCTGTATTTTTGATCATTTTTTTTCCACATTATGTTCGCCAATTGATGGCACACTCCCTGTAGAGTGATAACTAAATGGTCGCGCCATTTTTAACTTTAACAGGTTGTCTCCACTTGGGTGAAATTTCAGCTGCTGAGTACCTTATTTCAATGTGTTCCCTTTGATTTGAAAATGCCTTTAATGTAAAAGTCAAAGGACAAAATACTGCACAAGGGTTAATATACAGTATAGGCATGTTTTACTTTTGTTGCTTAGCCTTACGTCACATTAAATTCAAACCGAAGATGAATTAATAAGAAAACAGTGTCTACTATTGTTCAACTTTTCATCCTTCTTGAAATGATTGAGACACTGTTTATTATTGGCTTTTTTTTTCTTATCTGAACATGAACAAAATGCAATCTTCAAACCCTTCAGCAATTATTAAAAAAAACAAACAAAAAAAAACCACCTAAATTTTTCTCCAGAAATCAAATGTTTACCCCTAAAAAAAATGAAATATAAGCCATACATGTAAGCAAGTGTGCTGAAATCCTGCATGTTCCGTGCAAAGTAGGTCTCAATGAGCCTTTCGGTCTCTGTGAGCGCCTGATGTCCGCATCCGCAGAAGAGGGCGATGCCGGAGAAGCAGAGCAGCGTGGCGACCAGAGAGCAGTACGGTATCCCACCCAGGCAACGCATGCAGCACTCATAGCAACCTGCAACCAACGCCACTTTGTTACACAGTACTCACGCATGCAATATTAGATTGAGAAATCAAAAAATGTCATTTTTCTCCATTTGAATCTCAAATATTTTGGTATAATTGGCAATGAGTCCAGACTTTAGAGACAACCCCTATACATGAGATTTCATTAAGGGTGTCAGATTAACAGATTATTTGCAATTAATTCATTAGTCAGAGCGTTTTCGTCTAACTTTAAAATATCTGTTTGCTGGTCAAAACACACAGCTGAAGAGGCTGTCATTCTGTTAAGCATAACCTGATAGGCTCCTGTTGGTGGGTGGGAAGGCAGAAGGAAGATGTGAAAATGGAAGCTCATGTGAGATGTCAGTCTGATAGATTGTAAATTTAACATACAAAAAAAATGTGCCAATGGCACTTTTGAGAAAGTTAAGAATGATACGCCTTTTTTGTTTAAAAAAAAAAAGTCAGACAAAGCAGGTCAAGTTTAGTTTACCCCATCAATGCAAAGCACCCAACTGCAACAGAACCACAGCCAACAATGGCAACAGACAGTATTTTCATTTACTTATTTTAAGTAAGTTCAATTGTTCTAAGATAAAATGTAATGCTGTCAAGTGATTATTTTTTTAATTGCAGCATTGTCCATAATTAATAGTAATTAATTGCATTTTTCAACAAATATTTTCCACAAAGCTTGTAAGAAATTTGTACTTAAACTCCCCCAAAATACACAAAAGCCTCTTGATTTTCTGAAATGGCATTGAGTTTCCCGCCTGATTTCTAATATATACAGTGCTAGCTATCAATTGAGACCCATTTTGAAAAATTTGAATGGTTCCAGTTTGAAATGACCGAAAATGACATTTTGAATGCTAATCGATTAGAATTTGCTTAAAAGTAAATGATGTGCTTGGTTCTAAGTTGGCTTCATTTTTTTTTCATTGGTTTGCACTCGGCAAATAAGTTAGCTGTGTTGCCCTGTGTGCTAAGTTTTTGCCACGAGTGAAGTTGTTTTAATTTATTTACGTTAGTTTATTGTTAATATTTGTAAGTATCAAACCTTGAAACCTTGTTTATATACTGCTTGTTTTTGGACATGCTTGTAAATAAACATGTTTGACCAAACATGATTAATAAACGTGATTTCTCTACTGACCAAAATAATCGCGATTCTTAGTTTGGCCATATTCTGTGCAAACTAAGCAGAGATATTTTTTTCTTCAATATGGGATGTAAACATCAAAGGATCGGAAAACAAACCCTGCACAAGGGTTAAATTGGAACCACAATGTTGCAATTAAAAAAAGAGAGACGGCAATCAGATAGTTTTTCAAAAACGTTCAGCCCCTTAATTTAAATACAGTATTTTGTTAATTTATTCTAATTATGGATTCTTCTCAAACGCCATCTGCTGCCTTTACAATTTTTTTTTTTTTTTTAATTCTAAAGCGCCACGTTCCCATAGTCCCGAGTTGTGTGAATGGCCATAGTGGTCAAGGCCGTGCGTCTGATGTGACCCCAGCTCACACGCTGCCTCCATTCAGAAGGCATCACGGCGACTGTGAGAAAAAGGGGGAGTCTGATCCAGAGACATGCCGCTTTTGTGACCGTAAAGACAACTGTCTTTGTCCCGTAGCTTGGTGGGGGCACAAGGGCCGCCAATGTCCCACAAACAAAGACCAGAGGCACTTCTTTGCTCGCACATTCACAAACTTCCTTCAGAGGAAGACGATCGTGGCGAGTGGTCACGTGACCCTCCCCCAAAAGTGACTGTGATTGGTACCATTGGCGGCAGTGCCAAGCATATAGATCACATAAACACAAGGACATAGCGGTCCAAGCCAAGTGTGCAAAGTGGCCCACTTTCCCAAATCACAGCCTAGAGGGAAGACTTGAAATTTTCCACATTAGGCCAGCAGAGAAGCCAGGGAGGAAAATAACAGCCAAGCATCCATTAAATGTCTCTGTTACATGGCCACGGGCCAGACTCGACTGCTATTGGGTGAGAAAGCCTCAACAAGTCGCAAAGCAAATCACAGCCAGGCAATGAAAGGGAGAGACCGCGTTCACAGTTATTTCACACCTTTCCCCGGCACAAACACCCACAAACATTGGGAGGCAGGTGAGAGCGTCAAAACACATTCAAATAAAGAGAAAAGTCTAACAAGTTCAGCTGTAAGATGGCCGAGACTTTGCTATCGATTGATACAGAGAGAAACCTACTTTTGGTTGCGAAATTAATTTGTACCGGAAGTCATTTCGTAATGTGAATCTTTCTTAGGTAGAGCCGCCGTTTGACATGTAAATAGCCTAACCCGTTCCAAGCCCCCCAAAATGCTCATAAATGCTTTGAATTAATATTATTAAATAATAAAAATGCATAAAAAATAGTCAATACTTATTAGCATTACATTAGTGCATATTAAAGTATATTATGTGAAGAAGAATAATTAAAAAAAACTTTAATCACATGAATTGAAATGGTTAACAATATGAATGGAGTTCAGTTGTTTGCCTTGAAAAACAACTTTTTAAATTGTATGTTTTTTTTTATATTACATTTCCACTGATCCAGGAATCATTTACATGTCCACAGGAGCAATAATATTTATATTTTTTTCATTATTTTGAGCATGTAAGTTTACTTAAGTTTAGTTTGGGGTCATGCAAAGTGCTTGTTGTGCGGTGCGATTGCTAAAGTGCTACGGACACGCTAACAAGGAAGTTCTACAATCAGCATGAATGAAGAAAATAAATACAAAAGAGAACCAGACACTGAGATTGAAATCAAAGAAGGCCATTTAGGTCAACTTTAAACTGGAATTAAAAAGACAAAATCAATAAAGTGTGGATGGACTAACAAAGCTTGTGGTATTTTTTTGGCTCCTCTAGATCTTGCTTCAAAAGGGCAGGGGGAATGTAATACATTTTTTACCGGGGTTTGGTAACCCTAACCCTAACCTAGAGTTTGTACTTAAAACAGAGCACCATCTAGAGGAGTAATAGAGGTATACAGTAGATGTACATATGTCCATCCATTTTCTAGAGCTGCTAATCCTCACAGGGGTTTGCTGGTGCCTATCCCAGCTGACTTCAGGCAGTGGGCTGGGGAGACCCTGAACTGGTTGCCGGCCAATCGCAGGACACACAGAGACCATTCACACACCCAATCCCACCTGAGGACAATTTAGTATGTCCAATACACCTAGCATGCATGTTGATTTTTTTATGAGTGTGGGAGGAAGTCAGAGTGCCCGAAGAGAACCCACACAGGAAGGCTGGAGCCAGCTGGAATTGAACTCGAGTCCCTGAACTGTGAGGCATAGATGCTAGCCAATAATATTTATATTTTTGGATCATTTTGAGCATGTAGGTTTACTTAGGTTTATTCTGGGGTCATGCAAAGTGCTTCCTGTGTTATGCCATTGCTAAAGTGCTAAAAAGTGTTTAAAAGTAAACAATGTGCTTGGTTCTAAGTCGGCTTAATTTTTCATTGGTTTGGACTTAGTTGTGTTGTCCTGTTTGCCAAGTTTTTTAATTATTATTTACCCTATTTGTTTATTATTATTTGCAAGTATCAAGCCTTGAAGCCTTGTTTATATGCTGCTGTTTTTTTTTTTTTTTAAAAAGGGCAATACATAGACATGTTGATGAATAACATAATCGTGATTAATAATTGTGATTTCAATCCTGACCAAAATAATTGTGATTATTATTTTGGCCATGCAACCCTAGTATGTACATTATGTAAATAGACATTTACATAATACATAAGGAAAAAATAAATATACATACGTAAATTTTAGGGGTCTTTGGTGTTGACTGATATTGACTTTAGTATCACCATTTGATTCAATGTGCTCAATCCAAAGTCATCATTTGTATTTAGCTGCCTTCTTGGCTGATTTAAAATTTCTTGTTGTGCTTTGGCCATTTAAACTTTGGGTTAATCGATAATGCACCGGTATAAACATTTATAGACTTGCGTAGCTCTACTGATGACCACAATTTAAATAAATGTTAGCAATTTTACTGTTACAACTCTACTGCGTCATAGTTAGTGAGTTATTTTGTATTTTTATTAGGAAATATTATTTAGATAGACCCATTATTTCAAAGCTGATTGACTTCCTGTGAAAATGGGTCCACTGTCCACAGTAGAACCGAATTGAGAGTCAACCTTGGCAATAAACCAATTAATGACGTCACGCGAATGCAGCAGAAGTCCTCAGATTTTAGTTTTTTTTTAATGTATTTTTTTGTTTTAAACCCACTTACAGTTTTAAATAACGGAATCTTGTTCTTTTTTCTTAAGATACACAAAAGAATCTAGCCAGTCCGACAGATCCCGGGTGGCATTCCTTTACATCCGTTCTAGCTGACCAAAGTTTTAATTGTTTACCTAGTTAGCCAAAGCTTTAATTTTATTATTATTTTTTTTTTCCAAGTAGTAGCGAAGAAGCGTCTCACCCATGTCTGCGTTGAGGACGTGAGGCCTCGCGCGTTGCTCTGCAGCTGCTCCACTGATGATATGCGCCAAGTCGGCCCCCAGTTTTATCAATCCAGCTCGGCCCAACAATGGACAGAGCCATCGGCGAACGCTACAACAATCTTAAAGCCACAATGTCGCCTTTCAAAAAGCTCCAAAGGCGATGCAAAAAAAAAAAAAAAGGGGGGGGGGGGGGGGGGGGATAATGAAGAGGCCGATTTGCTCACACACTGCGTTGTTGTTTTTTTTTGCTCAAAAAAATGGACCGACTTAAATGCAGCCTATGCAAATGCAGAGTTTTTTAAATAACGCCGTCACTTTAAATTCACCTTTCACCGTGAAACAGGATTATAAACGGAAGTGACTCATTTAGATGCTCAGCAATGAACGGCTTCCATGCGCATTAAGGTTTCAAATCAGAATAATTGCATTTGAAGTGATTCTGTTCAATCGTGACAAGGAAATTGTTTGAAGATTGGAAGCTAATTTCTACAGAACTATATAGCGTTTTAAAGAAATGAATGGGAACTGGCTACTGCAGTAAATTGCGCAAGTCCGGGAACAGCGGTGAAGCTTTTATTTTATTTATTTATTTTTTGAAGTTTTAAAACGGCGTCTTTACTTGACGTCAAAAAGCGAGTGCAATAAACCAATCAAGAATGCAACTAATTATCTATACTAATGACAATGAGTTAGGGCTGTGCAGATCGATACAAATATCGAATATCGATACCAAAGTTGATATATGCGTGCGTATATATATATATATATATATATATATATATATATATATATATATATATATATATATATATATATATATATATATATATATATATATATATATATATATATATATATATATATATATATGATCATGAGGATCATCCCTTTACCTTTATTTATTTTGATTTCTCACACTTACCAGCTTGCCATGCTACAATTGCTTTTCATTTCAGTATTTATTTTCAGTATTTTATTTTTTCAGTATTTTATTTTCAGTATTTATGTGCTCTTGTTTGTCACAGTGCTTTCCCCAAAATTCCTACAGTAACTAAAATCATGATGAAGAGATTGAACTTTTTTTTAAATGAGCTTTTGTTCCCTTTTTTAGTTTTGTTGGTTGAAAAAAATAAATGCATAAAATTGTGAAACATAAAGAAAAATAGAGGTAAACTTGCAATATATATGTTAGTTATTTTAATTGGTATAATGGCTATGTTTTATTAGTCTGACTTAATAGGAAGAAAAATTGCAAGAAAATGTAAACATAAACCTGCAATATAACATTTTATTTTTTTACATATATCACAAGAATAAAAATGTATTGCTTGAAACAAACAAATGACAATTATTTTGAACATATGATGAACATATAACATTCACTGCCATTGACGGTTATAGATAAGATCCAATTTTTACTGGGCTGGCAGTGAATGAGTTAATTATTATATTCGTCACTTACCATGTATCAAATGATATCAATACATTACTTGGAACAACTGATAATCATTTCACAGGGAAAACATTTAACTCATTCCCTGCCAATGACGGCGAAAGACGTCAAAGATCCATTTTTACTAGGCTGAGTGAATTAGTTAATTATTCAATATATTTGTATTCAATGCATTGCTTGAAACAAAAACCTAACATTCATTTCACAGATGAACATTTAACTCATTCACTGCCAATGGCGGATAAAGACGTCAAAGATCCATTTTTATTGGGCTGTCAGTGAATGATTTGATTTTGCAATTTGTCACTTTACACGATAATAATGCATTACTTGGAACAACTGATACTCATTCTGCAGATGAACATTTAACTCATTCACTGTCAATGACGGCTAAAGCCATCAAAGATCGTTTTTTTACTAGGGTGTGGGTGAATGAGTTAATTATTCTTTTTGTCTCTTTAACCCTTGTGGCATTATGTCACAAATTATGAAAATTCCTTAGATTTATTTGATGATATCATAAAAGAATAAATGGGGAAAAAACACAAGGGAGATGACTTTTCCAGTAGATGATTAAAATATGTTAAATCTAAAAGTTCAACAATTCTGGCAATTCTATGTGATTATAGCTGGAAATACCAGATTTTGTGGACAAAAAAATCATCATAGTCCAAATTTTGGACCATATAAAACCATTATAATTACAATTATTGAGATGCATTTTAATATGATTTTTTACATTGATATTGCTGTGATTTTTGCAACATTTTGTTCCGCAGCGGTCAAATTATGTCAGAAAACAGGAAATACTTTGGTGACTTGTGTTTCCCCTCAAGACAGTAGGTGGCGCTAGACACCAATCAATGGCTATGATTTACAAGACTGTCTACAAAGACAACCCATACTTTTTTTCAATTTTTTGTGGGGGTTAATAAATTTCACCCATCAACATTTCAGCTATATTTGAGTATGCATAGAACTGATTCCACTCAAAAATTTGAGTGGCTGAACGAAAAGAAATATTCATAATTAACTTTAATTATTACGCCTTTAAAAGCATTTACAAAATTAGGACAAAAATGCAATATGTATAGTTTGCAAAGTGTGTTCACAAGGGTTAAATATATCACTGAATAAAAATGCTTCGCTTAAAACCAGAACCTGACAATCATTTCACAGATGAACATTTAACTCATTCTGAAATGACTGCTAAAGACGTCAAAGATCCGTTTTTAATGGGTTATACTATGGTAATGTTAACACGGTATAAATAAATAAATAAAGTTGGACCTTTGCATTGTAGCAGAAAAGCTCTCTGAATACAAAACAGATTTTTTTTTTTAAGTGTTGGTAGTTTTTGTTGCTGTATGTTCTTATGCCAGAAATAATCCAGAGCGTATTTTGGGTAGGAGCCAAACTATCTTTCCACGCGGCATCACAAGTCACTATGAGAAGTGTTCTTTCTGGATGAAAATGAATGTGCTCCTCATGAGTGTGCATGCGGCATCATTGATCTGAGGTGAGCGTCGTGGAGAGGAGCAGAGTGTGTGCTCTTCAGCTCAGCCCCCCTTGCACCCACTCTCAAAAAAATAAGAAAAGAAACGTGGGGGAAAAAAAAAGCCTGATCTCATCCTGACCACTAGGTGGCAGCTTTCCTCTGCCACAACGTCTCCCAACGCTCATCCTTTGCATCCCTTTAACATCCAATAAACCACCGCAGAAAAATGTTAGCTATTATCAGCAAGCGCAAGATTTATTTTTCTAAACGTGTTTTAATTTATGCCCCACATGAGTACGTTTAATGGAATATATAATATTACAAATGGTGGATATGTGATGTTGTCATGGAGCTTTTTATTTCCTCTCCAAATTAATCTACTTACTCGCACAGTACAGGCCCATTAGATAATTTATTTTGGAGCTAGCAGCCACAAAATCCTCCGAGAGACAGCCATGTTATACAAGGCTTGCTCGCCTCTAACTGGGCTGTTACATCATGTTTTACTACCTCTCATTTGGGATTTTTTTTCCCCCTTCTTTTTTCCCCCTTGGGTGAGAATTTATTACTGCTGCCTCAAAGTGAAATGAGTTAGTTAGCAGGACTGTGCAAATGCTACCCCTAGTGATTAGCATGAGCATACTTGGTTGCAAACAGTGGCTTTTAAAAGTCTACACACCCCTATTCAATTCCTAGGGATATCATTTAGAACCAACATTTGGGTTTCATTGGCTTGTTTTATTCAGCACAACCCACAGAATAGAGTTTTTTTTTTTTAGGTTTAATAAATAATACAAAAGCAGTTGGGTCAGTCACTTTTATACTGTTTTATAAAATTATTTGTACCCAAATATTGGCTGGTTACAAAGAAGGTATTCTTCTCTCCTTAGTGTGATTTGCTGTCTGACTGACCCAACATTTTGGGTTATTTATTTAATCCCTAAAGTTGAACTGTGTTCCACACATTATCAGCCTAATTCATTAAAATATCTCTTTAATTGGCTTGTTTTTTTGTGTGTAAATTGATCAAAAACCCACAATGTTTCCACTTTAGTGTAACTGGCCGTTTTATTCTCTAAAAAAGATTGAAAAAAAACCCCAGATTGGATAAAAAAAAAGTTAGGTCAAATACATATCCCACAAACTCTATATGACCCAAATTTGGTTTATTTTTGACCCACCTCTTTTTTCAGTTCTAATAGAGTCTTTGCATACAATCGACTCGATTTCTCAGAACTCACTTTGCTTCCAATGAATACGTTGGGTTGCAATGTAGTACAGCTTTTGGTTGTGATCCAACTTTGTGGGTGAGAAGCGCAGACCCGAGCCTGTACTTCCTCTCTGGGGACGTTCACCACCTCCACACAGGAGGAACATTACACCTTTACTTGGCCAACATGAACAGGTCCCATCCTAGCAGCAATCCAAGCAGTCTCTTATGTAATTTCAGGGTTTTGGTGATGCCTTTATTGCTGTTTCCAATCTGTTCAAGAGTGGTTGAGTGTGTGCTCAGATATGATGCTACATATTGCTACACATAAAAAATGCAGGTTTTTTTTTTTTTCGCAACTTGCTTGGTCGCTGTGGATGTTGAGCAGATTGGGTTACTTTTACCCAAGGTTGGTTAATTATTTTGACCCGGGAGATTGGGGTGAAGAATGGTTTTGTGAACACACTCGCTGGATAGCTGTAGATTTTGAGCAGATTGGATTATTTTTACCCAAAGTTGGGCTAATCATTTTGACCCAACAGATTGGGTTGATATTTAGTTTTTCTAATCATCTACTGTATCTGGTTAGCTGTGGATTTTGAGCAGACTAGGTCATGTTCGCCTAAAGTTGGGTTAATTAATTTGACTCTTCAGATTAGTTGAAAATTGGTTGCTTTGCTAACACAGTAGATTTGGAGCAGATTGGGTTATATTTTTATCCAACTTTGGATTTGTTTGACTCGAGAGATTGGGTTGGTTTCACCTACAGTTGGGCTAATAGTTTGGTTTGGAAATTAGAAAAATTTTGTTAACTCACTTGCTGGGGATCTGTGGATTTTCAGCAGGTAGGGTAACCTTCACTCCAAATTGGGTTAATTATTTTGACAAAATAGGTTTTGTTTACAATTGGTTGGTTTACTAACCCATTCACTGGATAAATGTAAATTTTGAGCAGAATTTGTTACCTTTACCCAATGTGGAGTTAATTAATTTGACCCAGTAGATTGGGTAGAATATTGTTTTATTTTTTTTCTCAGCCTACTCACCGGATCAAATTAGATAAAAATTCGGCCAAATTTTTGCCTCTTAATATGAGAAAATAAATAAATAAATATATATATATATATATATATATATATATATATATATATATATATATATATATATATATATATATATATATATATATATATATATATATATATATATACGAACAAAAGATCTTTGTTGAAAACTTCAAATTCCCTGACGCATTAAACGCGCCATACCACTCAGAATCCCTGACATATTTGCATCCGCAGACCAGTTGCATTAGTCAACTCTGATGAAAATTATAATTTCAAAGTTTTTTGTTCTTTTTTAAAGTTTAGGTAGAATTAAATCTACCTTATACAGCCATTTTTCCCGAGGAAAAATCTGATGAAAATTAAAGTTTCAATATTTTCAGTCCTAGTGGAATTAAAATGAGTGTTTGTCATTTGCCTGACACCTACCGAACATCACGTTTTTTTTTTTTGAAAGGTAAGGTAGGATACAATTGTCAGAGAAATCTCTAAAAGAAGACTAGGACAAGCCTAGCTGCTAAGCAGCTAAAAGAGTAACTCAGACCAACCAAGATTGACTTTTCTCTGCCATGGCACATGGAAAAAAGCTTGGAGAACGAACTCATGCGTTGCCAATAGCACCAATTCGTCGCTCAAGCGTCACGGCCTGCTTTTTATTCATTCAGCAAAGCATCGCACATTACAAGACGTAACAAAAAGAGCGAGTTGGGCGCCACCAACAGCTGGGCCAAGGTCCCAGCTCACACTTTCCTGCGTTTATCTAAGGACTGGGGCGAGATGAACTAAGACTGCATAGATGGATAGTAATGTACACTATTCAAGACAAGAAATAAGCACATAATGATAACAACATAATATATGATTCCCCTCACCAATAAAATTTAACATGGTGTTTATTTCGAGCTTGGAACAAATCAGGCAATTTACAGTACTGTACATGTAAAATGTGATTCACTGTAAGAATGATTCCGGATACAAATTGAACCCCGGAACGGATTGAATTCATATCTCGAGGTTCCTTCACACTCTGTTAAGAGTGTTTCTTGGTCTTTGAAGCCTCAAATATAAAGAAACTCCAAAAGACAATTTGTTTTCCAGAGGGTTAGCGTATATAGCTTATGTGTTTGTTCAGCTTGGATATGCCGCTTGCAACTTAAACGGTGTTTATTTTGCTCCAACTGTTTTCGTCTGACATTTTTTTTCACACCTGTATGACATGTTTGGATGTAGATGATGTCAGATACTTCAGATAATCATCGGCGCACTACCGAGTAAAATAAGATGTTCGCCTTCCACCGCGACGTCTTTGAGGTGGAAAGCAGATATTTATCACGCTCCGAGCTCAAAGTTAAATAGCAAACATTCAAAGTGCGTCGTCTTGAAAGCGGCTGTCAATCAAGTTCTGGAAGACTAGACGGGTTGGGGCTGCTTTCTTTGATCCGCACACATCTAAATTTGATGCGCTGCTGTGGTCGTGAGAGTTATCACCGGCGCCTGGTTTGCATTTCGGAGAGCGATAACGTGACACCCGGGTGTGCTTGGTGGGAGGCGGTGATGGCTGCTAGCTAACCATTACCGCAACAACGGATGTTGTTTTGTGGTCGGCTTTGCCCAGCGAGGCTATCGATGCTAACGAGCTTCGTGGCGAGCGCAAAGACTGAGATTTTAAATGTGTTTATTTTGAGTGCGCCAATAAAGATTTGAGTGTGTAAATGAAGGCATTCTAAACAATTGTCATCCTTTTTGTTTGCTTGGGAGTTAAAAATACTATCAAATTGACATTTTTATCAGAGAGAAATATTATACTACACGTGGTCGTTTTTGTCAAAAAAAAAAAACAGCCGAATATAGCGTGCGTTTGCTTATCTGCTTATTACGAGGTAACCCACCTTTTAAAAAAAATCTTTAAAGGAACACCTTTCATCATTTTCTAAAACAAACAAATAAACGACAGCTTTACGACAGCGGCTAACTACTTTACTAGCAGCATGATCTTTTTATTTTTTTTAAATCAACTTACTCTACATAGTTGTTTTTCACGAAAGAAAAAACACCTTACTAAATAAGGTCTTTTTTCTGAAAAAAAAAATGCAAAAAAAAAAGCCCTACTGCAAGGCCTTATTAAGGCCTTAGATGGTCTTTATTTTTATTTAAAGCGTCCTTTTACTAAGCAAATAGTAGATTAAAACATTCTTAAAAGAACTAAAACAGTTCTTAAAAACAATAGAACATACTGTACACAATACAAAAAAATACAAGGTCTTCTGTGGGTCACATGACATTGGAAGAATATTATTTTTGCCTTGGTCTCCTGTCCTGGAGGGAAAGTGTTTCACGATCCATCTGCTACTCAGCGGTGTTGAAATTCCTCGTGCCGTATCCCACCGCAGATATCCCTGAGTCATAAACTGCTTCGGATCTGGAAAGCGTTAGCGAGTCGGCCAACATAGCCCGCTCCGATTCTTCCACGTGTTCTGTCTGGAAGGCCCGCCACAACCAGCAGAACCAGCTGGGAAACATATCTTCGTTTTCAAAGTTTACTTCATTATTTTTCTTCTCAAGTTTTGATATCTTTTTATTTTGGCTGTCAGGTGGGAAACAATGCAGGATGATTTCACAGTAGAGACATTTTTTTCCACTCCAGTAAAAATAAATAACAATAATAAGTTGACATTCATGGCATTTCTTTTGACTTGACCTGCTGTATTTCCTCCCCGGAGAAAAATACACAATTACCGTGGCTTCTCGTGCAGCTCCAAATGTCATTATGTCATTTGTGAAAAATAATGATCCCAACTCAGTCATTGGTCAAGATATATATATATATATATATATATATATATATATATATATATATATATATATATATATATATATATATATATATATATATATATATATATATATATATATATATATATACTGTTGAACACAACAGTAACACGCCCGATTGGGAGAGTAGAACATCAGTTCAAACTCAAAATCAATACTTGGATAGTGTCTTCCTCTTTATCTTTGTTTACAAGGAGATACGCACGATTCATGAGAAAAAAGTAGCGACTTGTAGTCCGAATTTGAAGTCTTTTTGTATTCATCCATCCATAATATGTTAATAATTACTTAAGGGAGGAATTCCACAGCAAAGATTTCAAAGGAAAAAACATGTAAGCCTCAGCCCACGTTGCGTAATCGCCTTTTCCTGTATATCTGAATTGTCTGCTTTTCCTTCAAGCCTTTTCCTCCCGTTTCTTTCCACTTACAGTAGAAGTCAAGTTTTCCTGCATGGGTCTGACTCCGCCCCCTGCCTCCTCACTCAGCTGTATAAGAGAAGTACAGTCAGTTTCAGTCAGCCTAGAAACGCCTTGATGCCAGCAGTCTCCTCTTTATTTCTTCTTCCATCCTTTTGTGCCGATATGTCCTCAGGAGTGACCTCAGGTGAGTCCCGGCTTTTATACGGGCCATTAGTTTTCAAGTGATAGCCATTTAAGACGCTGCGGCCACCAGTAGAAGTCGTCTCAGAAGCTATAAGCTGTATTTGATGTTTCTAAAACCTATTTCTTGCCCAGTCACATTGTATTTTCGCTTTTCGCTCGCATCGCATTCGGTATTAGAACATCAGTTTCAACATTTCACATTTTCCTATTTCATTTTAATGCGTGCCAAAGTCACATTTTTTTTGGGTCATTTAACAAGTGCTGATTTTTTTTTTAATCCTAAAAACGAGTTCATATGAACTTGTCAGTCGTACTTTTATTTAGTGTAGTCCTCACAGATTTCTCCTCAGAGGAAAGAGGAAACGTTTATCTTGCAACTGTTTATTGAACAACATTACATAAAACACCATTTTACCTTAGCTTTAGCTCAGATATTATCAGTTTTTAACTTAATATTGTTTAGGCATTATAGGCTGTTTGTTTGCCTACATACACTCCAACATAACTTCCAGGGTAGGCTCAAGGTTTTAGTTCATCCATTTGTTCATGCACGGGCACGGGGAGAACATGCAAACTCCAGACAGGAAGGCCGGAGCTGGAATAGGAACCCATGACTTCCGTCAGTCAGTCTTCCACCGTTCCACCCAGTTTGAGTTCATTTCAATCTAAAAAAAAAAAGAAAAAAAAAGAAAATAACCAATCCAAAACGTTCTTTTTGCGGATAACATATTACCGATTGCAATGGTGCAAATAGTGTTTGTGGGATTATGAATTCGCAGGGGGCGGTCACTTTTGCCACTTGCTGTCGATTTAAAGAGCTACTTCAGTGTTAATCAAATACTTTTTTACATACATTGATTACATTTGTACATAAGTAACTGAAGTAATTGATTATTATATAATAATAATAATAATAATAATACAGTCATAGTTATATATTATTATAAATACTTACCTTAAGTAATTAAGCACTAACGTAATTCATTAGATTTTGTACTTAAGAGCTAAAGTACTCAAATACTTTAGAAACTCAAGAGTACTAAGACTAATCCAAGATTTTAGGTACTACTCTTAGCATGTGAGTCCCGAAAGTAATCAATTATCGTATTTTATGGACTATAAGCCGCACTGGTATAAAAGCTGCAGCAGCAAAAATTGAGCAATAAGAAAAACAACAACAATTTTTGTCATGAATAAGGCACACTGGACTATAAGCCTCACGTCATAACATCAAATATTTACGCAAAAATATGTTATTTGTAAGTTTTTTATTTTTTATAGTTATTTAAAAACAGCAACATCCTCTCCGTAACATATTCAACATGCCTGCATATTTAGCACCAACATATATATGCAAAAAGGATGGATTATTTTCAACGTAACACCAACAGAATACTGCAGCGTTAAATAGCAGTTCAAACTCAAAATCAATTCTTCGATAGCATCTTCTTCTGTCTCCCATTGTTTTAATTGCTAGATTATTTTAGTGAACATACAAACACATTGCAGATAATTCATACATACAATCATAAATATTGAAATACAATCATATATACCTTATATCAAATTTACACATCACAAACTTTTATACAACCGAAGGAACTTAAGTAATGGACAATTTGAGATACTTGAGGTAATTAAGCACTAAATTAAATCATTTCTTTATGTACTTAAGCACTAAAATAACTGATTACTTTAGTACTTTAGTACCTACAGTAATTGATTACCTTTAAAACTTAAGTACTAAAGTAATTACTTAACCCAACATAATCGAGTACTTCAGTACTTTAGTACATAAGTTATTACTTTAGCAACTCATTTGTTAAAGTAAACAATCTCTTTAGTACTTAAGTAACTGAAGTAATTGACAATTTTAGGTAGGTAATCAAGCACTAAAGTCATTCATTTATCTATATACTTAAGAGCTAAAGTAAGTGATTATATTAGTACTTTAGTACTTAAACTAATTGAATACTCTTAGTACATAAGTACTGAACTAATCAAATACTAAACTCAACATTATCGATTACGACAGTAATTTAGTAAATACATAATTACTTTAGCAATTCATTTCTTAAGTAAATAAATTACTGAAGTAATTAATTATTGTGTTTAGTAATTTATTACTTTAATACTTGAGTGCTAAAGGTAATCAATCACTTTAGGTACTAAAGTACTGTATTAAAGCAATCAGTTACTTTAGCTCTTAATTACATAGATAAATAAATGACTTTAGTGCTTGATTACCTGAAATTTTTTCTCAAATTTTCAATTTCTTCAGTTACTTAAGTACTAAAGGACTCAATTAGTTTAGCTTGTAAGTACCTAGAGTAAATACCTAATTACTTCAATGCTTAGTTACTTAAAGTATGTAAAATTATCAATGACTTCAGTCACTTAAGTATTAAAGTGATCGAATACTTTAGCTTTTAAGTGTGTGTGTGTGTGTGTGTGTGTGTGTGTGTGTGTGTGTGTATGAATGAGTTAAACATAGTTTGCCCATCGGTTGTGATGAAGTAAGCCGACTCACTCCTACTTTCTGCTAACTCGTCACATTTTCCGCTCAGACTTGGAGCTTGAGCTGCACGATCTGCTGCAAGAGTTCCAGGATGTGGTGAAGGAGCTGCAGGCCCCCCCCCAAAGCAGCCTCCACGCATACCAGCACGTATTGACGCAGGCCAAGAGCCGCACGACAATGGCGGACGACAGCGGGGTCGAAGACTCTGATTACAGTAAGAAAAAATGATTAAGCTGTAAAAGCCAATATTATTTCGTTTGGGAGGATTAGTGCTCCTTTATAATTCCGCCAAGCTTTCTCCATTTAATTTGCATTGAATGAGCGGTGCCAAAGGACCAAATCTACAACATATACAACATAATAGTCTTTGTATTTCTCTTCTCACTGTGGTGCAATTGCAGACGGTCATGAGACAAAAGAAACAAGCGTGTCCTTTTGCTCCCTTGCGCGATCGTCATTGAATGTGTTTTGACCTCGAACGTTTCACGAGGGAGCATCGTGACTCCAAAAAAAAAAAAGAAAAGAAAAGAAGAAGAAACCTTGGAAAGCAATGGACTCGTTTGTATTCGTAGCTCTTATGTGGAATTGTTTTGATTTCGGTTATTCTAGGTCAGGGGTGTCAAACTCAATTTATATTGTGGACAACAATGTAGTTATAGTTTCTGTCAGAGAGCTGGAATAACTGGAAAGTCAAATAAACACATAGCTAGTTTGGAGGCTGGTAAAAACAGTTCAAAGAGAGATTAGGAAGGAAAGGATTGCTTTTTTTTTGTCCCAAAATTTGTAAAAGTTGAAGACTTTGCAAGTCTTGCAAGTTTGGTATTTTAGCCAGAAAATTAAAGTCAAATTAGTATTTCACAGGCCACATAAAATGATCTAGCGAGCCGGATCTGGCCCCCGGGCCTTGAGTTTGACACCTATGTGTAAGAGATCGTAGCAACATATCGTCTCGATTCTATGGAGACAGCCATGTCCATATTAGTATGGGCCACTTGGTGGGAGAGGGGCAGATAAATGTCCAGATAAAAGATGTTTTGGGAACAGGCCAACAAACAGTGTGGTCAAAAACTGAACAAATGTTAGCAAATTACAAACTCATTCATTTGTGCCCTGAGCCACCTTCTATCATTGTCAACCTGGCATTTTTTTCAAGCTGAACCAAACTGCAATCATCTGTCCATTTGGTCCCTCGTTGCTTGTTATTCCCCCCCAGAATTTGTAAAATCTGAAGACAACTTGTGAATTTGGTATTTTAGCCAGAAGCTTGAAGTCATTTTGCAGGTCACATAAAGTGATTTGGCTGGACAGATTTGAACCCCAGGCCTTCAGTTTGACACCTGTGTTCTAGGTGGTCAATATATTAGGCACACATAAACAATTGAGTGAAATTTGTTTCAAGAAATGCTTTGCAAAAATATTGCTATACAGTGGTACCTCTACTTAAAAACGTCCCTTCTTATGAAAAATTCAGGTTACAAAATGCTTCTGGAAAAATATTGTGTCTTATGAAAGAAAATTCAGGATACAAAAGGCAAAAATTGTTGGTCTAACAGTTCACGCCGTAGAACTAACAAACATAAACTTGACATTTGCTTTGGCTAACATTGTACACAATCACATAAAAACACATACATACCACTTAACGCTCCTGTAAACAAACCGGTGAACACTTTCTCTTGAATCACTTGTTAATTAGCGCGCCGTCACGTCTGACTGCATATTATCGAGAGGGTTGAACAGCATAACACAGGAAGTACTTTGCATGACTCTATTCTAAAAATAATCCCAAAATAAATATTATTGCTCCCGTGGACTTGTAAATGATGCCTGGATAGCGGGAAATGTAAAATAAAAACATGCAAATAAAACAACCTAAACAAAGTTGGGGGGGCTTACCAAAAATGTGGTCATGAAATTTTTGTAGAAGTCTATTTTTAGCTAACATGGCTTCAATGGAAACATAAACATGGTTACGACCCTTTTGTTAGTCATCCCGTATGAACCTGAAAGTAGCTTTCTAACTAACAGACAGTTGACACAACAACTATGACACAACCCACACAATTTTTTTTTCCTTTTTTGGGGGGAGGAGAGACAGCGGTCTGTAATTTATTGTATAATCATTACAGAACTGCAAAATCATGTCAATGATAACCTGGGGTTAAATGTCTGAAGTGTGTAAAGACGAATAAATACTACTTTTGGGATCGAATGAGACTTTTAGTTGTTAATTGTTTTAACGTCAGTTTCTTTTGTTAAAAATTAAATACAGACAATCAATATTGGTTTACTTTGGTCTGATTTAGAAGGAGAAAAAATAGAAAGACAGATAGCAGTCATTAAACCTGCAATAAATACATGAAAATTTAAGGGGTAAAGGTTGATTTTATTTTTGTTAAATAAATAAATTTGCTATTTTTGACTGGTCAGAGAGAGAAGAAAAACTGCATGAAAAAAAGACTGCAATAGAATACATTATGGGCATAGATGAAAATCCACATACATCAAATTTACACGTCACAAACTTTCAAGCTCTTATACAATGAATACCTAATTTTTATCATTTTAATACTATATTTTTAAAAGTCTTTTTAAGCACAGTCATGGTAGATTCATGGTAGTTTGTCTGACAAATAAACAAATAAACAGCAGATAAGACACACTGGACTATAAACCGCAGGACTCAAGTCATGAGAAAAAAGTTGCAGTTTATAGTCTGGGGGAAAAAAGTACATATATATATATATATATATATATATATATATATATATATATATATATATATATATATATATATATATATATATAAAAACATTACGACCTTCGGCGGCCTATATACTGGTGCGGCATATAGTCGTTATTATGTAAGTCATGTTGTAAGTGCAGTCTTTTAATTGTTGTTTCCCACAGGCAGCGAAGCGTCTTTGGGCAACAGTTTGAACACAAGCGAGGAGGAGCTGCACACAGCAGGCTTGTCGCTGCCGCGGAAAGGTACCGGAGGGGTCTTTCAAAATATGCATATCTCTGTCCACATCGCTGTTGTTGTCGCTGTGATCACAATCACATTCGGCACATAACGCCACGTTGTTCGCTTTTGTTTCTACACAACAATACCTAGGCTTTGTGTCTGCGGTCGTGGCGTCTCCTGCAGTGCCTTTCGTGGCGCATGACAGTGCTTCATTTTGTATAGGTGCAAATGCATAAGCAGCCACAACTATTACATATCAATGAAAACAAACAGCGGTGACCCGAAGGGGTTTGCATACTCTCGTTTCGCCTCGGAAAGTTATGCAGACATATCCCTGTGGGAGGTTGTGAGCTGTCAAGATTTGGGGATGAACTTTAACTGAGTTTGAAGAGAGAGAGAAACAAAATCATATTTTCCTTGTCTATAAGCGCTTCATCTGATATTCTGTTACTTCACAGCAGTTGTTCCGTTGGAAATACCAAAGAAATACGCCAGGCTTCAAAATCTTTCCATTGCTCTGTTGTTATTTTTTTTTTTTCCTTTCTAATTCCTTTTCTCCCTGTCCTCTTTTTGCAGCCAAGCTGGGAGACACAAGGGAGCTGCAGAGCTTTATTGATGTGTTGGACCGGGAACTTGCTGGTGTGTAGTTAAGGAAATTAGAGCTTCTATCACTCTATCTTTTTTTTTTCTTCCCTGACACACTTACACACTAAAAGCCAGAGTAGTAGTGTGTAAAGTCACAAACGTAGTGCCCCATCCTCCCCCCCTTTGTATACTGAGGACCGCTTGTGGGTCTGATTTAATGAGCAATAAAATTGAGCACTTTAGTTAGCTTTGAGAGTACACTACAAGCACCAAGCAGTCAGTGGAAGGGAAACAAAAAAAAAATAAAAATAAAAAAAAAAAAAAAAAAAAAAAATATATATATATATATATATATATATATATATATATATATATATATATATATATATATATATATATATATATATATATATATATATATATATATATATATATATATTAGGGCCCTTAAAATTAAAGAGATTAAGGCCTTGTCTACACGTAGCCGGCAGTAACGAGTAGTAAATGTCTCCGTTTATGTCTCCGTTTTGCTCTATTAGCTATTTGTGGGGGGGCTTTTTTTTTTTCATCAAAATCGAATGTTTCAAAACTTCCGATTTGCCCATGCCTCCAGTTTTGTGGTTGCGTGTGACCAGCTTCAGCAGGGATTTAGGTCATCGCGTTATTCTTTTTCCCGCCGAAGACGTGGATACCGATGACGTCAGAGGTGGAAGTTCTTTCTGAGTGGACAGAATTTGCGACAATACTGCTGCCTAGCGACTTGGCATGCTTGAATGAATTTGAAACCGAATTTGAAACCGAATTTGAATAAACAACGACGGCGAGGGGGAGTATATGCGGATTTAAACCAGCCAATCGCATGTAGACAAGGCCTAATTTACTTAGATTCATTTTAAAAAGTTGCTTGACGACTCATTAAAAAAAAAAAAAATATGCACACTTCGCAAAGCCAAGCTTTTGGTGTCCCATCGCAAGCAAAACTATTCCAGCAAAATTTTAAACCAAATATATATATTTAATTTGATAATATAAATTTAATTCCAGGAATTTACAGGAGTAAATCAACAAGCTTATAAGAAAATAGTTGTTGATGATTCTGATTAAGCTCCATTAATTATGAAGATGTGGCCATTATTTACTTAATAATTTGTAATTGCTTGATACCACTAATACTAATAATAATAATAAGAAGAAGTATTATTATATTATTATTATTATTTACCCTTTTATTAACATTTACAAATGTTCGTGGTTTCTCGACTGTACGACTTTAGTCAATGAGAAATTTACTTTCTTTTTTTTTTATGAACCTTGTGCAGTATTTTGATCATTCTCAGTATTTTAGCCAATTTGCCTTCTTTTCAATGCTTATAAAAATTCAAAGGATGGGACAAAAATACTGCTCAAAGGTTAAAATTCAAATAAACATCCCTACTGTTTTTCGTGACGGGTAAAAAGCCAGAGGACGAACTTTACAAATATGCATGTCATGGTAAAAATTACGGCAATTTTTCTTCATCTGTGAGCAGCAAAGCAAGGCTGTTTCATGACATGTCATCACAAAGATGATTAATATCCCAAATAAATAATGAGCCCCTCAAAACACTTGTGTTTGTCCACTCAAGTTTACATGGGATCCAATCTGCCTCATTTCTCTCGCAGAGATGTGAAGATCCCCGTCGAGGGGAGTAGAAAACAGACTGCAGGGGGCGCCGAGCAGACGGGCGGATCTACACCAAAGCACATTGGAATGAGCGAGCCTTGCCCTCGCCGCTTTAGGGGAAAAGGTCAAGATCCGACTTAAAAGGGCGTTTCATCAAAAAAGGCGCAAGACCCCCCCGCAGACGTTGCGTCCTTGTCCACGAGACCATGAGCCTCCAGCGTCGTCTTCAAGATGTGTGACATATTCCCAAATCTCGATAAAACCTCCATCTGTCTGACAGAAGAAGCGCGCCTCCAGTCCTCTGAATATGTTTATGCCTCATTTGGAATTCCCAATTGTGCTAAAACCAGGAAGTGGCCCCGATTTCTTTTTGTGTAGCAAAACTATGCAGCACTTTAGTTTCACTTTTAACTCCCTGCTGTCTAATATCAAATTGTCATTTACATTCAGTTGTTTTCACTGTACAGTTCTTGTTATTGCTCTTTTTTTTTGTATCAAATGTCATGAATGTGAACGCATGTAGTGTTTAAATAAAGCTCCATTTGCTTGGACCTTTTGCCTTTTTTATGCCCTTTAAGTTGATATAAAACTACATTGGATTTAGTTGCCGATAGAAAGGCTGACATTTTCTAGACGTATTTTACTTGAAACGAAAACAAATGTATAGATGACAAGAAATAACATTGGATGTGGCTCCACCTTTGCTGCGGTGTATTATAACAAAGCAGACGTCTGATGTCTGCCGCACCTCCGCAATTCTTTATTGTGTGCACTGTACCTTTGCTTCCTGCATGTGTGTTTCGATAGTGCTTTGAGTTTCACTTCTGCCACAAATTTAGCTCAGGCACACGGTGAAGACAGCTTGGAGGGGGAAGTGCGTCAAAGGTACTGTGAAACAACAACAGCACGTTTTAACTTTGTTCAACAACCGATGTCGGCTGTGACCTCCGCTCCAACTCTGGAGACGGAATGTTCTTATGAGTTCGCAAGCTTTGGTGAAAATGAGCAGAAAACAAACATTGTTTGGAAAAGGAACCTTGGGGGGTCAAATTTTTGTCCTTAATACATAAAAGAGACTGAATGAATCTAGTGCACAGCAAAACTTGTTTGGACTGAAAATACACAAAATATAGCAGTTGACAAGGTTTAAAAGTATGAAATCAACTTAAAAAAAACTCAAAAATCTTAGAGCAGAATACAATGTTATTATAAAGTGTTAGAAGTAACACTGTGATGAAAATAAAACGCAATATCCTTTAAACATATCTGTTAAAAGTGTCAAAATAAAGCACTCAAACTTCAATAAACAAAAAGTAGCTACAGTCGTGAGCTAGATATTTTGCAAATAACTCAAACAGCTAATTTTAGCAGATGACTCCTCTTAAGATTAATTATTTTTTTTAAGTTTCAAGAGATGTTATGAAATGTAAACTAAATCTCTCAGATAAAGCAGCGAGCCAGTTGTTAGCTAGCTACTTTGTAAATATGTGAACAGCTAATGTTAGCAGTTGCCTCCTTAAAATAAATTATTTTTTAAGTCACACAAGTGTCAAGAAATGTTAACAATAGTAAACTAAAACACACAGATAAGAAAAAAGCAGCCAGCCATTCACGAGCTAGTGTGTTAGCAGATAATACTTGACCTCTCTTAAAATAATTTTTTAAATCATGTGTCAATGTTAACAACAATAAAATGAAGCCGATGTGTAAAAAGGACAGCTAACCAGTTGTGACCGAGCTAGTTAGCAGATAATACAAACAGCTAACGTTAGCAGTTCAGCTAACGATAGTAAAGAGATGCTAACGATAGTAAACTGAAGCACTCATATAAGAACAGCTAATGTTATCACTTGCATTGTAAAATGTTTTTTTCATCATTCACACAAGTGTCAAAAGATGTTAACATCTGTAAACTAACGTACTTAGATGTAGAAAGACTAGCTAGGTATTTCTGACTAGTTAATAATTAGCAGTTGCTTCCTTTTTAAATGATTTTTTTTTTGTCATACAAGTGTCAAGAGATGTTAACAACTATAAAACAAAGCACTCCGACAAAGAACAATGGGTAGCATACAGATATATTCTCAGCGCCATTTCTCAATGAGTCATTTTCAGTTTTAAAATGAAAGTTCAAACCAGTAAATGCTAATCACGAGGTGAAAGCGCTCAGATGTGAAGAAAAATCATGAACAACGGAAACAAGAGTGAGGTTAAGACCTTTTGTCCAAATGCCCTCTAAATTCTCAACAATCTACAAAAAGCAGCAAGAGAGTCAGATGCTAGCTAAATAGCAGATATTGCTAACAGCTAATGTTTGCAGCCGTGCCTTGCTTAAATTAATGCCTTTTTTTTTATCCAATCTAATTTAATATTCACTTATATTTATTTCATGGCAGCATGGTAGGTTTGTCCATAGAACAACTGCCTGTCAGTTCTGAAGTTTTAGTTTTTTTAAATGTAGTTTTGTGACTTAGCGGGGAACAATTCAGGCTCTATCCTAGCTGCCTATTAAGGACAAGCACTCCAGAAAACGGTTGGATATTCATAAGACATAGCTAAAAATGACGATAACAATTGGGTTATTTTTAACACAATGAGAGATAAAACAATGAAAAACTCCTCTGACTGTGGCTGTTTCGCCTGCAGTCGCAATGACAAAAGTTTTTTCCCTGCTCAAACGTCAAACGAGCTGTCTGCTAAAAGCCGTCACACCCGCCATGGGCCGGCTGACAGATTTACTTATGTGGAACTACTTGTCGACATGGCACAAGTGGCCAGAAGGAAGGAGGCCTGCTTATTTAAGATACTCTTCCTCACTGTTTGTCTTATTAACAGCCATTCGCTTCACAGAGTTTGCCTCCTCTCTGAACTCTGTCCAAATATTTTACCTGAGTGAGACAGAAGCTGGGGCTGATTTGTGTAGGCGTAGTGAAAAACACGTCTTCTACTTTCCATTCTTTTTTAAATAGCATTAATCTAGCTGCAATTTTCCTCATTAAAAATGGTCAAGCCTCTGACCTTTCCAATATTGTCTCGTGCTCTCTTGTTGAGCCACAATGGATCTGATAGTGGACACAAATGAAGAGACTGGGGGGGTATCGCAAAATTAGTTAAATACTAAACTCAACGAATGGAGTAAAATTCTGAAAAAAATGACAATGATGAGATGAATGCGTTTGTTAAAAGCTTTGTCTGCCTGTTCGCAAAACATCTGTTATCTGGACATTATCCTTGGTGGTGGAATCCTGCAGTTCCTACAGCACATCTCAACACACCTCTTGCAACGCAGGTGTCAAACTCGAGGCCCAGGGCCCAGACCCGGCCCACCAAATCATTCCATGTGGCTTGCAAAATCTTGATTTGAACGTTTTTTAAACGTTTTTCGGGGGGGAAACATACCCATTTTTGTCCCCAATCTCTTTTGTACAGTTTTTATGGCCTTTGATTTCAAACTAACAAAAGTTCACGGTGAACTTGAACACTTATTTGACTTCACAGTCATTCAAGCCCTCTGACATAAACTATAACTACAATGTAGCCGGCGATAAAAAAGAGTTTGACACCCTGTCTTACTAGTAGGCCTTGAGATTTGCAATGACATCTATGTGGCATTTGCAAGGTTATTTCCAGGCTTATATTATGCCCCCATTAGGGGACATGGGCCACTTCCTATTTTTTCTTCTTCCCTTATCCCTGGTGTTATTCTTTTCTCTTTTAAGACATCAGGGTGCTTCTCAGCAAGTACCAACAGGCCTGTTTATTCTGTCCCTCTCTGTTGTTTGCATGTTTCTTGTGCAGGCACTTGTGCAGTTGATGGTGTAATGACAATAAGGAAAGTTTGTAACCTAACCTCTAACCTTAATTACTTTTTAAATGTCATTTGATTGTGTAGCTGTGAGTGTATATAAATGTACGGATGCTAACTATACAGCACGAGTCTTAACTATTGAACCGACGTAACGGGAATAGAAAGATTCTCCCATTGTTTATCCGCTAATTATCGCGCGTCAAAATTTTGATTGGCAGACCCCGAAAGGAAGAGGTCACCGTGTCAGCCACTCATCTTGTTTAGAGACAGCCCGGACTAAATGATGAAGGAACCGAGTTCATCAGCGGATAAATGAAAATGAATTGATGCTATGATGAGACCGGAGACTGCGGCTGTGGACGCTGAACGGTCCTGAGAGATGAAGATCTAATACGTATCACAGTCTCGCCCTCACTTCCTTCACCTGTGGACTCAGCCATCTTGGTAATTAATGTCACACAGACTTAAAATCTGCACGTTGATGGTTAGTTGGGAGCAAGTTAGCAACCTAATGAAGATGTAATTGAGTACAGCAGAGAGGAGACACTTATTATTATCAGACGAGGAGTAAATGAAGTGGAGATATGGCCTGCGCTGTGGGCCTATTGTGACCGCCCGCCACACACACAAGCACACACATTGATTTTCACTGGTGCCTGAGAGGACTCACAGAGAGAAAGTAGCACTAAAATCTGTTCAATTTACCATGGCATCAAAATGTTCAAAATGAGCTTTTTGTATATCGGGAAAAAACGCAGCAAACTCATGTTTTGTGCCGCAGTAGAACAAATGGCTGATATAAGTCACAAACAGCCTGACTGCAGTTTCCACAGCAAATATTGTTATGAAATAGAGAGATACTGTATAACCATGATGTTCCCATTTAATGAATTCTCTTTCTTTCTAACCACATGAGCTTTCCTCTCTGGGTGTTGGTACAGTACAGCCATGACTTACGGCATTTCTCATCTTTCATGGATGACATAACATTTCACCATGGGGAAAGTCAATCGATTGTTCCATCTGCTCCTTTGTCAAATGACCAAACACGTACTTCTGGTTGGAACTGGTGGTGCAAAAATTCCAGGAATTTTCCTCAACTGGAAACCTATGAGAACAAAGAGTAAGGTAGTATTTCATTTCAGGTTAGTCCAAAACTTAAATAGTGACCATCACACTGCAGCTCATCTTTTTTCAGTTCAGGATTTTCAGTTTATGGACTAGGCCGCATAGGTGTCATACTCCAGTTCTCGAGGGCCGGTATCCTGCATGTTTTCAATGCTCTTTTCTCAAACACACCAGCTTCAAATGATTAGGATCATTTTTCAAGCTCCTGCAGAGCTTGCTGAAGCTAATAATTTGGTCTTCTGGGGAGAGAAACTGGGAAAACATTCAGCATACCGGCTCTCAAGGGCTGCAGTTTGACACCTATGGACTACAGTGTTGAGTTCTGACTTGGAGTTGAGGTAGTCTAGAGTCGTGGATATTCCGGGCGCCAGGTGGGAATTTTTAACGAATTCATCATGGCGACATTCGGCCACTCTGATTGGCTGCTAGCTTGCATATCAGTGCACAGAGCAAGACGAGGAAGTGACAAAGTAAGCAAGAAAAAGCCTTGAGGTTTTTTTTTTTTTTGGTGAAAATGGTAAAAATATGTTGTAGTTAGCACCGTTGCCTATCTGTTGCAAATTAATTCCCGTCAATTCTTAGCGAGATGTGCAGGCATTCACTTAACCTTCTGATGTAAGAAACTATCAGATGTATTTTTTGTTTTGATTTATGAAATTAATAGCCGTCTTTCTTTCCTAAATTTTAAATTGAAAACACCAACCAAGCCCCTATCTAATGTTTTATTTTTTATTTATCTTCCATTATAGATTGACCAAGATGGCATTGGTTATACAGTTATTTAATCTTTTATTTATTTTTTTTACACACCTCAAAACAAAAATCATTTTCTGTTTTCTGTTTGCCAACAAAAGCGGGAAAAGCAAATGTCCAAAAGGTACATGGCCCTATAACACATTTCACCATCTCTGAGTGAACCACTACCCTCCCAGTGACTTTGAAATAAGCCAGTGACTAAAACACATACAGAATATTGTATTCTATGCACTATTTTATGCTTCTATCATTCTTGTACAAAACTATGTGAATAATATTCAATAATAATGAGATAATGGTAAAATGGTAGGATGCAAAGCTAGGGTGGTGCAATTGCAATTTTTGCCAAATTGAGATGTTTGTAGCCGCCCTCACATAAACGCAAACTCCATCGACCGCACGTCGTTTCCTGTTTTGCTCTCAGGCAGTCCAGACTTCATTGTATGCAACAGGAAACCAGCGTACTCCTTTTAGGGGAGCTCATTCCCAAAGAATGTGAGTCACGCAGCCTTCCATGCACTCTAACTGCACCGTTACGTCACGGCAGACCGAGCGAGTGGGGATTTCACTCCTTTCTTCCTCTTTTCACCCAAACAGACCATTTACTTGAAATCATTACTGAACCCCTTAACACTATTTACAACACTTGTTGAAATAATGATCTCATGGCCTTGTAGCATCTTGAGTGGGAGTATTGGACTCGCTGTGATTTTAAGGGTGAAAAATCCACGTTTCTCTTATCTTCTTGTTAGTAGTTTGTACAATAGACATTTCACAGTCTGAACAATATTATGTTTTAATTTCTCCAGGATCTGATGTATGAGAGTTCTATTCTTACAATATCGGTATGTATATACATACCAATACGTAATATATGTATGGACCAGGTTCAAGTCAAAATCTGGTATAAAATCTGGCCAGGATTTAAGGTAGTATAACGTGTCAGGGTTTGGGATTTATGGACTAAATTTGGGTCAAGATAGGTTGCAAATAAGGTTGAGGGTAGTGGGTTAAGTGCAGGGTCAGGTCTTGGGTTTAAGGTAGTGGAAGGTATGGATAAAGTTTATGATTAATGTAAGCGTCCAGGGGTTAAGATTAGGAGTTGGAGTAGAGTTAGAATTTATGGTTCTGAATATAGTTTTGGGATAAGAGTAACATAAATTGGATTAGGGGTTATGGTATTTATTGTATGTCATTTTTTTCAGCCGAGTAGCCCATAGCCAGTGCAAAAAGAAGACAAAAGGTGAAAAACAGTGCCATGCTATTTGTCTCAGATTTATTTAACGACAAACATTTGTAGTGATATCACTCGGCATATTTTATTCAGATACTCCAGAATATACGTATATTATGTAACATCATCTGCTGAAAAATTGCGTCCCCAATGACAAACCGCATAAAATGTAACAAGTAAGGAAAAATCAGGCACTATAAATCAATTTAGCAACAAGTTGATTCATGTTCCAATTAATTTGCTCTTGATTTTCAAAGAAAAAGGTACTTTTTTTGTCACGGCATTACATCTGGTTTGCTGATACCTGCAGAAACTGTTAAAATTATGTACTCACATTTGAGAACCCCTTATAGCAAAAGGGTCAATTAAAGATTTGGTTATCTTTAAAACACTGAGTAGTAAGACCCCATTATATCACCTCCCTCACCATTCGAGCAGTTTCACTAGCTAGCTTGGTTTGTTGCATTTTCTATGTTGTTTCAGCAAGAACGCAACGTTAATTGCATCCCCGTGGATGTGCTCTATTGAGGACTTTAGAACTTAGTTGAGTAGCTCAGATAAGTCAAAAGATTATAGACCATAAACAAATGTCCGAAGCAGGACGCAAATTGGCTGGGTCTCAGGAGTATATCAGAGCATATAGAACAGTTTGTTGTATATGTATTTGTATTTGCTTTTTCTTTTGCTTTGTTTTTTTCCTGATAGTAGTATATAGCAATACATTAGCGATAAATTAAGGTTATAAAAATACATAAGAATATACATAATATACATAATAAGAATTGGTGGAAAGTTTGGAGTTCTGGTTCTGTTTAAGTGATGGGAAAGAGGGTTCAAGGTTATGACTTGGGATTACGGGCTAAATAAATGTTGGGGTTAAAGCGTTTGGGTAATTGCTATGTTATTTAAAAGTTAGCTCAGTTGGTTCTTGATCTGAGAGATCTCTTAACAAGAGGTTAGTCTCACTGAAATGGGCTCTTCTGAGGTTGAAGTAAGGCCAGTCCAATGACGCCAGCAGCTGCCATTTCACACGGAGAGAAGGCATCAGTCGACTGCCATCTGATGGTGAACTCCAGCGCATGCAGCTCGACAGAAGAGGCGGGCCTCAGGAGGTGACGAATGACCAAGCAGAATAGGTAGGAAGCAGCGAGATAATATTTTGACATATGAATACCGCTAGTCACAAGAACAAATAGCCGGGACTCTGCGAATCTCGCTTTGAAACTTCCCATCAGAGTCGGAACAAGCACCGGGAGAAATGAGGTGTCACGCGTTGTAGAGGTTTTACGGTACACCAAACAGGACAGATAAGAGTGCAGGGGGATCAAAAGTACTTGTTTCCTACTTTGTTATTTGCCGCTTGCGCTCTCTGGGAGCATGCAGGCTTTTGTCTCAGCAGCCTCCGCTATCTCAAGACCATACATCTTCGAGATCATTATGTAGGCGACAGGTAGTTTTAGGCCAGGGGCTTGTGAGCCTGCTTAAATAGATAGACTATAGACTGCCACTGTTTTTTACTCTTCCATATATAAAGCAACCTTATTGTTGTTGCTTTTAATGACCAGGACTTGATTTAAAATGTTCACCTGCAGGTCAGTAGAAAAAGCTAACTTTAAAGTGTTTTTTTTCTTAACAGTTTTTTCTGTGAAGAGGATGAGGCATTTTCTTCAGTATCTCTCAAATACATAATCGTTCAAAGAACCCATAAAACCCGGCACCGCTGGGCTATATAAGTTAAAGTGTATTACATAGTTATAATCATTAATGTCGTTTTGCTCCTGCAATGCCTTTCTGTTGTTTTTTTTTTTTTGCTATGTGCTGCAGTTTTGTCTTTTGCTCTTTACGCCCATTGCACATGCAGTAGAATGACCTTAAACTAAAGTGAAGTAAACTAACATGCTCAAAACAAATAAAATGGCTCTCCTGGACTTGTAAATGATGCCTCGATTGTTGGAAATGTCAAATAGAAACATACAAATAAAACGACAAGAACAAAGTTCTCTGCATATCAGCAATACACCAGCGGCATCTGAAGGCAACCAAATGAACTGCATTCATATGATCAACTACAGAGGGCCCCTGTGTTAATCCCAAGATTAATTCCTTCCGCCATTGGGCTCGTTAGGCAAATTCACCGTATAGCGGAAAATCCAAACCTATGTTAAATAGCTAATGAGTTTCGAACTCCAGGTAGAAACATCAACATTGGTCATACATATTCAAAATTGGAACCAAAATAGTATAGGAAGTAATTACTGTATAATGTACATGTATACAATGAGAAAACATAATATATAAAAAAGTATAGAAAGGATTTATTTACCTTTGAGTGGCGCTTGTTATGCCCATATTCCCTAGTAATGGTTGCCAGTTTAGGCTAGCTTCGTATTTATTGATTATCTCCAGCTTAGTTTCTATATAAATCATCTTCTTACTTCTCTCTTAAACATCACTAGCAATCTTGAGACCCGTGGCTAACCCATTCAACTTTTAATTAAGCAGTAAAATGCACTATAAGTACGGTTTTGTAACCACTCGCGATAGAACAAAGCTTTACCATTCCGCCATTTTGAAACGACTGAGGCCCACCAAAAGCAGACCAGCATCTCCGTGAGGAGATGCCGACCAATAACAGACCAGCATTGTAGTGACGCATTGCATGGAGGCATTGACGGCAACAGAAAATAAGTGCAATTACCTAAAAGCGCCTGCAGATGGAGACAAAACAACATAAATACATAGTCATGATAGTTGTTTTTGTCGCAAAGCGGGGAAAATACCTTAAAGAGGGGACAAAAAAACTCAGTATTCCACATCTCAACATGAAAAAAACGTAAGGCAGGGACGCTGTAACCCAGGGGTCCACTAAACTTCAATTAATATTCTAAATTTAAAGAGTTTTTGAGCATTTTTTGGGATGTATATTATAATGCATTGTAACACATGTTATTGTCATTTGTACCCAGTAAAATATTCTTTTTGTTTGTAATGCCTGCCATAGCAAAACGTAATGCATTACAGTAATTACATTACTTTTGTAATGCTCTAATCCCAACATTGATGCTAAATGCTAACTTGGATGGCAGATCAAGAACGCTGTACCATTCAATAAATTCAGCACAGTCCAATCGTTTTTATACTTGGTCCCGGTGTAGTAAAATTTGGTTTGTCAAATAAATGATAAATTGTCTCCACATACCTCCTGCAATGTGCACATGGACTAGTCATGGATGTTTGGTGCACTGAATTAGTATTTCCATTGATGTTTGAGATGTCCTACTGTGTGAGTGGTCATTGAATGGATCTCCATTCAACCGCGAGAGCAAATACAGTTTTTTTTTTTTTTATGGCTTCTCCATGTAGCTATTGTTCGTTGAATGCAAGCACTATGATGTAAAATTCAAAGTAAATAGATTAAATTCCTTTTTAATTGTATGACTGACATAGACATGGCACAAAAAATGATGACTTGCTGGGCTTAAAAAACGGACTGGATTTCAATTTACATCAAATCGGGACAAAACAATGGTCCAGGCAAAATCTGTTGGGACTCGAAGATGTAAATCTCAAAAAAGGGACCGTCTCAGTTAAAATGGGACATCTGGTCACAAAAAACACGACATCCCTGTTCACACAGCTTTTGTGACATCACAGCTCTGGAAATACCTGAAGATGCGAAGGTGAACAATTTAAACTGCGTTTTTTTTTTTTTTTTTGCAATTAAACCGCTATATAACTATCCAGACACTTTGTAAAAAGACTTTGCTTTTAGGTAAAAAACCCAAAACATTTCATCTTCCCTCTCTGACCTTCAAGATGTGTCAAAATATGCTTTCTATTTCTAATTTGATAAAACTTGGTAAGTGTATTATAATGAAACGTGGCATGAAGTTACAATATCCCGATGTGACTTGAGTTTGAGTTTGGCTTAAATTTCTTCTTTTGCGTCTTTTTTGTTTCTTTTATTAGAGTAAAAGCATGTGCTGCTTGCCTGTGCCGAAGCGAACCTTACAGCATGAATTATTTGTGTGTATGTGCAGGATTTGTTGATAATGAAAAAAAACAAGATCAAACTTGCAAGGTTCAAAAAGCGAAGGATTTTTTTTTGAGGATCCAATCAAAACAGAGGCGCTTCTTTGTGAAGCCTTGAAAATATACAACATCCTTAGCCTTGAAAATAGAAGAAGAATTCATTGAACCCACAGTAAGTTTCTTAGCATGTTTCTACAGCTCAAGTGATTATAGTAGTTTTTTACATGAATAAAAAAGAAATACAGGAAGTCCTTAATGACAACGCTCATTATAACACTGTAAAAGCAACTTGAAAGCGGCAAAACAACATTCGAATCAGTGCTCTTGGCTATGACTGTACAGTGTGTATATTACCATTATCTCTTAATACTCATTGAGTCAAAACCGTAGCTAGAGAGTGAAACAAACTGAAGGAAAAACTACTTAAAAAAAAACCCAGGATGTTAGAATAAAGTAATTAGGGACGTCTATTGGCCAAGTTCAAGACTAACTTGAAAGAGATCGACTTGCGCATGAAAAGCCACCAAGGTTTTCTTTCAGCGAAGCTTTGACTCAGATAAGTGCAAAAATCACTCTCATAAGTGGCCTATTTTTCGACTGATGGAATTTAATTTTAGCAACTTATTTCTCTTAACAACTAATTTATCCAGTTTTGGTGCTAGAAATTTGACCCTTATACCCATTTTGGTGCAGTTACTCCTGTTGTAGAATTTTTTTTAGGCAAGATCAGTAAAAAAGTCTGGAAAAGCAGTTGTGTTTTTGGGGTTTCTTAAATTGACGCTTAACAGAGCAGTCAGCTGATCTGTTAGAGACTTTGCAGGGACAAGTGAAAGAGAAGATTCTAAAGGCTATAGATGGACGACCTACAACAAGCGAGTCAAATAGAAAAATGATATAGGTCTGTGTTGTTAAACTCACTTATTCTTTAAGATCATCTCATTCTAGCTCAATAAAGAGTTCTCATCTATGTTGTGCATGTTCGTTGTTCCAACAAAACCAAGTGGTCACTAAACAACAAAATAATATACTAGTACTGGCTGAATACGGTAATTCCCCAAAATATAAGACACACTATTCCGATAAATGAAGGCCAAAAGTATGAGTGTGTCCTATAAACGGTAATTAAAGATTAGACAATTTTTTATTTTTATTATGCACCGTTCCAGTAGGTTTTGACACGCTAATGTGCATTTTTATATCGGCTGCAGTCTTACTTACAATAATTACCATAACGGGATGAGCTAGAGGGTAGCTAAATCACTTAGCTGATCGCTGCCAGTGCCTGATGCAGCTAACAGCAGCTCGTGTTAGCTGAGGTTGTTACAGCATTATTTTCTGTAAAAGAAGCGAGCAGACTAAACCAACGTCTGAGCCCATTCTTGTTAACACACAGGAATATTACTAAAATGGAGAGGATGATGTAAGTTTATGACGTCTACATCTGATTTAATTAAGAGTGGTAAGATATACAGCGGAGTGCTCAGGTTAGAGAACACAGAAATTTATTCATTTTGAATCATTTATTAACTGTGGTTTTCAGGCATATACACACAATCATAAACTTTGGGTATTTGATTGTTAAAAATGAAGTCGCGATGCGTCGTGAGTAAAAAGAAAAACAACTGCTTGGAGCGCATACGATGTTACACTGGCGCTGCCTTCACTGACTGCTCACAATGTGGGAAATCTGAAAAACACTTCACCCAGAAAACAATATCTAACTTACGGATATGAAGAAAGAAGATAAGAAAAAATATAAAGAATTTGCAAAAGATGAGTTTATTCTGTTTGCTATAGTTTTTACATTGTTGCCAAACTCTTGGTTTGTCCTATACATGCTAACCAAAAATACCAGAATTTGACCCCAAAATTAAGGGAGCCTCTTTTACATAGGTGTGCTCAATATTCGGGGAATTGCGGTACTTCTTTTTCATGACATTCCCCAGTGGTCCAACAGACGTAATGATAAATAGCCTCATCACAGGCACATGGATCCTCCAAAAAAAGCATCCGCAGAGGCAAGCGGGTCCACCTAGCCAATCGTCTGCGACATCTGCTCTGCTGCTGCAGCATATGGGAGAAGTAAATGGCAAAAACAAGTTGCCCTCCCATGACATTTGCTTTCCTTTGATAGTTCACTCGCAGCTCCGCCACTCAATTTCAGCCCACTGCCCGTGTGTGTGCGTGTGTTTGTGTGTGTGGGGAAACTGACCTCCCAGTGATGCAGTCAGATCAGAAGCGGGGCAGAATCACTTGGAAACTCAAGCGGCTAGCTGAATTCACTCACCGCTAGCTTCACGTATTCGTCCATTACAATTTCAATGATTTGGCGCTCACAATATACGACGCTGGATTTCAAAAAGGTTTAACAACGATTTCAGTCACGAGTTTGCAGTATGCATAAAGCATGTGCTAAGCTAAGGCTGCGCTAACTAGATTTTTGTTAACGTATACTAAAACACATAGGTGTTTTTAGCCCATTTTGGCATTATTCACACATCCCTAAAATAAATCTCAGCACCGCTAAAAATCAATGTTAAACATTTTTTTAAACAAGCTAGTTAGCATACAATATTTATTAGCATAAAAGTAAATGTTTTTTTTTTCCACCCATACACGCAGGAGTTGTCGTGTAAGTAGTAAATACCTGGATTATGTACATACATTTCTTCCATTCTAACTCCCAGTATCTCACTTTATAATCATTGCAGTCCTCATTTTATTTCTAGCTCGGAAACATTACTCATGGTTACAGACAGCACAACTGTCACAACAGTAATAAAAGAAGCTAGCATACAGTTCGCTACTATTAAAGCCAAGCTAACTGATTGGATGCTCATAACTAAAATTTGTTATCCTTCTTTTTCAAAAATGTGGGAATAGAATTGTGTACAAATGAACAAAATGGTTACATTTATTTGGCTCTGCTGGGAGCTCAACGTTCCCTCAACCAGTGGTTCTCAACTTTTTTTTCTTTTTCTTTTCAACCTTTTTTTGTGATGTAGCCCCTGTGAAATAAGTGTTCAGGCAAGTACCCCTTAACAAGTGGAAAAAAAGCCTTAAGACAAGCAATAGATAACGGTAGATATCTCTCAAAAAATAAATCATTAACTTAATTATTCATAAATATTTGTCCCCTCAAAAAATAAACAACACAGTGTCAGACCTTTTCTCAAAAAGTAAAATTCAAATAATTCTAAACAAATATTTGTCCACAGAAAATATTCAAATTAAAGTGTGCTCTTTTGGGATCATAGTGGAGAAGCATTTACAAAAATAAATCATTTACTTAACATGTAGCAGAAGTGGGAAGTTGGGTCGAACCATTCTATTATGGCGAGGGGGGGGGGGGGGGGGGGGTCTGGCTTTTAAGAATAACAAAATTGAATAACTGACTGAACATAAAATTTGTTTCATGAACATAGATCCTGAAACGTTTAATTAACTCAATAAAATTATTTTTAAAGGATTTTTGCACGTGTTTTATTTAAAATCTCGAGTAACGCCTGGAGTTCCTTCAAGTACCCCCAGGTGTACCCGTCCCCTCACTTGAGAATCACTGCCCTAAACCACTGACCCTAGAACTGCCCCTGCTGGTGCACCTTTCTCAAAGGAATGTCACCATTTTGTAAAAACATTCACGAGGGTATCAGAAAATGAAAATTCTTTTGTCTCAGACAAAAGGGAAAAACGGTAATGTACTTAAACTTAACCGTTTAAAGCAAAGGTGTCGAGAGTTTTATCTAAAAATGATAAAATTATAGCTAATTTAGTACCGCTATTCTCAAAGGGTGAAAGGTATTTTAATATCAACATAAATATACATTCCGTGCATAGCACAGAATGCGTCAAACATGGTGGAGTCATGGACAACTTTGCCTCCTAATTGAATGTTTTCATTCATTTATTCATGATGCGCTGAATGAAATAACCTGATGGGTTGTGAATTGTATAGTCCGATGCGCTCCACTCACGTTCAGATCAATGCAGCGTAAATTCACAGAGGAGAAGGATACTGACCTTAGACTCTCTTTCAAGGCAAATTAATTGAATTTCGAGCCATTTCTCAAATTCAAAGGCAACAAGACCAAAAAAAAAAAAAAAGAAAAACCCAGCAATTGCAAAAAAAACCCAAAAACAACCAAATAAAACCAACTCACAATATGATGCTGTCCACGGGCTCCAGATTTCAATCACTGTAAAGGATGAATTTTATTTCCAATTATGTTACTTGGTGTGTCCAGATACTTCACGGGTCCTTAAAAAACAAAAGACCCATTAGTGAAACCTCCACAAATGGTCCTCTGTATTTTAAGAAGGATTCCGCAGGTATCAGAAAAGCTAATTTAGTGTGTTTTAATGCTGTTTTAGGAAAAGTACATTTTCTTTTCAAAATAATAGCAAATTAATTGGAACATGAATCAACATACAGTCTTGCTAAATTGTGTTATAGTGACTCTTTTGTATATCAGAATATGCTTTTAATTTGACTTTTAAACGTCTGTTTTGTTTGTAATTATGTTTAATTTATGTATTTTCCTGTATGCATGCTTGGTTACCTTGTGCAGGAAATGTGCAGTTTAAATAAAGTTGCCTTCACAAGGGAGAGAAAAAACTACCTACCGTGTTTTTCCGACTATAAATGAAAAAGATCTTTGCTAAAAGTTTGTGATGTGTAATTTGAAATGCCTGTGTATGTGATTGTAGGGCTACACGATTATGACCAAACTAATAATCACGATTATTTTGGTCAATATTAAAGTCACGATTATTAATCACAATTTTTCATCATGTTTGAACAAACATGTCTATTTATGTCCCTTTTGTTTAAAACAAGCAATATATATACAAGGCTTCAAGACTTGGTACTTATAAAACGATAATAATAACCTCAAATAAAATAAATACATACAAATAATTATGGCAAAAAGACGCAGCTACCTTACTTGCTGAGTGCAAACTAATGAAAAAAAAAAAAGCCTACTTAGAACCAAGCACATGATTTACTTTTAAGCAAATGTGAATCAATTAGCACATCAAAATGTTATTTTCGGTCATTTCAAACCGAATTTATTCAAATTTTTTGCCAATTGGATTTTTCAAAATGGGTCTCCATTGACAGCTAGCCATGCATATATTAGGAATCAGGTGAGAAACTCAATGCCATTTCAGACCAGTAAATGATTTATTAGGGTGAGAAAAGCAGAGGCTTTTGTCATGCAAACATGTGTGAAACATTGCCCCCTGGTGGTAGTGCTTGATTTGACTTGTAATTTAAAAAGGTGCTTAAACTTTTGATTGTTAATATCGCTGTGGATCAGCTTAAATTTTTGTTGGTGCGGCTTATAGTCCGAAAAATCCGTTAATTACTTTTCAGGGAGGAGGACAATGTTTATGTTGTAATGTGGTATTGTGGAGAAGATAAAAGTAAAAAAAAAACAAAAACAAAAAAAAAAACTGCCTGATATTTGACAGTTAAAAAAAAGCTCATATTTTTTGGTTTACAATTTGAGGTTGCAGACAGCTGCCGGAGAAACAGATCTTGGGGCACCCCCGAGTGCAAGGGTATTTGGTTTCATCTATTGGCGGGAGTTGAGAACACCTCTGGACCTACTTGTAAATATTCCTCAAAATCAAACAAAAATGAGAACACCAGTCAAACCAAATAACGTGAAATTTACCTGAAGTCGCGATGCTGCCGGCAAACTGCGACAACACATCATTAAAGCGTTGCCGCTAATCATCTTTCATCAGGTAGACTCCATCTGTGTATTTTGTTCCTCTGTAGCTTTTTCAAGGAGGTGTGACCCATATAAGACAGGATAAGAATAAACAAGATGACTCACGCAGATCAAGCCATAAGCATCTCCCCTCGCGTAACCCCGTCTCTCTTTTCGACTACGAGCGGGATTTACCATGATCTGACCAGATTGGGATTTTCGCTCCGCTGCCCTCCAATTGCAAAGTCAAGGTTTTAATAGAATAATCTTAAGGTACCACAAAAGGCTGCTCCAGTTCCAAGCGGTCAGATTGTTATTGTTCTTCCAGACGCTTTGGGAGGCAATCTGCGCCGTGCTATGACGGTTAATGAAAATTGTCGGTTTTAACGACACGCACGATAACTCCCTTTTGAGAACGGCGGCGGCAGAAAAGAAGCGACGGGAGCGTGTTGATCAATGCAATCGCTGCACAATCTCCCATTGCTGCAGCGCTACTTTGCATGAATTACAGTAAAATGTAGAGTTATGCACACAGGCCCCCAAGCTGTTAGGCCCTTTCTCAAAGGTTTCAGCATAGAGAGAGAGAGAGAGAGAGAGAGAGAGAGAGAGAGAGCGAAGGCGAGGGAGACGGCAAGAGAGGATGAGGGAGGTACAGCGAGGATGTCCCGAGGCTGAGACGTGCTCTTGCTGGGAGAATATTTCTCTTTTTACTCATTCGGGTGGAAATTATAGCAAGTCCTAAAAAAAAAAAAAAAAAAAGAAGAAAAAAAAGGGGGG
Organism: Hippichthys cyanospilos; assembly: GCF_059441005.1. Lineage (NCBI taxonomy): Eukaryota > Metazoa > Chordata > Actinopteri > Syngnathiformes > Syngnathidae > Hippichthys > Hippichthys cyanospilos. The sequence goes on along the minus strand of NC_142381.1, from coordinate 15,951,216 downwards.
GCTCCAAATAACAAAAGTGTGAAACTTTCACTTCCTGTTTTTTGTTTTAACTGTTTTAATTTGGTACATGGCACAATCAGCATGTATGCATCTGGTATACATAAATAAATATTAAATATTTCATACATAAATATACATATAGAGCTCTTACAAAGACACCTTGGAGTGTTGGCGGGGGGATGTTCGTCTTTGAATTATTTGTGTCGGTGCTTTTATGTATTTCGTTGTTAAATGGGAGTGATATCTCCATAGAAGCCCTATACATATATGTATGTATGCCCATATTTATATATATATTGAAAGAAATACAAGTGTGCACTGATGTAGTTTCTCTCAGTGCAAACAGGCCACTGTCTGCTGCTGCTGTTGAAGAGGAAATCTTACAAAGTCCACACGCCAGTTAGTTCAGTTGTTTCTTTAAGCTATCTTTTTCTCTTACATGTAAAATAATAGATTTATTTTTTTTATCATCTTTAAGCAAAATTAGACATATAGAACTTTGAAAAAAAAAAAAACAACAAAAGTGCTATTTTGCGAAGACAGACACCAAGAGACGCAGCAGAAACACGACTGGTAGTACAAAAAAAAAAAAAATCAACAACGTGGAAAAAGTATTCATCCTTGACACCCCCCCACACAATCCCCCAAAACCACAATGTACAACCTACTGAAAAATAAATTGTATACTCACACACACTCATATGTTCACTCACTCCCCTTTCGCGTTCCACGCACGGTACATCGCACACAAGCAGCATATGTACGTGCACGCTTCCTTGAAATCAGATCAGATAGCTTAACAGGTCAATTGGCTGCAAAAGATGCACTTTCGTAACAAAAACAATCACAGTAACAAAGCGTTTGTCTCCAAGCCGGAGCTGTCCTTAGCAAACCCTACCACGCAAACTAACCCCAAAAAAGATCAAACCATTCATGTTGTGCTGCAAACAACAACAAAAAAGTTGCCCCATATGGTATTTTAAAATCTCTACATCTGCAAGTCCGCTAATTTCACAACCTAGTGTCAGTCTTTCTGTCCCGCTCCTTGCGGGATAGTCTCTTGGAACAGAAATTACAACTAAAAAAAAAAAAAAAAAAAAGCTTTGTAAGGCAATGAACTCAAAAAAATTGTATGGAGAATGTTAAAGGCCAGTGAAGACAAACAAAGGTTGGCAGGATTCTATTTTTATCTCAGAATTCTCACAAATTCAGTAAATGTGTAAATAAAGAAAACAATGAGAACTCTGAGAAGGATGTCAGAATTCTCTCTTCAAATTCAGAATTGAAGGAGAAATCTGAAAATATCGTCAGATTTCACTAAAATGATAATTCTGAGAATTTTCATTTAAAATGAGAAAGTGAAAACTCTGCATATAAAGTCTGCATATTAAGTCAGATTTCTCATTTATTGATCAGAAATCTGACTTTCTAAGAATAAAATCAGAATTCCCTTTAAAGGGAGAATTATGACAATAGGCAGAATTCTGAAGAGAGAATTCTTTCTATGAAGTCACGATTTAGAATTGTAACTTTAAAGAGAGAAGAATAAGTTTTCTTTCATTTTTACTTATTTTTTAAATTTTGACGAAAACACAATAAATGTTCAGAAGAGTAAGTATTTTCACTAAAGCTCTCAGAATAATCACTTTAAAAGTGGAATCCTCACTTGAAAGTCAGAAATCCAACTTCTCAAAATAAAAAAGTGAGAATTTTGACTACAGTACTTTGAAGTCAGAAATCTAACTTGTTAGAATTCTTAAAAACAACATTCAAATTCATTTTAAAGTAAGCATTTAGTGAGACTTTAAAACAGTAAAAATTCTAGCAATTAAGAATTCAAACTAAAATGAAAATTCCAACTTTATTCTTAAAATTCTGACTGAAGAATTCTGAGAATAAAATCAGAATTCTGAGTTGAAAGTGAGTATTCTGACTTTAAAGTGCGAGTATAAAGTCAGAACCGTTAAGATAGTCAGAATTCTGACAGTTAAATAATAAGTCTTACTACAGTGAGAATTCTGACTATTCTCAAAATTCTGTTTTTTAAGAATTTTGAGAATTCCGAGTTCAAAGTTAGAACTCTGACCTTAAAGTGAGACTATAAAGCCAGAATCACGTGGTTAATCAGAGTTCTCACTTTAAAACATGTATTCTGACTTTAAAGTCAGAATTCTGACATAAGATTAAGAATCCTGCTTATTTTTTCGTCTTGACTGACCCCAATCCTCTTCTGTACAAAAAAGAGTAGCAATTAAAAACATCGACATAGAGGCCATTGTTCTTCATGTGTCTCCTCCAGGAGGAAGGAGGATTGGGAAATTAAAAAGCACTTTTTGTTTGTTATGAATCGAAGAAAAAAAAAATCTGTGGCTATCTTAGTCCGTTTAAAAGGCTTTTAAAAGGATGCTTTTCAGAAAATAAAAAGGACACAAGACAAAAACCGGCCCCTCCCCTGGCGAGGAGAAGGGAAGCAGTTTTGATTTTGGCAGCTCCGCACAACTTGACATCCATCGAGAGCTCGGAGGCGACTCTCCCCGTAGTAAAAGTCTCGTTAAATCTCTTCGCGTTTGAATCCGGCCCTCCGTGGTATTCATTTATAAAACACAATCCTCGGCTCGGTGGGCTCCTCCTCCGCCGACCCCGCCCCCACCCTCGCCTGGCCTCCTTAAAGCTATACGCGCGTGGTCGAGTGGGAATGCGGCAAGCCGGTGGAGTTGAATCCCGTGGTGAAGGTGTTGTAAGGGTGCAGGTTGGGCATGCCCACCAGGGAATTAGGGATCATGGTGATGGTGTTGGGCGTCATGAGGGGAATGTCGTCCGGGGAGCGCCGCAGGGTGAGCGTATAATCGGGGAGGGAGGCCAAACGCAGCGCCCCCTCGTTGCTGTTTCCCGCCTCGCACTCGTGGTGCGTCTGGTTCATCTGCAGCGACATGATCTCCTCCTCGGGCGCGTGGTGCCCGATGTCGTTGGAGGCGGTCTGGCGCTGCGGGCTGGGCTGGCCGTGGCCGGACTCCTGCCGCCGTTTGTCCTTGCGGTAGTAGAGGGCGGCGAAGGCCAGGACGTTGAGGAAGAGCAGCGAGGCCCCCACGGCGATGGTGACGCTGAGCTCGGTGGAGTAATCCCGAGGGTTCTCCACCACCAGGGGCCCGGACTCCTTGTCGTCGCTCCAGTTGTCTTTGTCTTCGCTGTTGTACGCCGGCGACATGGGCGGACGCTTGGTGTTGAAGGGCCAGGTGGTTTTACCGTTGGGACGCTTGGTGGACAGGGTGTTCTGAGTGGTGTCCGGCGGGGGCACTTTGGTGGTGGTGGACGTGTAGTGGAACATGTCGTGGAGGTTGTACAGATGGGGCACCAGGTGCTTCCAGAAGGCCACTTTGGTGGCTCGGTAGTGGTCGCGCACCCGAGGCTTGAGGCCGATGTGAAGGTACAGCTGGTCTTGGGGGTTGTATTTGGACCAGGCCACCTCCTCGAAGCGGTTGGCCTTGGTGTGGATGAACTTGGTGTCCTGGGGAACGGGTTTGTTGGGATCCCTGCAGTGGAGACAGTTGCAGAAGGATGTTAACTCATTGACTGCCACATCGGGAAAATACGTCTTTCGCATTGTTTGCCGTCGGTGGTGGTGAATGGGTTCAATGAGAGTTTTGATGTTGACTGCTTGCACTTGTCGTTTTGGCTTCGGCCGTAAATTTAATACTGCAATTACATAATTATTTAGTGAATAAGGCAAACGCTTGTATAATCCCCCCCTACACACTCCCTTCAAAGCATCCTTAAAATTCTTATTTGCTTTTAAATAGTGTGAAAAATTATTCACTTTTCCATACTAAGTCACATTTTCAAAAAAATCATTCTTGCACCTTTTAGTCAATTAACAAAGTATTTTAAGTTCTTCACTTTTCTTTTAAATCTCTTCAACATTTTACCTATTAAGTGTTTTGATTTTAATTACAAAATGTGACACATATTGACACATATGAAAACATGCTATATATATATATATATATATATATATATATATATATATATATATATATATATATATATATCACATATCATATATCACATATGTGTATATGTGTGTGTGTGTATAGCATTTTTTCATAATGACTTTTCCGTAACATAGTTCAATATGTGTCACAGATTAGTTTTGCATTCTTTAGGAAAGTGCAAATTTTCGACATATGTCCATTTTCTACAAAAACCACCTTCTTTAAATCTCTACTTTCATTTCCATGACCAAAACGGTTCGAATTGGAAACATAGTGTATGAAAGTCAGGGGTTCGTAGATGTTGTGCACCATTGAAAGATGAATATGCCCAACTTTAAACACATTTTTCTCAAAACTTACAACTTGGCACCATTCAAATTGCCGTAACTGTCAATTTTTGAGCTACCTCTGTGTGATGTATTTCATAATAAAGGGAAATCGATGTTTCAATTTTTCTTTTCAGATATATAAGCCCGATTTTGTGAAACTGCATCAGATACAGTACTGTATAGCTAGAACAACCCCCAGGTAGGGGTAAACTAAACCAATTTTGTTTTCCATTAGACCAAAGAGACTGAGGTAATTTTCAAAACTTTTGTTTTGATGCCAGCGCCTTACATGGAGATTAATGCACATGAGGAATCTGCCATGAGATTGTTAAACAACTTCCAATAACTTTGGAACAGAAACTTGACAATTAACTGACAATCATTTCCACACAACCGTCAGAATTCTTAATGATTCCCAACCCCTAGACTAAATAATTCATCAGTCGTTCATGTGGTGAGAGGAGGCACATTTAAAACACTCCAAGAAAACACATCGGCTTGTTTTTTTGGGCTTGAAAGAGATTCAGTTAATCGATCATACTTAGAAATGCTCACAGCAGAGCAGACTGCAGTTTTTAATTGGGCTACCCTGGAAACGATGCTGCCCATATTAAAGTTGATCCACTGGACCAACATCCAATTCTGGAAACACAGATGTCAAAATTACTATAGTTAATGAAAAGGGATAGAATAAAACTAAAACTGGGGAAAAAAGTAAAAATAATAAATATGAGTGTTTTGATAGACTGTTGCCATTCTGTTGTTAAGTCCATAAATTTGATTAAAAAAAAAAACAAACCTTTATTTATTTTGCCTGGGTTGTTTTTAAGACAGCTTCATGTTACACCGAGGTACGAAAAATCTTTTGGGAAATTTCTGACAAAATAAACCGTTCTGACACCTAATGCAATTGTTTTCCCCAGATTTAAAAAAAAAAAAAGCAAAAATGTTGGTATGATTCAATAATGTTCAATACATCTCCAAATGATTTTACATTGTTCAGTATCATTCCATATAATTCAAAATTATTCTATTAAATTTCACATCATTTGACCTCGTACCACATATTCCGTTAGCATTCACACACAGGGGTTAATTCACCTACTTTGAATATTGTGACCTTTTAGATTCTCGTGTTTGACAAATAGTCTAGCCGGAATAAAAAAATATTAAACTAACAATGGTTTATCAGTTCTTTGAGGCTTTATTTGATCATTTTATAATAATGTATAACAAATTACAAAGTATATGAAAGAGGAAGCGTGATAACAGAGGATGATGAGGGATGAATTATAAATAGAAAAGTACGATGCAATGTGTTTTTTATGTGGTAATTTAGTTTATAGTATACGTGTATAAGGATAGTTAGTTAGTTATAAAGATGGTACATGTATATATTATATGTTTATATTAATAGCGGTATAGTATATGCATATACGCATTATTATATTATATTAATTATATTATGTAGAATTGTTGCATATTATATTTACTTTATTTTTATTTGATTTATTTGAATATCTTATTTATATATATATATATATATATATATATATATATATATATATATATATATATATATATATATATATATATATATATATATATATATATATATATATATATATATATATATATATATATATACACATTTTTTTTTCCATATGGCAGGGGTCCATTGTATTATCTTATTCTTTTGTTTGTACATACTTTATATTACTATATATTACTATAACCATTACAGCCACAACACGCACACAAGATCTCAATGCAGCGTTTGTGCCTCCTCCCTATGGATAGACGGCGCCTCGGCCAGCTCGTCCCCAAAGCCCCACGCAGCAGCCGCTGCACCCGCCCTCCCGTCTCCCTTCGCAGATGTTGCTCTTAATTCAGTTCGGATGCAGTCTGCCCACAAAAACCAGGGCAGGGGCTTTTTAAGTAAACACATATGAATAAGTCAGCAGGCTTTAGGGCTCACGTCAGGAGGCATCTTGTTGTTGATAATCCAACACTAGTGGAACCCTTCTGCTAATTGCTCAGGGAAGGCAGCGCTGTGTGCATTGGCATCTAGTGAACTGATGTAAAGTGGACCATATTAATCAAGACACCGAGCGGGAACTGCTCGGCCCAATGTGTGTGTGCGTGTATGGGGGAGGGCGTGGGGCTTTCAGGAAAAGATCAAAAGAAGGTGAGACATCTTTTATTAGATGCAGTACTAGGCGTCAAAGAGTTCACCGATTCACTTTTTGACATCTCAGCCTTGACATGTCCCTTTCCCAATATTGTGAAGCAACTGATTGATTCAACCGTTTACCGGTTTACCCTGCAACTGGCTGGCAACCAGTTCAGGGTGTCTTCCGCCTACTGCCCCAAGCCAGTTGGGATAGGCACCAGCAAGCCTGCAACCCTTGTGAGGATCAGCGGCTCCAGAAAATAGAAGGATTGATGGATGAAATTGATACTGAGCTTAGCAGAATACTACACTGTATAGAAATATTAGATGTGAAAAATCCCCATAAATTTTGGTCTGTGATATGACTTTGGGAGCTGAAATTTCTCCTTTGAGTCAGCATGGCTTGTTTAAATGTGATCACTAGGAACAGGAAGTTTATAGCTGTCATACCAGCTTATATGAGCACTCGTCCGCTGATAGCTAGCAATTTATATGTGCGAGACACAGCTATAATGGAGCTCGAGGCACTGGTAAAGCGCAACAACAGGTGTCGTGTGTCAATTTCAATGTCAATGTCAGTGTCAGTGTAAGTAAATTGTTTATTCACGTCCTTAACTGGGGCTTGAACATGTTTTCAAAACATAAAACAATCACTGATGGTTGTATGTTCATTTAAAAAAAACAAATAGTGACAACAGAAATGTGATTTTAGTCTGTTTTGGCAGTACTTTCAATGCTTTAGCACCATCATCTTTAGTATGCTCTGAAGAAAGTGGTTGTAATGTTGTAATGACTCGAAATAAGGTAAAAATTAGCCATAAAAAGTGTTAATGCACAACCTATCTTCCATCATCTTGTGGTAGAGTTGTAATTCTAATACATAACAAATACTAACGAGTAAAAAGGAAAATGCATCATGAAGAAAAAAAAAACACGTCACACCTGATTATAAGTCAGTGGTTCGGCCAGAAAAAACGACCGACAAATAGTCTAAAAAATACAGTGATGGAATTATCAATCAGAGAGATGGGAGTCAAAGAACACAATCTGAGTCAAAACAAATGATCTTCTGCAGAAGATAGAAGGGCTCAGTCTATTCCATTCTGAAGAGAGCCAATTTGAATACATGGAAAATGTGCTTTAAATTAGATATCTTGCATATATTTCCATCATACGGTATGATGATGCACTTTCCGGCAATCGAACGTAAATTGTCACGAGCGAAAGTTGCACAGTCACAATTATAGCTTTTGTACGCAGACCTGCAAACGAAAGCCGCGGCCTTGAGAACGCAACAATCACTCGACTCGGAGAGGTTGAAAGGAAGCAAGGAGCCGCGTGACATTTCTTCAAATGTCATGAAATATCCCTTTGCGGGTTTGATTGCCATGTCAGCGGCACGCCAAGTTCAAATTTATTCTGGGATTTAGCCATGCGTCGGTCACAGTGTATTTTTGGCACCGGTCCTCGTGTTTGGAAACAAGAGAATTAAAAAGCACGGCAGAAGAATTCAACCCTCAGTTCGTTTTCTCGGCTGTCAATTTTTCCTTTTTCAGGTCAGTGCTTCTGGGAGAGGTGAATAGGAAGAAAGGGAGCGGGAATGAGAGAAAGAGAGAGAGAATGAGCGGTTAAACAAATTGAGACGGCTAAAGCCGAATCCCTGGACCTGGGCCCGTGTCAGCAGAGCAGCCTGTAAATAACCACTTTTATTAGGCCCGTAATGATCCCCAATGAATATTGACAGGCAGACTATGATGACTTTGTAGCTGAATATCAGTAATTAAGTTTCAAAGGAGCGGCTGGTGGAGGTAAGGTCATATTGATCTCCCTGTGCACAACATGCCAGGGAACAGGACGTCAATGGAGACGTGCTTGTCTGCAACCCGCCAGCCTCACGCACGCACACGCATGCAAATCTCCCCTTCGCCCATGTACAAACACGCATAGGACAACAATGACGGGGTCGAGGCAATCTCAGTTAATGGGAATTCCGAGCGGTTCCATATACGCTACCAAAGCGCTCATCTCGGCTGGGTCAATTTGGCGAATTGTGATAACAAAAAAAGATCTAAAAGGTACTTGGATAAATCTCACAAAGCAATCTGTGCACAGGGAGTTTAGATAGAGTGCGAGATGTACTTTGGAAAAGCCGCATCAGCTGAAAATGAACACATTTTAAGAACATAAAGAAATCAATATGGCAGCTATGGAAAAAATTGACTTGAGAGTTGACAAAAATGCTTGGAAAATTCCTTCAAATAGCTGCCTTTTGAAAACCGACGCATAACCTGCTGCCTGTGTGGACTAACAAACTGCACAAGTCACAAAAAATGACTGCTAATCAGTGAACTAAACACTTGACCTTGATTTGGAGTGGTAAAAATTAATGGTGTACAATATTTTTCATTAGTCAGAATGTCAAGGTTTAATGTAAGAGACACTGACTAGAGGCACAAAAAATAGTAGACGAAATGGAAGAAAAAGTAGTAGTAGTCATGGCAACTAATATGTGATGTACTGCTAGCTTAACATACGAAACCTGACAAAAAAAAGATTCACTTTTTACGCAGCCAAACATGCGATAACCTACCAGGATTCTACCTTATGCCACTGTGTGACAAACGATTCTACTTAAGGTAAGCCAATTTAAACTTGATTTAGAACTGGAAGGTTGGAATCCAACCCGAACTCGTTTGCTGCCTTCAACATGAATGGGATTGAGGGATTTTGCATATCAGTTCAAGATTTACTTTTTTATATAAATAAGAAGCCTGAAAGGTAGTAAAACACAACGGGTTATGCAATGCACCGGGTTATAAAGTGCACAGGATTATAATGCACGTCTTGAATGAACCGATCTTTTTTGGGAGACAATTATAAGTCGCACCAGGTATAAGGTGCACCCAGTCATAAGGTGAACTGGATTCCAAGGTGTAGCCTCAATGAACAGCTTGATTTTGATAAATTTCTATATATTTGGCACAATCGGTTATAAAGAGACTTGGGATACAAGGTGCATCTGATTATGAAGCCTAGACTCAATGCACAGGTCCATTTTTATACATTTCCAGGTATAAAGTGCACCAGGTTATAAGGTGAACACCGAATTATGAAGTGTAGTCTCAAAAAAGGTCTGTTTTTGGAAATTTTTATGTATAGCACACAATGGGTTATAAAGTGCACCGGATATAAAGTGCATCTGAATTCAGGGCACGGCGTCAATGAACAGGTTTTCATATATGGTGGCACACTGGGTTATAAGGCAACCGGGTTATATGTCACACTGGATATCAGGCAGAATTGGTCAAAAGATTCAAAGGGTTATACGTGGCCTCAAAATATAAGGCGCTGTCTCAATGAGCAGATCTGTTTTGATAAATTTTCAAATATTGGATGCATTGGATTAATAGGTACACCAGATTATATGGCGCACGAAATATAAGACACACCCTGTATGAGGAGCTCTGGGTTATAGAGTTTACTGGGTTATAAGGTGCACCCGATTGTAAACCGCAGTGTCAATGAGCAGGTCCACTTTTGGAAAATTCCTTACTAAGGGCGCACTGCGTAATAAAGTGTACTGAGTTATATGGCTCACTGGGTATAAGCCACATTGAGTATAAGGTGCAACGGATTATACGGTTTACCAGGCTATAAGGCACATCTGATTATAACACGTGGTCTCATTGAACAGGACGGTTGTTTGAAATTTCCATATATTGGGTGCACTAGGTTATAAGGTGCACCAAGGCGTACCAGGTCTATTTTTGTAGATTTCCGTAAATAGGCTGCACTGAGTTCCAAGGTGCACCGGGGTTATAAGGTGTATTACTGCATATTAAGGAAAACAAATCAGTACAAGAAAATAATCAAATTTATTCAACTTTTTGTACCATCATTTAACAGTCAATAGAAAGGAATTTTGAATGTGCTTTTCAGCCCGAAAAATGTGATATAATGCTGCTTAATAATGACAATGGCATTGAGTTCCACAGCAGACGGGCTCATTGCGGGGGCATATTTACAATTAAAAGATGACTCACATATATTTATCTCTATTGGCATATCATGACATTTATGGTCCTGTGAAGCCCGGGGGACCACCTCACTCTCCCACATTAGCGTGCAACATGCACCCTGTCAAACCACCCTCTTAATCTAGATGGACATTGGAGCTGTGGCTGGACTCCAGGCACTGGAGAAAGATTATTACACCCATAAAAGAAAGTGTTTTAATGGCCTTTCACATCCTTTCTAATGTGTTCATATGCTTGTGGTACCATAAAGCCCTCCGCCCACCACACACACACACACACACACACACACACTCACGCACACACACGCACACTGTTTTTCTCTATGACCCACCGACCCACACTGACCTTGGACAGTCATGCGTGTTCAAGCGCTTCCTTGTGTTTGTACTCACGATTGACTGGAACTTAGCGTACTCGATGTTTCTATATGTCGTGACGTGCGGACCAGCTTGTCTACGTGAGCGTGCCTTTGTATTAGAAAAGCAATCCAGGTGCCGCGACTTGACCCGAAGGCTGCACGACTTTAACACAAAAGCGTGTAGCGGTTGCACGCACACTGCAGAGGAGAAAGTGATCCCATTCTTACATGACATTTTTCAAGCTTCTCCATGAGAGGATGTGCCACAGAGATGACAAAGTCAACCATAGCAATACTTTATGTCAGTTGGAATCATTCTAGGCTCATTATCCATTCCAGACCATGTCTGGAAGCTCTGATGTAAAAGGTAGATAAGAGGATAGAATGAATATCATTTTCTCTTATTTTTTATTATTTTTTTTTTTTACCCCATTTCCCATGTACCTCCTTTCCCTTTTCATCCTGATGTAATTTGAAGCGCTTGAATGATCATAGACCTAGCCATCACCAAATCTGAAAAGACACGTTTAGGCGCCCCAAGGCAGAAGACAAAAATCTATTTTCACTACGCTCAAAAGCCCCGAATTCCTGAGCTGAGTTATAGCCTCACCATATCACACCAAGGGAGGTGCATTAAATCTGAGGCACTGATGCTCATTTCGCTAAGCTGCTAAAATATGCAAAGTTAAAGCCTTTTGAAGGTTGAGGTTATTGTTGTTACCGTTGTGTAACAAATGCATCGCCCGCAGCTGTTTATCTACTTACCAGGTAACACAAAGTAAGCATTTCAGTTTGATTTTCACTCCAAACACCTTGGCCTGCATTCCGGGTTAATTTTTCGTAAGCGCTTTTTATCCGGTGCTTGTCGGCAGGCTCGTAGGACGGCGTGCAAATTATCAGGCCGTGCTCTTTTGCCCTTCGTGTGGTTGCATGCCGGGGCGGAGGGCTGAGTGATGCATGCTTTATATTTAATGGCAGCCTTCAGTTCAATGGGCTAAGTGATGCGAGGCGAAACGCTGTGACTTTGGACTGAGCTGAGGTGTTGGAGGACACAGCTCTTGGACCATTTTTTATTGATTTTCTTTGATTACATGAGTGGAAAAAACAAAACTCCTTGATTGGCTTTTCTGTCTGGAAATCCCCTCATTGCTGCCTCACAATGTTATTTATCATTCATGCCTGCAGTCTGAAAGTAGCGGGTACGCGAAGGCACTTTGAAGAGTATAAGAGATGTTCACTGGGTTTCTGCCGGTACCAGCAAATCTGATTCAATGCATTTTAATGTAGTGACAGGAAAAGTACATTTTAATTTTCAAATTGAGAGCAAATGAAATGGAACATGACATAACTTGTTGCTGAGTTGTATTAGAGTGACATCCTTTGTAAATCATGGTATGCTTTTATCTTGTGAAGTTCTACACTAATGGGCATTGTCATTTGGGACAGCATTTACTGACAGAGAAATCAGAAATAAATCGATGATGTTACATGATCACATGCCCGCCTCTCACTAATCAATTAGATCCGCACTCTTTTTACCTTCTCAGATCCAAATATTGGCTACAACATTTCCAAATAAGGAACGTACCTAATTCAATGGCTTGCGCAGATTATTATTTGCAGCTAAACTGTTGCAACTGCTACAAGGGATGAGTACAGTAACCATACAGTATAGTTAATGATTTGATTTGGGAACAACACCTCAACTGCGGAACTGATTCATATTTAATCACATCTTGTGGAAAGTGCGGCAAATGGAACTGACTGCCATGGTTTTGGACTAACATGATGTCAACTCTGGCCTACAGCTTGTCCCATTACCTAATTGTATAACTGCATATTGGTTAGCAAAGCTAGCATATAGGCTAGAAACAGATAAACAGTAAACTGATACTGGCAAACAATAAAATAAAAATAAATAACAAACTGATAAATAATATATTAGGGTGAAATAAAAAACAGAGGATTTTGTCATGCAAACATGTGGGAAGCATTGCCCCCTAGTGGTAGGATCACAAAGTGCTTGATTTGACATGTAGTGAAGCTGGCTTTTTAAATGTTAGCATTGCAGAGGATGAGCTTAATTAATCGTGGCAGCCAATATCGTGATCTCGATTAAAATTCAAATAATTGCGTAGCCCTACCTAGTTGTATTAATACACAATTACGGAAAGTAAATTGAGTGAGGGCCAAGCTAGCACATTGGCTAGCAAAGCTAGTACTTTAGCGAACAAAGCATATTTTCAATATTCTTTGTCTCTGTACTGTGTTTAAACAAGTACCTGTGAGCTGTACATTCTGAAAAATTTACTACTAGGGTACTAGCGTATCTTAAAAAAAAAAAACTCACTGGCCCATTCATGGTTAAAAAAGGAAAAGCAAGATGATAATACTTTTGATTAAATTCGGTGGAGCAGGGTGAGAAACAGTGGCCACATATGTGTCAGTGTACTTCCAGAGGTGTTTGAATCAAACCATTGGGTGCTAAAGTGCACTATAGACACCTCGCCGTTAAGTTGGCAGACCAAGCAATCAAGGCAGTATATTTTAGCTTCCACAACTAGACTGCTCTTTTTTTGGCACAGAATAATGAGATACTGAGATGAGGGGTGTGGATAGAGAAAGAGCGAAAGAATAAATAAAGTATCAACACATGACAGAGCTGTACTCTTTAACTATACCTAGCAAGACCTTGCACAGCATGTGACAGCGCTCACACACCGAGGAGGGAAATGAGCACAAGCCAGCAGAAAAAAAAACAAAAAAAAACACCAAGTGGAAAGTTGGACTGACATATTTATAGCGCTAATGATATGTAGTGACTGATCTTTGCTGCCTTTTCATCATTCTGTCTTTTTCTGAAGTGCTCCGCCAGCGCTTTTGGATGTCGGTGCACACGCTGTGCTTTTATTTGTTGTTTGAGAAAGTGTGGAAGTTGCAGCGTGTGGACACGAGGCAAAAGTTTTGGAGGCATGGCTTTAAATGACGTTGTAAAAACAAGTCACGTGATATAATCTATGATTTAAAGATTTTTTTTTTTTGTCTGCATCTTCCGCTTCATTATCTTTCTTTCATCAGGCTTGATTAGACAAATGTCCCTGCCCATTTCTCCTTGTGTCCATCTGTGCATCACCCTGTGTATCTATGCAACCTTTCCATCTGTGCCGTAATCTCTCAGTAGGTTCATCCATCCATCCTGATTGTTCTTCCCTCCATCTACCCATCTAGCCTTCCATCTAATACATCTCCCTTACCTGTGTACTCTTCATTGAGTTGACTGTCTGACTTCAATTGATTCCATCCATCAGTTTATAGTATCCTCATCCATTCATCTAGTCATCTCTGCCCTATCCAACCTTCCATCATATCTCTGCCGATTCATATTTTTCGGTCCTTTATCTGTGCATACATCCTTCAGTCGGATAAAAATTTCTCACAGTCCAATTATCTGTGTGTTGATTTTAGCAATGGAGTCAAGATCGAGACAGGATCAAGAGTTTTGGTAGTAGAGACCGAAAATGACCAAGACTTTTGGAAGGAGAGATCGCAAAAGACCAAGACTTTTGGAGGTCAAGACCGAGACAAGAGCAGCACTCCAAAACAGGGTCCATAAAGTGTCCTTACAGCACCCATTCATACATTTTCTAGAGCCACATACCAAAGTCTCTTTATAATTAAAACAATTTATTATCAAGGCAGTCGCCCCTTGGTGAGTAGTCACCTCAGCGTGGTGGAGGAGTCTGTGTGTCCCTATGATCCTGGGAGCAAAGTGGTCTGGGGGTTTAGTCACCTGTAGCAAACAGGTCCTCGATGCCGGACCAGATTAAGCACAGCTCACAGACTCCTCATGAAGACTAAAAATATTGGACTCAGTTCTCCCTTGACTGGACGTGGATCACCGGGGCCCCTCTCTGGAGCCAGGGAGCCCTGAAAGGTAATGTGGGTCCCACTTCAGATAGGCTTAGCGCCTGTGGGCGGAGCCATAGGGGTCAGGTGCCATGTGAGCTGGGGGACGGCCAGAAGGGGACCTTAGAGGGGAGGTGGAAGTCTGGCGTTCCCTGCTAAGGCTGCTGCCCCTGAGACTTGACCCCGGATGAGTAGTAGATAGAAGAAGAAAGTACAACAAAGGCGGTCTTTGACATACTTTAACGTAATGTATTGAAATGTGATTATAGTTTATCAAAGCTTTTATCTATATTACAATTTTGCATTTCAGATACTCTCATCATGAGAGGGAACTGATTCACTGAACCCGGAAATGGCTACTGAGACAAAATTGGATGTTCAGACTCAACAGAACTAAAGAACTAAATATGGAAGAGATCCACCATTGTGCGAAATTTATGGAGACGGGGATAGTGTTGGGAGGAGAGGGCGACTAAGAATACCTGAGGAAAACGTTGATCGTGTTTCAGAAGCTTTTATTCATTCTCCTACGAAACCCATTTGCACTGCAGCTGGGTAGTGGCAATGATTTTGTTCCACAGTTGAGAAGGACACGACGGTGGAGCTCTTGTATATTCTGTATTTTCGTTGCGTCTGACAATCCGTCTTTGTAGCAAGACCAATCTCAAGAACTACAGCAGTCCTTGAGCTATCATTCGGACTTCCCATTGTTCCTTTTGCCTGTCTAGCGTTCCATGAAAATGACAATGTTAACAGTAAAGGCCGTTTCATCCAGGAACCATTCATCTAATGTCCAATCATAAATCATCAGAAAACAAATTAAATCAATGTTGACAATCCCTATAAAAAGAGCATAAAGACAAACTCACTAACATGCAAACTAAAAAGATTGGACACAGAGTCCTCTCTGTGTGCAGTTTTGTTCTAGCTATTACGACGTGCAAAGGACACAATTTTGCCTTGTAAAGATGACACATGAGAGTCTAGGACAGGAAGGGCTTTAGGGGGAACGGTGGTATTATACTCACGGTTGACATGCAGCACAAGTGTCTCAACATGGTGTCACACATGTTTTGACAGGCGATTTACAGTCGAGGAGAGGAAGTGCGATCTGGGTTAGCTCATGGTGAGTATTTGGAGAAGGAGGGAGGGAGGGAGGGAATGAGAATTTCTGTTGCGGGCTGAAAAGTCAAAGGGAATTCAACCGGGTCCTAATTAAAGGGATGTCCTCCAGAGCCAGACGGGGCTTGGGTGAGATACTCATTCCCTAGTGGAGTCTAAATGAGGACAATGAACTTTTGGAAATAAGTCCTCTGCTTCAGGGGGCACTCACCAAGAACTGATGATCCAGTCTTATAGTTGAAATCAAATTTACAACCATTCAGTTGTGTTGACAATTTGGCCTTGGAGCAAGACTTCATTATAATTTTACAGGGTCATAATAATATTGCCTAATGTAAATTATGTCTGTATGCATGGAAGTCACTGAGAAATTATCCTTATTGCAAATCAATGTTCCAAAGTATTTTAAGCTGTTAAGTAAAAGTAGTGTGTTACTTTTACACACACATTTAGTGCACTTTCAGTTTACGCTCACAATGCTTTGCTAAAAATCAAAGTTGGAGTTCAAAGGGAAATCTTCATAAGGGAATCAGTGCAGAAAATAACAGTAAAAATGTGTAGAGTGCAATTTTTTGTTGGGATTTGTTATGTATCTCCAGGCGGTTAAAAGTAAAGGGTTCCATGCCATCTAAGATGGGTTTTGAGCATAATGAAATTCCTCAATATTTTTGTTGTCATGAAAATAATATTGTTCTGTCTTTAGGTTTACTCTTGATCTCATCTGGACTTGGACCTTTGTGACTGACTTGACTCGAACTTGGACTTTTGTGACTCTGACTTGACTTGGACTTGTTACTTTGTGACTGACTACACTTGGACTTTTGTGAATCTGGTTTCACCTGGACTCGTTACTTATTGACTGACTTGGACTTGTACTTTCTGACTCATACTAGATTTGGTCATACGTTTGTGACTGATTTTCCCTGGACTTGTACTTTGTCTCATAGACTTGACTTTGAATTTTACCTTAGAGAATGACCTGACTAGGACTTATACCTTTGTGGCTTGGACTTGACTTGGACTTTTAACTTTATGACTCAGATTTGACTTGGACTCAAACATTTATGACTAAGACTTGACTTTGACTCAGAACGTTGACACTCAGACTTGGCTTTGACTTCTCCGTTTAAGACTGATTCAATTTGGACTCCACTTTTGCGACTAGGACCTGATTTGGAATCCATAAAGTTAGATTTGACACTTTACTTAAAAATGTTTTGTAGAACATAAGAAATAAATAGAATACAGTCGAACCTCTATATAGTGAACCTCTACAAAGTGAATCTCTCTTCATAGTGAACGAATCTTTACGGTCCCTTGCAAAACAGCTATATTTGACGTGTATGTAAAACCTCCTCATAGTGAAACTCCACATAGTGAATAATCTCTTCATAGTGATGCTATTAGTCAGTCCCTTGACAGCATCTACCTCTATATTGTGAATATCTGAACTTATCGAAAATTGTGAAGTTGTAAAATTGGGCGCACTGTCGGGATTTCCTCCCTGCCTAGCCGTTCTCGCGCGCCGCGACTTTCTCTTGCATTTTCACTTCGTCCGCCGTCCACTGCGCACGCGTTTCTCCGCTGGTCATCCCTCCGAAAATTCTAAGATGTCGGAATCTGCCGTGAAAAGTATGGATGCTAGATCTATAAGTCGGAAGCGAAAGCCTTTGTCGTTGGAGGAGAAGTGCGACATAATTCGGAAGTGTGCGAGTGGAGTGAAGCAGAATGCCATTGCAAAGGAGTACGATGCTTCGCCTGCTGCGATATGTGGCATTCTGAAGAAGAGAGAAGAGATAATGCGACTTGTGGAATAATAATAAAGATATTTGTTCAATGTAAAATGTTTTTACATTAGTTTTACCGCATTAGATTTTAGTGTTTAAACAACTTAAGTTGTTTAATGTACATTTATTTACATATTTATTTTTAAAAAAACGTATATAAAATTATTTACATATTTATTAAAAAAATATTCACATATTTCATCAATGAATTCTGAACATTTTAGGAAAACCTCTATAAAGTGAATCTCTCTTCATAGTGAACTTCTCTCCTCGGACCCTTGAAGTTCACTATGTAGAGGTTCGACTGTACCTATACATTTGAGATACCCATATTGTAATATACTGTATATATACAGTGTACATTTCCAAAGTGATCTTCTGAATAAGGCGAGACAAGATGGTTGCCAGGCAGAGGAGACAGATGTTTAGTTTGACCTCAGTGGTTTTGCCTGAGGATGCAAACAGCTGACATCAGTCCATCTGCACTTGTCTGCCATTAACAGTTCATGCATCGACTTGTGCTCGTGGCCACTCCTGCCTAAAAGCCACACGTTTAGATGTCAAAGTCAAACTGATCGCGCAGTGGATGATGTAGATGTTGTTTTCTTCCCCCGAAGATAAGATCAATAGCTCTCTGGTATACATGGATTGTCAAATTAAATTTCAATTATTGGAAATGATGCCTAGTTTTGCAAAAAATGAACTTGTGCTTTGTGATGGGCAGAGATAAAATTGAGTATGGAGGAGGAGGGGTCACCCTGAGCAACTGTCTAAGTTCAAGCTGAAGAAATCAATACCAGTGAGGGCAACGGTTGCTTTTCTGATAAGTCATGGTGTCTTTCAAGGCCAGACAACAATGGAGTCGCGATAGCATTTTCGGCTTCCCCGGCCAAAATAAAAAACCCAAAGGAGCAGACACAGACGCATATATAAAGACAGGCCTTGCACTCAATCCAAAACGTCAGCTGAGCACGGATTGCATTGTGCCCACTGGAGGTGCATTTAATCTTCCTTGCATTCAAAATGTGTCAGGTTTTTCAAAAACACCTCTAAAAAATATCTGTTAAAACGTGTTTTCTTTTTCTCTTTCCAATCCCACTTTTGTGGCAATTCCTTCTCGCGACAACCCATTTCATGTGGCACCCAAGTTCTTTTAATAGGACTCTGATTGGATTTCCTCCTCTACTTTTCACTGATAATATACTGCAGCAAGTTTTGAAGACAGACATTATTGGTTTGCCTGATTTAAAATTGAACTTAACCGTCAATTAAAAGTCCTTATCGCTTATTCCCTATATAAGCGGTTGTCAAATAGGGGTACGAGTACCCCTCGGGGTTTGTGAAGGCAGTTCAGCGGTATCCAATGCTCATTTTATCTCTGGAAATCGTTGGGTCCCCGGGACTTGCAATACTAAAAAAACTATGGGCGCAGACAGAAATGTATGGACTCGCAAAAACTGAGCAGTAAAAAGGACAAAATTAGGAGCGGGAATCTTTGACTGTCTGGCCATTCGATTTTGATTTTGGGGTCTCAGATTCAATTCAGAATCGATTTTTGATTCGATTGATTTGCCCTCTTGACCCACACTTCAGCTTTGATTTCCTGCTAGCGTCCTACCTCGAAAGATATCAAAAAAGCTGCGCGAAAGTAGCATATCCATAGCTGCAGTAATTTACAACGGGAACTCAAGCTGACAGACCAGGAAGTGAACGTGAGAACATGATTGGCTAAGGCAGCCAAGAGTATAAGTCCCATCAAGAGCAGGCTTCTGCTGCTGGCTGAAATTGCCTTGTGTGAACCAAGTGTGTCGCAACACCCATACGAAAAAAAACATCAATTTTAAAGTATGCGTCCCATGGCAAAAATTATGCGGTGTGGACGCAATGACTCAGGCAAACGATAGAACTGGTATCAGAGGTCATAGCGCTTACTGTTTTTGAATGCCGTGACAGGAACAGGACAGGTTTCTTTTCAAATTAAGAGTAAATTACCTGCAAAAGGAAGCAACTACACATACAGTCCTAAAGTTTGATAAATGACAATAGCGTACTGCAGCACTGTTTTAAGTCTTAATACTTTTATTATTATTATTATATCCAAATGCTTTGCATTTGCTGGGGGGCCCTTTGCTCAAAAACATATTTCACAGTGGGCACATCATTGAGAAACGGTTGAGAACTGCTGCCTTGTATTATATAGTTGAACTTGATTCAATACGTTTTTTTTTTCATATAATTCTAAGAACATCTAACCAAATAGGGTCAAAAATAAGCATCGACTCACCCAGTCTTGGCAAAGTTGGTCCAGTAGGTCATTACCACTGCACTGAGCATGACATCGTTCTTTGAGAAGTTGCAGGGGAAAAGGTCAGTCGGTCCGATCATTGGAATTCCAAACACGTAGGGGACCTCGTCCCCGTGCGCAGCATCTGACCAAGCAGGCTTCATGAGACTCTGGCAGTGATGGTAGAAGGCATAAAAGTAAGTGGGTGAGCCATAACGAGCATGGAGATCCGCCGTCACTACAGAAGGCTCCACCCACTGGTGGTCGGTGAAGAGAGCCACCAGCGTTTTGCGCCTGGTTTCTGGATTTTCCTTATCCGCCCAGTCTGTGTACATGAACTTAATGGTCTCCCTCAGAGTGTCTTTACCCTCCGGGTAGCCGTAGAGACTGTCCACAAAGTCCGACACGGAGAAGTCAAAGTCGTTTCCAGAGACGCCGTCCTCGGAGTCCACCACGTTCTCCACAAAGCGCAGCCCCTCTCCTTGGTTGACGCCCAGCATGATATCGTAATTGAGGAACTCCCCCTGCTCCATAAGGATCTCAGGGTCATCCGGAATGACGTCGCCATCGATCACAGGTCCAAAAGCTACGTGGTATCTTGCGGGTTGTATGTCCTGCTCCACGAGCTCTCTGGAACTCTTCTTCCTCAGACAGTCCACCATGTCCGAGGTGTCCAGCACGTTACAGCCCACCTTCTCCGCCAGGAGGCGTGTATACTTAACCGGCTGGTAATTCACCGCCCAGCTGGACAGCGCCGAGCCACTTTGAATGATAGCTCGGTGGAAGAGACCTAGAGGAGAACACAAGGAACAGATCATACTTAGCGTGTCTCATGGATAATTCAGTTAGGTGCTACAAAACACAATGGCTGTTCATTTGGCTGCTGTCATGTTCGAGACCTGACTGTCAGCTGTGCAGCTGATAAGAACAACAAAGCGCAAAGTGACAACAAGTTCTTGCACCCACATAGGACAATAATAGATGCCTACAATAATAGAATCATGTCTGTGATAATGAATGCGCAGATGGCCTGGCCTTACAGACTGCTCGCAGAGACAGACGAGAGCACCAGCACTCTGTCATTTCCCTTCCCATCCCTTCAAAACCCACAGTAATAATCTGTATTCTTGTCAGAGGCAGATGCTGCGAATATGGCGCTGCAGGTTTTTGTTACAATGAGAACATTCACAGAAATAATGCGGGAACAAAATAACAAACACTCAAACAGCCATAGATTTCAAAGTTAACTTTGCAGATATTAATTCATTGGAAACTAATCATTCATTGTTTACCGCTTAGCTAGTTCATGAAAGCCACAGCCAATCACAGTTGACGGTGGTAAACTCTGTACCGGTAGAAGGGAAGAGTCAACAATATTTAAATACTATCTGGTTCTGATACATACTACGCTGGAAATGGTGCCCATATTCATTCATAGATTTCACAGAAGCAGACTCAAATCTAACTGGATTTCTTCTTGATATTTATGCTTATTTATGCTTCTATTTATGCTTTATGATTTCAAATAAAACAAGTTAAACTCTCGTACTTTTTGGACTAAGTACTATATGCAAACTTTCATAATGAAAGAGTTCTAGATAATCAAAGTTTTTCCTGGCTCAAAATGTTGATGAAAGGCAACTGTTGATGGGGTAGAAATCTCATTCCCATCATCATGTGCCCACACAGCTTACAAGTGGCCAGAAGGATGGGGTCCAAAAATGGTAATTTGGCCCCATAGCCACATTTGGAGCCATCATGTACCCTCAATAAAGGCACAAGTAACTTAAAGCACTCAAAATACATACTTACGTTTCCAATTATGATGATAAATCTGTTGAAATTCCACCAACACAAAACTTTTTACAAATTATGGACCCCCAAAATAGAACAAATAAGTATCTTTAAGGGTAATAGCTCTCAAAATCGTATGTTATCATTGGATTTTTTAAATTTTTTTATGTTTTTACAAATCCAGCAACATACGGGTCTCTACCTATCATAAAATAAAAGATTACTCTTCAAATATGCTTCGAAATTTAGTGTGAAATTTTTGGGATGCAAAAGTGGCTGTTACGCCCAAACTATAAAAGGGAAAACTCGAATACTGTTTGAACTAAGAGGCTAAAATTCCAGGTGCTTTCATTGGTCATCACTAGGCACTAAATCCCCTATCTGACAGAGGAGCGAACAATCTTGTCGGGGTTTTTTTCGAGGCCATGGGTAGGGGCGGATGTTTGCCAGACAGTTGCAGGATGTTCGCCTAAACTGCTTTTGTTGCCAGGAATTTTTAAACATTTTTAGCCTGCGCAAAATCTTGTAACAACAGCAGTACAGATGAACGTCTGGCAACCGTATGGACTAACACCCAGTGGCTCCTAGCAAACCCCAACAACATCAAAAGAGTCACAACATTTGACTCTCGATTGAGATAGAGCTAAAAAAAACAAAAAACAAACAGGCAAATTGAAGCGAGTCACTGAGAGGATCTGGTTTTGTGTGAACTGGACTTGAATGACCCAGGTGAAACATGTTCAACACAAAGCCTTCGGAATTGAAAAGAAATCAAAGCCCCAAGTTTATCTCTTTGCTTTGACTCAACATTTGTGGATCGCTAACTATGGACATTGATGACTAAGCCTTCAAACACTGTTGATTTTTTACTCCTCATACATCTACATGGGTATTTTTTTCTTCATTATAAAGTTACTCTACAAATCAGACTTGAATGACATTTCAACCACTTAGTTATTCATGAGCTTCTTAATAGCCTCACATGACATTTACCTTTTATAGATGAAACGGCTTATGTATCTGTTTTTTTAACTCCCATTGAAAATGCGCAGACATTTAATCACTTGTGTCTCCATAAGATTGTGGGTGGATTGCTAAAAATAAAAGAAAACTCCTACTCCTGTGCAGAGGGAATGAAGCCGTGCGTACTTGCCAAGAAAATACAACCTAGTGGCATCCACTGAAGGAAAGCGCTTGTGATGTATGGCAATAAACACATTATGATACAGACCGTCTATGATGTTAGGAGCTATAGGATTGTGTGCGTTGTGCGAACCGACGCAAACAAATCTACCGTCTCGTGGGTTCTCTCCCAAATTAAATTACCGTTTAGTTGCAGTGAAGAGCGAAGGAAATCCGAGACGACTTTCTACCACAAGGCATACACCCCAAATAGAAAACATAATTTCCTCAGAAATAATTGAATCGCATCCCTTCGAAAACTGTTCCCCTTACATGGAGCAGATTAAAGGTGACAGCCCCTCCGTTTGCTTTCCTCGCGTCATCGTCGTGTTTTACCGATCCGGCAGTCAGAGGCCGAGCTCCGACCGCTTGACCACGCTTTCTTTATTGTTCATGTCATCGTTACTGCTACGGTGATTGAATTCCTCTGACGTCGCCATGGTGGCGGGTTCAACAGACGACAAGTAATTACGAGTGGGAACAAAACGTCGCATGACGCTTCCACGACGTCGGGTGGAGACGCATGCTGGCATACAGAGTTGGAGAGTAATATTTCAGCATCAGTGTGGGTGGCTACTGACGTATCTGTGTTTATGAGGTAAACAGAAGACTTAAGTGCCAGATATATCACTTTGGTGGCCTTAATCAGTGGCAGCGGGGGGCTTATTTCTTCTTGGCAAAGATTAAGTGTTTATTTACACTCCTATTTACATTTGTTTGCAAGTAGTAAGTAGAATTAATTTGTCTGCATGGGCGAACTGTTAAATGTTTCTGAAAGTTACATTACAAGGTGCGTTGCTGCAGGTTCCGATTTGGAGAAATTCAACGTGGATGTTTCCGTGAATGCCGTGACGAGCAATAACAGAGATGTTAGCGCGCATAAAAAAAAGAAAAAAAATCATATTTTTAGAGTCACGCTTTATAGTAAAATCGTCGCTCACTTCAAGAACACAATGTGTAGAGCGTTCCGGATGGATTAGCTATTGTGCCGTGAAGCCCAAACACAAATCGCTTGCAATACATCGGACTTTTTCTTGCATGAATACAAACAGTGAGATCCATTCACCCATTTTCTGTGCTGTATATCCTGTTCAGTGCATCCCTCAGCTGGTACAACCTCAACTGATCGTTAACAATTGCGTTTGTGAATTGTGCTTTGGGTGAGAATATGTCTCCTGGCGGCTGCACCTAAATCAGCTATGTAAACCACTCTCATTCCGGTAGCAAAACGACAAAT
This sequence comes from Hippichthys cyanospilos, assembly GCF_059441005.1. Lineage (NCBI taxonomy): Eukaryota > Metazoa > Chordata > Actinopteri > Syngnathiformes > Syngnathidae > Hippichthys > Hippichthys cyanospilos. The sequence goes on along the minus strand of NC_142381.1, from coordinate 15,927,018 downwards.
TATATCATAGATAGCGATAATATGTACCAGGCTGTCTTATATGCTAAGATGAATTATCCATTGTTGAAGTCCCAAAGCAATGGTTCTCAAATGGTGGTACGTGAAGGAACTACAAGGGTATACCTGAAATTTCAACATGGTTTCTGCAGGTATCAACAAATCTAATTTGAAACTTTTTAATGCCACGGCCGGGAAAGTACATGTTTTTTTTTCAAATTAAGAACAAATTAAGGGGAACATGAAGCAGCTTATTGCTGAATTGAGGTATAGTAACTCTTTAGCAAAACGTATGTCTAGGTTTTATGCATATTTTCATTAGAATAAATTTGATGATATAACACAATCTATCTTATGGAATTGCTGAATAAAGAATACCTAGAAATACCACTACAAACGTAGTTCTAATTTTGATTAATTTGTTTTGCGCTGGTTAGGAGATAAACGGCTGGAAAAAATATTTGGGGATACATGATTAAGAAAATTGTGAGAACCACTGAACTAAAGTCCTATAAAGTTATTGCTTTGGCATTTTATCTCCATAATCCACAGACCCAAACCACAATGCAGGAAAGGAGCTACGCAAATTGGTCACAACTCATTGATCATCCAATCATTATAAAACTAAAAGGATATATTCAAAACATGTCTTGCTTTGTCCTTCAAAAAAATTTGTGGCCTAACCACAAGGGCCACTTACCTCCTCACCTCATAAGCGCGATTAGCCTCAAACTGTACATATTTCCGTTTGATGTATTCTCATAATGTCCTTCAGCCGTGTACATTACATTTATTTTGTATGATGTGAAATAGAATCAGGAGAATGATGACATGGCATTTAGAAAGACTAATTCTCGAGAAGTTCAGGGTTTAAATTTCCAGTTTGGAGTTTGCGCATTTTCTTTGTGCTTGAATGGATTTCACAAATACTGCAGTGATACTGCACATCAGTCAAAAAGTATTCATATCAATTCATGAGAATTAAACCATTCAATTCCTTCCTATACTTTCACATTCATGTTTGCGTCATACCGGAACCAGAAAAACTTCCTGCTTCCATGTCAAAGAATCATGAATAATATACAGTAAGACCATATCAGTCAGTGTTTCTGGTGGCATGTTTCAAGTGTTACAATCTGAATAACACACTTTTTTCTTTGATGATTTTATGCTTCATAAACAAGTCTTCGGGAAGAAAAACGTCTTACACTCAACAACGAGAGTTGCAAGGAGAAACAAAATACAACTGAACAAACTCTCAAATATCCATAGAAATAGTCATTCGATGCACCGACCAAAAAGCATTTGGACAAGACCTGCTCACTGTGCTTTAAAGAACAGCCCCTACATCATAGCCCTATGTGCCAGAAATGCCAGTGAGCCGATTTATGGCAAACGCAAACCATCCCATCGGGAATCTGGACTATTGTTTGTGTTTTCGACAAAATGAATCACATTGGATGTGAAAGCCACCGCGGGCACCGCTGCCCTTCAAGCTGTCCCATCAGCTGTGCGTCTCCGCAGGGTGGTGGCCTGCGCTGCGTCGCAGCGAGAGCAAGCAGATGTCGAGGATTTCACCCACTTGAAAGTATTAGAGTGACAGCTATAAGATGCAATTTGCTGCTGTGGGAGTGGGGATATATGGCAGCTGCTAGGACTCGCTGCCAGGACTGACCATCTTTCTCACTATCCCGCTCTGTCCTTACTTCCCCTTTCCTCGCTCTTTCCTGGTTGTTGCCTCTCTTCGTATCTCAACTGAACTTAGACACAGCAAGCGAAAGCAGACGTGGCGCTGCGAGTTTGCCCTTGAGTGCCATCGCCACTTGGAAATGTTTTTGATCATACCTTGAAGGAGAGCATATTTGCCTGCAGGGAAGTTGCGTGATCAACAAGGCATACTTGATAAGTAATGGTACTCAGATATCAATCTGTTAATTAAGCAATCATAGTTGGGAGGGACACATTAGTTCCCCTTGAAATTTCAGCCGCTATCCCACTGAGGGGTGAACGTTGGTGAGCGTCGGCAAAGGTAGCAGTGGTTCTTCTGATCTCATCAGGTTTCAGTCAAGGTCGCGATTGTACTTAAGGATTTCGTATGGCAATCTGAAATGGGTTAATTGTCCTGAAACATGTTAAAAAATTCCTTGTGACGTGAAAAACAATCAAGATTGTTTCAGAATGTCTTGAGAACAATTGCTACTTTGAATGAATTCTGAGGCATGGCTAATGTGAACAAGCATTAGCTGCTTTTGTAAAAAACACACAGTTTTGCATCTCAGTGGGATAAGCCCCTATCACACAGGGGGCATGTTAACAAGTGTCCAAAAAGGTAGTGGCTCCTCTGATCTCGTCAGGGTGCATTCAAAGCCTGCCAAAACACCCCCAGAGGTCGCCCATACAACAATTGTCACATTTATAACATGTTCAAAATTTCCATGTTAACAGCAGGACAAAAACTAAACTGTCTGCAAACATTTGGCAACATTTTTGCAACATCTGCCAACATTTTGTCAAATGTTTGCGACCTACAACGAAGCCTGACACCTCCACCGTCACTCACCAATGTTCACCACCTCAGGGACAGGCTCTGTAATGTGACCTTTGATATTAATATCACAATATACAGTGGTAACTTGACATATGAGGACTCTGTTTACAAGTTTTCTCTTACAGTACAGTACAGAACAGTACAAAATCGTGTTTATTTGAAGGAGAAAATTTAGACCCTGAAGAACACAGGACACAAGTAGAAAAGTAAATAGTTTTTATACACGAGAATCCAACACATCCACAGTGAACAGCGAAAACTAGAACAAAACTCGGAAACAATGTATAGACGTGGAAAACTTTGTAAAACTAGTAGGACAGTTTGACAGCCAATCAGAGGAAACAATCAACTACTAGACTCGATAACAAGACCTGTGAAACTATAGACTCCGACATGACGGTTGAGTTTGACTTGATGTGTCACTGAGAATGTGCCCCGTCCTGGTGAAGGCTGAGTGTTTGCAAACATGAACATGTTTAAAAGTTCTTTGTGATAAGAGCAATGCGGGCAAACATCTGGTGAACGCCAGCGGCCCCAAACAAACCCCGACAAGATTAAAAGAACTGCTACGTTTGCCGACACTGTCCATCATTGGCGAAGCTTCAGAGCTTAACTCTTTAACTGCAGGAGCATTTGATATTTTCAAGAAACTGTGTTCAATCTCGAAAATGGGGCATCAATGCCACCTACTGGTGATTGTGCATCTGAAAAGTTATTCCCAAGATTGAAATTCACAGTGGCGTAGCGTCATACATGTTCTCACCCGCCAGGTTTTAAAATCATGACTGACAAGTATTAATGAGTCAGACATTAATCCTATAGGCTATATTAAAGCAAACTCAAGAACCATAGCAACCGCATGGCAATTAATACATCAAAGAACCAGTCGCCACAATAAATAAAAGACCCATGACGAAGGCGACAAATACATGACCATAGCAACTGCATAGCTGAAATCACAACAGGATTGGATTAACCCCCTTAGAGAGATCCATACGGTGTACGTTCTATCAAGTGTATTTACCTGAATTTACGGGCGAGCTATGAATGCAACAGGGCCGACGTGGTCCTGGTAGCATTCGCATGGAAAGCCGCAGACGGCTGGCTGACTACTGAGGAGGACTGAGCGGCCCTGACACTCCCGAGATTTATCTTTCGCTTTGTTTGATGAAAGGGAGCAAGAGTGAGTTGGGCTTCACTATTGTTTGCTGAGAATCATATAAATCCAGCGCACAGGAGCTGTCACCGGGGCAATAAATATGTATTAGAGCTGTGTGTGATGAGCCCCACTGTGGTAAGAAGCCCACTGGGGAAGGTCAGAGAGAAAGAGAGTGAGGGGGTGGGGGGAGCACCGGCGCTGATCACCCACTGAGCAAATCCACTAATTATCCACAGCAGGATGTATGTGTGTGCGTATGCAGGTGACACACTGCTGACTTTGATAAGACGTAAAGATGATGAATTAATACACATGCATCATCCTGACAGGGTTAATGTTTGCGACACTGGAGTGAAGAAACACCGCACAGAAGAAACACCACCATCGTAGGTTCATATCAAAACCGTTTTCCTTCGTAGAGGCAACAGATCGCGCTATCGTTATCTGCCTGTTTGACATGCTAGAACCCAACACTGAAACCGCGAGCTGATCCATCAAAGCACAGCGTTGTTGGCAGATTGAGGTCACGCTGAATTATGACTGGAGCTGCGAGGTAATCACTCATTGGGTCGCGGCTAAAATGCTGTCGCGTAACGCCGCTGCCGTCTCAACGCTGCGGTGAGCTGACCTTGACCGCGCTGCCCCTTCGCTAGACACCCGTTAAATGGCCATGTGGTACGGGCCCCGGATTGGTAGTATGACTTCTGGGGATAATTTATTGTCGATATGGGGAGGGATAAAAGTTGATGACCTCCGATAGGTTAGGCCGCCACAATTGACGACTACGAGCTCACATCTTTGCACGAGTGCTGTTTGGATTCGAACGAGCTCACGGGGCGCCTCTGGAGCGAATAACATGACGCAGCGGTGCTATGGACCACTGCTGATGTATTTCTCGGCATGTTTGCCTGTTAACGGACGAGGATGTCCTGTTGGTGATGAAGCCAGAAAGCGGTGTAAATGAGCGTACTTTGTAATCTGGAGCAGCTGGCAAATGGAGCTGCATTAGTAATGAACTTTATCAGACTGGCCGTGGGATATAGTAGATGACTATTAAAAAACAAAAACAACAACAAAAAAAAGCAATAAAGAAAAAACATTGCAGTCTTTAAACCTTTTCATACTGCATGGTTTTTGTGGCGCTCACTGTGAAACACGGCCTAGTGCTAGTTGCTATGCAACCAAACGGGGAGTAGCCTGGTGCAACATAAACTGGTTACAGTACTTTCGACACTATAAATTACACCTTGAAGCCTTCAACTTTGTCAAAATTATATTCCGGCGTGCTTTATAATCTAGTACACATACAAATGCATAAACAGTTTTCATTTTTGGGGTGAAAAAAATGAAATAACTCAATCGCCATGTAAATTCTTCCATTTTTACCTCTGCTCTTCAGTTATAAATGTATTTTTTTACAATTACAAATTTTATAACACCCTGTTTGAAATTATGATATGCAATATATGTTCTAATTTTGAAGCAATTTAAATGGGGCGAGGCGCAAAAAAACAACAATTTTGTAATAGAAAGTGTGATTTTTTAATATAAACCTAGAAGCTGTTTTTAAATAGGACAAAACAACATGTTTTAAGATTTTTGGTTGCATTTTTATTAAAAAAATGCGTGTATGTTTAATTGAATCATAAGTATATTCTTTTAAAGTCTTTATTTGTCTTGGCATTGATCTAAACAGTCTTTGAATCTATTCAAGAGGTATTAATGTCCATTTCGTCATACTTTCCATAAACTATGTTGATTCTTAAAGTTTGACTGATTTATCTGATTGTTTTGTTGTCGTTCCCTTTAGCGCAGGTCCATCTAGTGGATGTATAATGCAACCCCAGCCACTATGGTAGCTTCTACTCTATGCGCCTTATAATGTAGTGCACATTATATATGAAAACAGTTTTAAAGTAGGCCTTCAATTAAATGCACGCCTTAAAATACAATGCGCCTTAGTGCAGAAAAACGGCACATGGAAAAGCTCCAGTTGTGCTTACAATAAGGAAGAAGAAGAGAAAATGTGACACAAGTAAAGCCCCCAGTGGCTATGCAATATTTTATTTTGGCTCAATAAAAATGCCCACATCACGCTTTTCTACCATTTTTGGTCAACATAGTGGAGATCTTGCTGTGTCTGAATCCTCATGTCTCAGTGCATCAATTGTCCTTTGTCCCAAAGCGCAGTACACTGCATTTAATTGAATAGTTGACAAATAATTGGTTATAAAAATAGCAATTATTTTCAATGATCAATTAATCATTTGGACACTTTTTAAAAAATTCAAATTGCCCAAATCTTAAAATATTCAGCTTGTCGACATGAGTCTCAGATTTCAGGAGCGCTGCATGAAAGCAGACTGTTTATCTTCATGCGGAATCAAAACAAATTGCTTTTACGCAGGAAAAAATGCTGATCATTGCGTTCCAATTTACTGACATAACGAGGACCAAACTAGTAACCTAATCATGTTTGTGCATCCTCTGCACTGTCAATTTCAAATACGGTCCTGTTTTCAACACAAAGGGATGTTCTTCCGTGAAATGCCGGATTAAGTCAGTCATTTAACGCAAGGAATGCAGTTTTATTTTTCAATACATTGTCCTGCTGTATTGAAAACCTGGCAAGAACCAGCTAACTAAAGGAAAAACTAGCAGCCTTTGCCCTTGATGAAGCTGCACTAAAAGGAATGTCAACAAAACAATCAGATAAGCAAGTTAAACTTTATTAATAGACAATCAGAAATTAAGAATAAAGATGATTTGTGGAACAGCTGAAGAATGGGAAAACACACCTCTTGATTACTTTAAAATGCTATTTAGATCAATGTGAAGACGCATCAAGAGTTTAAAAGATTATAATTTTGATTCAATTAAATATTATTATTATTACTATTATATTTGTTTTAATTAAATTTTGACCAAAAAGTATAGGATTTTCTGCACTATAACACACCCCAGATTATCAGGTGCGCCTTCAATGAATGTCCCTTTTTAAAACTGTTTTCATGTATAGGGCGTACCACATTATAAGGCACATAGTATAGAAGCTACAATACTAGCTGGGGTTGCATTATGTATCCACTAGATGGAGCTGCGCTAAAGGGAATGTCAACAATTCATTCAGATGTTAGTCAAACTATTAATAGAATAAAAGCGTTCTCACAACTTTGTTCACTCCTACAATAAATAAACAGCTGTTTTAGTTGAGTACAATCTGTAGAATGGGAATAAATGAATCGCATTAAAAGACTGTTTGGATCAATGCGAAGATTAATCAAGAGTTTAAAAGTATATAAATATGATTCAAATCAATATTAAAATTGCGACCAAAAACCGTAAAATATATTGTTTCCTAAAAAAACAATTTCTGAATTTGTTTTTATTAAAGAGTGCATTTACAAAATCTTGTGCCCCTTGTCCCTATATACATTTCTTCAAAATTGGAGCATAACTAGCATATCAAAACCGAAAACAGGGTGTTTTAAAACTGTTAATTGTAAAAAATACATTTATATCTGAAACGCAGAGGTAAATATTGAACAATTTACATGGCAATTAAGCTATTTTATTTTTTTCGTCCACCCAAAATGAAAACATGCGGGTTATGCACTATATAAGGCACATCGGATTATAAGGCACAGTGTCATCTTTTGAGAAAATTGAAGGCTTTTATAGTGCAAAAAATGCGGTACTGTACTGCTCCATCACATTCTCTTTCTGTAGTCACTCTGCAATCCCTCCGCCCCCATCACTCCCATTGAATGTGCAGGCTGTCGTCACAGCTAAACTTCAAACCAAAACATCTTTCATTTGGGGGCCTATTTACAATTGTTTACAGTAAATTCCTCTCTGCGCAGCGCAATTTGAAAAGGCCTAGTGTCAAACTACTTTCCCACTCTATACATGATAAAATAAACACACAACAAAACATAACATTTCAAAAAGCTAACCCTAAGAAATCTTACATTTTCGCACAAGCAGTATAACCGAAACACCAAAATGTACCATTTTGTGCAGTTCTCTACCCCGTAGCTCCAGCTAGATCTTCTCCTTGCCTCTCCCTCGTCTTTAATCTTTCCTTACTCTGTTTTGCGTCGCCCTCGATCGAGCTCTCGCTGTCTCTGTTCCGAGGGCCCGTGCTGAGTCCCTCCTTGCTAATTATTACGCATAAGCCTGTGCTCAACGAAGCCTAAATTCCTCTGAGCCATCTTACCTCCACCATCTACTCGCTGTAAGCAAATCTCCACAGACCAGTGCTCTATACGGCGCACCCTCTGTTGTAAAAAAAATACATAAAAAAACTAAAATGCGTTTAGTGAAAATATTGCTAAGTTTCACTTTTCCTCCCTCTCTGCTGTTTTTCTATTATTCATTTTAAGCCTCATCTCCTACAAGGAATCATTATTTCAGACCAAACGATAAAGCTATATGAAGTGGTTTATTTCACCTCGGGAGATTGAATTAGCCCCATTTTACATCTTTGGTCACTTGCAGCCAGAAGGTCAAAACTGCAAAAATCGCCAGTCTCCTCAGCAATGTTCACCGCAAAAAATATAGCCTAAACAAAATATGAATATAAATAATAAGAATGAGTCATTATCTATTATACTTTGGATGGCCATAAAATAAATGTCACTTTGTAAGCACTACTTTTGACGTAATCGCGAATGATGAAATTTAGCTTCGAAAGTAGAGTTCTTCTGTTGGTTTTCTTTAACTGACTGAAAATTGTAATAAACATTTGAATTGTTGTCACCAACAGTTACAGTAAACATTTTTGTTTTGACTTCATATTTCTTAACCAGAATACCATATGTATCGTTTCACAACAGATCCATTTGAAATATCGTATTTTCCGGACTATAAACCTCAACTTTTTTCTCAAGATTTGAGCCCTTAGGTTGATAAGTCTAGTGTGATTAATCAGATTTTTTCTTTCCTAGGAGACAATCAACTTGTGAAGCAAATGTATGTATCTGTTTGTGTTAATTAATGAAGCAACTATGAAATTAATGAAACAACTATGAAATAAATCTGAAAAGATGTGAGTCATTGGGTAATAAGTATAATATACGTAAGTGTTACGCATATATAATATACATGTTTATAATTAAAAAACATCATAAAAAACATATAGATGGATTTATATACCTTTATGTGACGAGCTTGGCCATATTCCGTAGTGAGGCTAGCCTAACCTAGGCTAGCTTAGCCTTCTTCGTATTTCTTGATTATTTCCAGCTTCGTGACAATATAAATCATCATCTCTCTTTAATATCACTCGCAATCTTGGGACCCATTGCTCACCCAATCTAGTTTGAATTAAGCAGTAAAATGCACAATAAATAGTTATTTTAAGCATTCAGATGTGATCCAGTCCCTAGCATGCCACCAGAAAATAAGTGCAATTACCTAACAACGCCTGCAGATGGAGATAAAACAACACAAATACAACCAAGCCCCTAGGGTCATGACAGAAAATACCACAAAGAGAGGACGAAAACACTCAGTATTCCACATTGTAAAATGAAAAAAAGCCAGGGACGCTGTTACACGGGGGTCCACTGTATATTTAAACAACTTCCATATGCCATCTTTCTGCGTAAATATCTATATTTATATATCTATATCATTATACTGGTGCTGCTTATATTCCGGAAAATACGGTACACACATACTGTAAACACTTCAACATGAGTGTACAAACTACTTCAATAAAACTCTCCACTATCAACAGTTATGTCATAAAAATAACATGTGGCTGAATATTTTTACATAAAACACGATAATAGCCACATCACATCTATATCACATTCTAGGCCTCGTTATAATCGCACATGATTGCACCACATTAGCCATTGTGCTCCTGGCTAGTTAGCGCATTTCAACTCACCAACAAGATGCCACAAAGCCTTTACTACCTTAGGGCACACATAATTCCAATTCCTCTCTATCTAAATATTACAGTAACAGAAATCGGCAACAAACTTACAGACTGACAAATTGTATGAGAATATAATATCACAGTAGCAGCCTACACTGCAGACAGTAAACGCAAGCAGATAACGCCAATTAGCATGAGAGGCAAACTCAACAAGACAAGTGGAAAAGTTATTCAAATCGAATTTTCATATCCTACTGCTGATACACTAGTGTGTGATTGTATCTTAAGAATGTACGTCTGGTTAAAATCTCGAAGGTTTTCTCCACGGAAATACATTAATCGATAACAACCAATCACGAAGGTAAACGCAAAGAGACTAAAAGCTAACTGCATATAATTTCCCCGAAAACACTTTTATAAATATTAGCATTATTAACGACACCTGTTTAAAATGATTTATACCTGTGCATACATTTCAAAAAGTAAATTTTTAGAAAGGAAAAAAAAGCTTAAGAAATATATTCTTATGTTTTGTCTGAAAATGAAAATTATAGTGTGTATTATTTCAAGATATTAAATCTAACTTTTTTCTTAAGATTTCTTTGCTCAAAACATTCATTTTTCCTTGTAACAAGATGCAAAAATGGTTTTTGGATTATCTTCATGTTAAGGCCAAGATCAATTTTCTCAATATAGGAAATAAGTAGAAAACCAACATTTTTCCCAATTTTTAAATGACCGTACTTTCCGCATTATAAGGAGCACATAAACCTTAAATTTTCTCAAAAGCTGACAGTGCGCCTAATAATCCGGAGTGCCTAATACATTGCATAAAAAGCCAAATTATGTTCTGGTTTACGCTTATCGGTACATCCAAAAACCATCCCCTCCAAATTTTCCTGTAATCATCCACAAATTAAGTCTTGCTCTATCCTCAACTGACAAATCATGAAAAACACTACCGCCATCCAACACAGATTAAATTCACTTTCCCGGAGTTGCCATAGCAATATTTTAGCTAAGAGCAGTGAAGTTCAAAACAGAAGGATTGACCTTCTTGTCCTCTATCCGGACCATAAAAAAGAGGCTATGTTTGAGAGGCCCGTCTTTTCATCTATCAGCGTGAGACATGCTTCATGCTAACCTTATATAACGTTGTTTGGTCTTCAGTTGGAGCCTCTGAAGAGCTCGCCTGCTTGCCTGCAGGCTGCAGCTTTGGCCAGATAAAGAGTTTGATCCGTAAGTGTGGATGGAGGGGGAAAAGAGGGAGGAAATAGAAAAGTAGAGCAAAGAAGAAAAAGAAGTGAGAAATAACACAGGAAGCGAGAGAGGGGAGGAAGAGGATGAATAAAGAACGGCCTAATTGACAGGCTGTACGGCAGATCGATATGCATCTGAGAACGGTGCGTGTGGTATCGCCTCCAAATTATGACAAAGACATTTAACATTCACTGGTCAATACAACATACGGCGCACACACACGTGCGCGGAGGCTGGCTTCCCTCCGTCTGTATGCACAGCACAGCAGGCTTCCATCTCCTCGTTGAACTCATCAATCTGGCTGCTAATCAACAGGCGGGCAGACAAGGCATAACCTGAGAGGAAAATAATTTGCCGTTTAATTCGTGGAATCCATTCGGGCCTGCGGGTCAGGCTTACTACTTTGGGATGTTTCCGTGTGGAGAAATTCTTAGATGGCGAAAACAGAATCCTCTAATATATATATATATATATATATATATATATATATATATATATATATGTGTGTGTGTGTGTGTGTGTGTGTGTATGTGTGTATATCTCACACTACCAGGACTGTGTCGTCCCTTGACTGAAAAAAAATGTGAAAATCACGTGGAACAAAATGCCTCAAAAATGATGAAAATACTACACAAGGGTTTAATGTTGGGAGGCATTTGTGATGTGTTGTCTGGGATTTTGAAATTGAATGTGGCACTCCACATGGGATAATGCTTTTATTTTATTATTTTAAATGCCATTTGATCCACTTAAATGATTGCAACCACTTAAACTAAAGGTTATAGCATTTTTTTACATGAATCAAGCAGAAAAATTCACTTGTTTTTATCCAGCCATTTTGGGGCAGCCATTTTGTTGCGAATGAAAATGACACCACAGTTGCGCTGAGCTCAGATAAGGAACAATCACGGCTCAACTGTTTTCTAAATGTGGTCATGTGGTTGTTAACTTAGCCGCTGTGATGTCATTTGCAGTCAACAGCAAGTGATAAAATGGCCACAAGATGGCAGAAGGATTTTCAATCCCTGGTACCTATTGGAAGTTTTTACAAATATTCTCAAGTCTTAGGCAGGGACTAAAATCCACAAATGAGTTCAAATCCACATCACTCCGGCCTTCCTGTGTGGAGTTTGCATGTTCTAGGCACTACGACCCTAATGAGAAAAAGCTCCTTGTTGTTGCTGCATGAAAACTACAAGGCAGCTTTTATTCACCACAGAGAGCGACGGTACATTTTCCTTCAGTCCATAAAAATCTAGTGATCAAACTACTCTTTTCCATACTCGTTCAGCTACATCTACATAGTCATAACTTACTCTCACAGCTACGACAAGGAGGCTGCACGCTGAATTTTTCCAATTGCACTCACGTAAGTGTCACTAATGCCGCAGCCTGTGAGAGGCAAAAATCTGTTATCTCCTCGTTCTTCATTGTGTTCTGGCATTCGAGGCGGCATTCACCACGCTCGCTCCATGCCGCTTGTGTTTAGATGCGGGCCCGATACGGGACACAACAACATGCACGACGCCTCAAATAGGCGCCAATGCGGAAATGGGAAAGAATAATGAGTTATTACAGGGTTATCTGTGTGTATCTCCATGTCATGACTGTGTAAGCGGCTCTGCTAATCTCATTAGATGAGACAAGTTGTTAAAGATGTTTTCTGATTTCTCCCTCTCCTCCTGCTGTGTCCACAAATAGATTCCAGATCAGGGAGCGGAGAGGAAACGATTAGAGCCTATAGTTCCCACAGACACTGCGCTTAATTGGACGATGGGCCATGTGATAGCTGGGCGGCAAGAGTAAAAGTCCTGACTCCTGCTGTTTCTAAATACCCTATTTTTCGGACCACGAGGCACAGAATGGAAACATCTATTTTGGGAAATTTCCATAAATAGAGCAGATCGTGCACTGGTTTATAAGACGTTATGGGTTATAAAGCTCAAACTGTTATAAGACACATTTTTACATATTAAGAAATAGAAAGCAATATAACAGATAAATGAAACGATCGTATATTTTGGACTGTAAACAACACCGTTTTTTTCCTAAACTGTCTGGTTACTGCAACATCATGCCTCCAATGCAGATTGAACACACCTATACATTTAGAAATAAGCGCATCCCCAATATATTTCCAACATAACATCAACACACTCAGATTGTTACAATACTGCGTCAAAACAACAGAAACATGCCCGACTGCATTTACTGTATTAATGCAGGGAACATGTAAATATTTGCAGAGGTGGGCAACTTACTTTTTTGCCAGTCCGGCATTCGGCATTTGCCCCGCCCCCTTTTCGTCATCGTCGATCCGTCATTTGTTCAAGTCAAACGACATTTTAATTGTCGGTCCGTTAGTCTGTCAGCGTATTTTTGACTGCAGACTGATTGCAGTTTGAACTATAAAGAATATAGCAATATAGCAGATAAACATCCAAGTCAGTTGAATTATATTTCAGTAGCAAAAAGGGGCGTGGCTGGCTGAAGGACATCTGAGGTAATATCTATCCTGACAATTACAATGACGGCTGAAAACTACAACTCCTACATTTAGATTTCGCTGTTTATTTGAGCATTCCTGTCATTCCAAAACGGTCGTTTATCAGCGACAAACTGACGGACAGTCCGTCAGTGCAAACAAAGCGCCCACTCTGATTATTTGAAATGAAAATCCCCATATTTCTTTGGTCCATGTTTTGAATGAAAATAGTAAGGAATTAAAGATGATACCCCTTCATAAGGCGCACCTCTTGAAGTATACACTCACTTTTTGAGCGAATTACAGGCTTTTAAGTTTACGTTAAATTCCCCAAAATACGGTATAAAATAGCAGTTAATCAATTGGCGTTATATTTTTTCGTGTCTTTGGAAAGATCATCGATTGCTCCCTGATTACTGTTCCAAATAAAATTACGAACAAATCAAAAATGTACCAAATACCTGAATGTTGTTGTCATCAGTTAGCTTAAATCAAGGATGCAGCAGGTGGATACTCGTGCAGGCTTGGCTAACACATATCCCAAGATGCATTTTGTACTGCTATTACAGCAACGTGTCAAAATCAGGGTGTGGTTAGGGCTGCACAATTATGGCCAAAATAATAATAATAATAATAATAATAATAATAATAATAATAATAATAATAATAATAATAATAATGATTATTATTTTGGTCATTATTGAAATCACAATTATTAATCACGATTATTTATCATGTTTGGGCAAACATGTCTATTTATTGCCCTTTTTTAAACATGCAGTATATAAAAATGACTTCATGGCTTTGCAACTTACAGATAATAATAATAAACTAAGACATATTAAGTAAATAACAATTAAAACAAATTCACCCAAGACATGGCAAAAACTTGGCACACAGGCTAACACACCTGACTTACTTGCTGAAAATGAAAAAATGAAGCCAACTTATTCACATGATTTATTTTTAAGCACATTTTAATCAATTAGCAGTCAAAATGTCATTTTCGGTCATTTCAAGCATAATTTATTCCAATTTTTTGCCAATGGATTTTTTTAAAAAAGGGTCTCAATTGACAGCTAGCACTTTATATATTTGGAATCAGGAGAGAAACTCAACGCCATTTCACACTGGTAAATAAAATATTAGTGTGAGAAAAGCAGAGGCTTTTGTTATGCAGACATTGCCCTCTGGTGGTAGGATGACAAAGTCCTTAATTTGACATGTAGTGTAGCCGGCTTTTTAAATGTTAATAACGCCGAGGATCAGCGTTTAAAGTTCGATTAATAGTGCAGCCGCAGGCATGGTTAATAAGTACCCCGCTTTTCAATTTGCAAAAAGATTCGAATGTTTAAGAACAAGGTTCTCATATAAGAACTTAAGAAGACCATACTTGGCGTTACAACGAAAACGAATTTTTCACATTGTGGAACAGCCTGTATGTTTGACAGCCGATAACCAGAGACAAAGAGCATGCTGAAAAGCTCCTTAAGTACAAATCAGATGTGGAGTATGTCACGGTAGGGTCAAAAATATAAGTCGCACATGACTTTGTCAGCTCAGCCGTGAAATGCGGAAGGATGGCAAGCTTCTATTCTTGGCTACATTTTGCCCATGACAGCCAGATGGGATGGATGTAACTCATTTTTTGGGCCAAGGAAAGCCACGGAGAGGGCATAGTTGCATTTGTGACAGACAAATCATCTCAAGGGGTTTACGTCCCCTTGAGGGGATCCAGAGGGGTTTAGCGCAATGATGGCAAGAAAGAATGACAGGCAAAAAGAGAGAGGCAGAGGGACCTAAGTGCTTGCAGAAACAAATTAGCTGCGGGGGTATTGAAGGTGGAGAGCTGGATACCAATCGAGAAGGAGACACTGGGTGGATCGTATTGCTTACGACGGCCCGTTTCTTTCAATACATTGAATCGGGCTTGGAAGCCTTTTAAGAGTCTGTGTCTGATCCCATCTGACTACAGCACCATTCAAAGGCTAAACAATTTGCACGTATACAACAGAGCATATACGTGCTACATGTGCACCCTTTGAATAAGAATTGTCTCTCAAGGGAAGTCCAATCTCCAAACAAACAGCAAATATCTTCAGGCTAAACCTCATATGGACAATGCAATACACCCACAAGAACAGCACTGGTGGGCACACACGCTCGTATAATTCAGCAAGCTAATTAGGCACCACACGCAGTGCAACCTTTTTTTTTTTTCCACAGGACCAAGAAGACCAACAATTCTTTTTACGTAAAACTGTTAATGAACGGATGGCATGTGGAAAAAGAAATTCCCTCCCCTGATGTGCCGCAATTCCTGCTCAAAATGATAAAGCTATTCCTATTAGAAGGGCTCTACCTATAACAACCTCTTTAAGGGTCAGCGGTCACACCGGCAGCTGCATCCAAGCTGATTAGCTCGAGTAGCAGACATGAACGTGCAAGGCTGGGCTCAGGTTCCAGCAGCGTAAACATATTCTTCTAGCTGTGTCTGTGTGTGTGCCGCGATTCTCGCCCAGCGTCTGACACCACTGGCCCCTCGCTCTGCCCATTGTGCCACCAGCCTCGCGGCCAGATGCCATGCGGGTTCGGCCTAATTTGAGGCGGCACGCCATATACTGTAAACGGCGAATGGAAATAGGATGGAGATGCGAGGCGCTCGCCCCATCCGAATATAATGCGGACGCTGACGTGAGTCAGAAAAAAAAAAGTTTGTTCATTCGTTAGCACGATTAGGCAAAGCGTACAGACGATTTCGACAATAATTTCATGAAATGTCGAGTGCCAAGTAAGGAGAATACCTTTGAAATAATGGCACAAAAACACCACAGAGAGGAACTTGTTTGATATATGGGTCACAATGGAGTCACTGATAGTACAGTGAAACCTTGATTTAACAGACTAATGGAGGAAGAGATGTTTATATATTACACACACACACACACACACACAATTTGGTAAATACTTTTTTCGTAGCCTAAGGTCACCCAATACAGTACACATTCCTAAAAAAAAAAACGGTACAGAACACAATTATTAAAAATATAATTTCACAGATTTTCACAAAATCAAGCTTACATCTCTGAAAAACAAAATCGAGAAATAATATCTTCTAATTCTTCACTTAATTACCTTTAAAATGATATACAATGAATGGAGGTAGCTCAAAATCTGACAAAGTTACATTAATTTGAATGTTGCCAAGTTGAAATCCCGAGTGTAAAGAAAAGCACAGTGCAAATCATCTACTAATCCCTTATTTTCTTACACTTCAATTACAATTTGAACCTTTGAGCTGCTGGTAAATTAAATTTGAGACCTTCAGGAGAGTGCTTCTGTAGAAATCCCCAAATGTACATCTCCGTCGAAAATCTGTATTTTCGTCAATAACTCAAAACTAATCTCTGTGATATAAACCTGGTTTTGTGAAAATGCATGACAAATATAAATGCTGTTCAAAAATAACAAGTTTGAGAAAAAAATGTAAATTAATGTAAATTAAAAAAAGGCAGGAATAGGAATAGGTAAATACGATGCTCCCATTGCTTACAGCAATGATAAACTAATTTCCATCACCTATGATAGAAGAGCTTCCCCTACAAAAATGGCCGCTTCACATGTATTTCTTGTGGTTTGAATCACAGAGAGTTTCTTTCATTCCAGAATAATAATAAAAAAAAACAAAAACGGTAGAGTCCTGTCAGAATCATCAATAATAAGAGACTGGAGAAAAGCAAAGACTCTGAGTCAAAAATGATCTTTTGCAAAAGAGGGAGAGAGCTCCATGGTGATCTGGTGCTCTCCTCTTCGTTTTATTACAAAGAAGGTGGTTACAAGTTTCACAATAATAACATATAAGGAATTGTTTATGTCTGTGGTGTGAGTGTGTGTGTATGTGTGTGTCTGTGTACAGTATATGTGTACGTACCAGTAAGTGTGCCAGCAATGTGTTTTTATATGATAGCATGTATACATGTATACAACTATTCCATTGTCCTATTGTCTTCCATCTTCTAAAAACAAGTTCGACATGTGCATAAAAAATTAACACCCAGATAATTTCCATCCATCCATCATCCATCCATCCATCCATCCATCCATCCATCCATCCATCCATCCATCCATCCAGGAGGGGTGAATCATCACAGACCACATAAAAACGATGCATGCCATATTGGTTGCAATTGCACCAGCCCATAACAGATTTGTTTTTAAATTTCAATACTTACTCACAGACTAGCATAGATTTGCATACTGCTACCACTAATTGAAAATAACATCCTTAATAACTAATTGATATTTGAATGTCTTTTTTACCCATTGAAGTTATTAACTATTCCTCCCATCACAAGTGCAAAATACGGTTCTTTTTGAGTGCCAGTCTTGTGCGTGTATACGCTGAAGGAGGGTGCGTTTGTGTGTCTTATCTGCGTCGAATAGCAGCAGTTTTGCGACAGCCTATCCCCGGGGAGCACTATGTCTGCATTTACGGCCTCGTGCTTCATACAGTAAACTCCTATTGAGTCAATTACGGTGGCAGTGTCTTTAGCCACCATAGCCACTTAAGTATAAGTGCACAATGAGACAACAAGTTTATGACATACGCCGCCATAAAAATGGTTTGAAAAGGTTCTACTGGCTGCCCCTGAAAACGGACTCTAACAATCCAAATCTAATCAAGGGGAAATTCAGACATTTAAGTTAAATGTGCTTACGGCAGAAGTCAACATCCAGACCCCGAGCAGTGATCGGTCAAAACGCTAATGTAGATCAATCAATGGAAATCGTTTTATTTTGAGCTAGAGACACACAGTGTTGCGGTGATACTGACTTGGTAATTGAGATTAAAATGCGCGGATCAAAGCATTCATCAATCTGACTTGCCTCATTTCTGCCTCCTCGGAGGCAAAAGTAGAAAATACATCTTCGACAAACAGACACGGATAAACGGGTTTGTGGGCATCCATTCTCATTTTACCGCTAAAAGCAGAGTGGTGGGTAGGGGGGGCGGGGAGGGGTTCAGGTCATAGGAGGATAAGAGAGGATTAAGGCCAGTAAAAAGTTCTCTTAGCGATGAGCATCCATTCATTACAAAGAAGGTACAGGTATTGCCTTTTCACCACTGAAACCATATGCAGTCACAAAAAGGCTTTTTTTTCCATTCAACTAAAAATGCAACGATTAATCAATAAGTGATCAATTACCAAATTAACCGGTAAATATTTATGATTCCGAATGCTTAGAATTTCATCTTCTCGACAGGCAATATTTTCAGATTTCTTCAGCACTCTGAAACCAGACTAGTATTGTTTTGAATCAGAATAACCTCCTCCTGTCATTTTTGTCCACATTAGTGGACACATGTTTTTGGTCATTATCTTTTGAGCTATCATCATTCAGGATCATCAAGGCCTTTCAAGTAATGTCTCAAGTGGTTGGGTGGGACGCAATTTAAGGAAAAAACAGTCAATATTTGTGTCTATTTTCTGACATGCTCCAAACAAAATCAACAACCAAAACATGTACATATATCATTGCATTATCTGTGGTTGGAAAAAGAAATTTAAAAATTGGATGGATCTGAAAAAGTGCTTTTAAAAATATGAGTCATTGACTAATCAACACAATAATCGATATTTGAAGGTATTATGTACAGCATTTTATCATATTTAATATTCATGCATTATTTTGTCTAATACTCTGGTCTTTACACCCAAAGCATATCATACCAAAAGGAAAGGCCCAGGGAGCTGAAATTTCACCCGGATGGGCATAACACGTCAACTTTTTACATGGCATGACCACTTATTTATCACACTACCAGGAGTGTGGCATCCCATGGCTCAAATACAGCGATAATGATGAGAAAGAAAATTACCCAAAAATTGTCAATATTCTGAACGAGGATTAATCATTCTGGATTTGGTCATGTGATGTATGCAAGCTGAGCTGTGATTGGTTGTTGAGCAATTACACTTTCAGTTGACGGCTGAAATATATTGCCGAAGGGATACATTTCAAGTGAAGAAAAATTTTGTTGAGAAATTGATGATAGACAAAACATTATTACTATTTTGTTATACTGGGGAGATTCTGTATCCCATTAAAATGATCATTAATAACAGAACTGATTACACCTCAGGTCATTGTTGGAACGATCAGTTTCAGCGAGTGCGTCCGCATTTTCGGCTTGTGCTTTATAACGTGTAGCCTCAAAAAATGTACATGGACTAAATACTGGCTGAAGTGGGTTTAAATCCGTCAATTGGGGTGATTACTAATTGAGCTTCCGAGTTTATTTTTACAAGGCTTCACATCATAAAGCACTCGCCGAAAGTGCGAAAACACCTGTCGATGATGGGCGTTCCATCAACGACAGGTCAGTCATAATTACGATTTGCTCAGCTCTGATCTTGAAATCACATAACACTATGACTAACATTGTCATCATATATCTAAAACTTAATCTTTTTAAATCTTGAAGTCTTGTAGAACATGACCTGACCTTTAAGTTTTCGTGTTCTAACCCGCAATAAGTGAAAGGATATACATATATATATATATATATATATATATATATATATATATATATATATATATATATATATATATATATATATATATATATATATATATATATCAGTTCCTAAACTCAAATGAGATTACACAAAGCCAGCCATTGAGATGTTCCCTGTCACTCTATTTTTTTCTCTTGTGACATTCAATATGATACATTAGTGTCCTAAATGGAGGCGGTGTGATAGAAATTAATTACTTGTCCAATCCAGTTTGTGACATCAATCTGTTATCAGCTGGCACACACCTCTGACTGAAATTAACTGTCACTCCTCAATATCCGCTGAGTCATCGCACTGCTTTATTGCCTTCATTACAATATCCACCTCCTAAAAAGCATTCCGGTGGGCTCGGACAGGAACGGCAACCAAAGACGGATGCCGCTCATTCATACAAAGCAAATGTCAATGTTGTCATGCAAACAAGGATGCGGAGTTGTTTCTAGCAAATAATAGGCTCACGGATACCATGAACTTGTGTGTGTATTTGATAGGAGCTGCCAGCTATGGCCTTGAAATGTGCGGACGTGTAACGGCAAGCCATCGCTCCTGCTGAGCTCACGAAAATCGGATTTCATCTGTGGGCCCCCCCAAATCTAATACACACGGTCATATTTACTCACAGTTGCAGAGCATAGTAAACCAATATGACCCTATAGACGGGCGGCGGAGCAGCACAAAATACAGTTAAATTAAAATGCTTTGAGCAAACCCTTCCGAAAGCCATCACAGCTGCTTGGGCTGTGGACCAGATAAGTGGGAATTGTGCGATTTCTACCCTTGAGGGGTTTAATCTGCTTCACTATACACTATATGGACAAACCTACTGGGACATGTGGTCATTACACCCTTAGGAAGTCAAAATGGATACAATAACATTCCTCCTCACATACTAACACACACATGTCTGCGAAGCTTCCTTATGGCCTGTGATCAGTTGTTTTTTTGGAAAAAAGAGAAAAAAATTCTGCGTGAAAACTGTCTCCACTGTGTAACCCCCCCACCCGACTGCATAAATTCTGGCACCGTACAATTTTCTTTGGCATTGTACAAATGGATTGTAACTTGGTCAGCATGGCATCAAATATCTAAAAAATATGGGAGATGTTGATATAAAACAGCGGTTCTCAACCTTTTTTCAATGATGTACCCCCTGTGAAATATGTTTTCAGCCAAGTGCCCCTTGCACGGTAAATATTTGTTCTTGTAACCAACGCCATATTATATATTTTCAGTGGCAACAGCAGCTGTCAGGCAGTAAGCATCTAAGTGCGCAGTCATTAAAATCTATCACGACAGCCTATATGGAGAACTAGAGCGTTGCTATCTTGCGGCTAATTTTGTTAGCTTTCCCCCTGAATCGGCAATTCTACATGATTTCAGAGCAAAGATGTGACTGCTGTCATTTTATGAAAATGATTTTGGAAACATGAACAGTGTAAAAAAAATCAACAAACACTAGAATATGTGCAATTCCTGAAGAAATTGCATGTGAAGGCGAAAACACTGAAGGGAGAGGTGTTGAATGGTGGAATGATGTGGAACGCTTGAATGGCTTGAATCTGTGAAGTATTCTGAATATTAAACAGTTGGAACGGTTTGATTAGGCCAAATATAAAAAGTGCATCTCAACTATTTTTTATATAGGTCCAGCTAAGGACAATTGTCGCATTCTTATTCACATTTAATTGCTATCATGCTCTCATTTGCTACTATTTGTGCTCGTGTTGTGTGACTTGTATGTACACATGCGTGGCATTCAAGCTAACTCGTTTCTGTCTGTGTGACTCCGTGTCTCTGAGGCAGCCAGGGCATTAAGTTGCCTTTCTGCATGAGCGGACACACCTCCGATTATCAGTCTTATACATTCAAAGCAGGCTGTAGGCAGTCGAGGGGAGAACAAAAAGAAAATGTAGTCGTGAGAGAAGCTGCATGGTTTGCGTTCTTTTGTTTCTTAGTGAAATGTCATTCACTGCTTCTTCCATATCTTCTAAAATATTCTCATCCCTCCGTTTGTTTCTATGCCTCCCGAGCCAGGAGGGGAACAGCTGTAGCCACATGAAATCCCCTGAAGTGGGACGATATGTGGACTTACATGTACACGTGCACTCTGCGTGTGGACGTTTGTATTTATTTGCTCTTGCTCTTGTAGAGGTGAGGTGAGTTGAGCAGTGAGGGAATGGGGGAAGTAGTATTTACGCAGGACAACCTTTTACAGCGGATAATCCCATAGGGGCTGGACATGCAGGGCCGGAGCTGTACAGTATCCATGTCTATGGGTTTGTGTGGCTTATGCGCTTGGCTGCTCCATTTTCTGAACGTTCAAGCTATCAAATACATGTGTGATGTGTTTTCACGAAATTGAGGGTTATATTTCAGAGATTTCATAAATTTGATGAAAAATGATGCTGGGAATCACATATAGATAATATTATAAGAAAAATATCAAAAACTATACTGTAGGTATCTGTGTGAAACAAAGGATCTTCTAAATAAGCAATCAAAACATATATTATACTGTTCAGTATTACTGCCATATCTGACAAATTGTGTGGCGCTATGGGGTAATAATTAAAAACGCTCAGGCCATTTTTACCCCCCCCCGAAAAAAAAAATTAAATGCTCAAATTATATCGAGCCAACACACCAATTGTTTATCAAATGAAACATTCTTAAATTCTATGATCTAGTTGAAGTGAAAATAGCTTAAGTCGTGTATAAAGTATACAACAATCAATCTTGCCACAGTGTCCAAAAAACGTTCAGAAGTTGGTTCACGTTAAGAGGCTTTTGAAACATGCCTTTGAAATTTGTGTTTTTATGTTCAATAAATCAAATCCAGTCCATTTTGAGTTATTAACTAAATAATGAATCTTCCACAGAGATTTCGAATTTGGGATTTCGAGAAAAACAACCGCCTTCAGGTTTTTCCATTTCACAGTAGCCAAAAGGATAAAATTGTTATTGAAGTGTATGAAAATAAAACAATGGTAAATGATTTACACCTTTGCCAAAGTGTTTTTATCCATCAAGCTAACTAGCGTGTTACTGCGAAGTTGCCTCTGAATGACCCAGAGTTCGTCGTCTCAAGTGTTGATTCACAAATTATTTATAAATGGACAAAGTGATGAATAAAAGTAAAAAAAGTAACAAAAAACAGGATGTGACCCTTTAGCACAACATTTAGCAAAAGCCAGATAAACGTATTGCCGTGAGGAATACCCAAAAGCTGTAGAATTATAGCGACATGCATTCAGTTCCTTGACTTTTGACAGATCATCATGTCAACATAAACATCAGCGAATAATCCAAATGTAATTCATCAACAGTTCTGTGCTCTCTTTCTATAACGAGCCAATTTCTAATTTTATTTTAATGCATCATAATATTGATTTACCCTTAAATAATTGAAATTAGAAATAAAAAAAAAATCAACCCCTCAGCTCAAGAACGTTTCTTTAAATTGGCAGTTACACAGCTGTACAGGTTCAAAAAGTAAGTACATAAAAGTAAGTACATAAATGTCCAACATAGAGACAAGAGGGTTTTAACATAGTGATGCGATGACAATAGAATCACAACTCAGTATAACTGGTCAGTTTTATACCACTATAAACAACAATAACAGTCACAATGGTCAAATGAATACCTCACTGACAATGTCAGTCAAAACTGAGCATTTTTAGCCAGAATTTCCTATACAACTCTTTTATTGGACCTCATTACTATTGTGCAGGTATACTCAGTTTTATAACCAGAACAAGACTATAGTAAGCACTGCAGTAAGGCTCTCCTATACTGTCCTCTCAAACAATTATCTATGGCTAAAACTATGTGGTATGTCATCATTTTTTTTATATGGTTTAAAGGAAAAGGGGAAAAAAAGGAAAGATATGATAGAGAAGTTGGAATTCATGATTCTTCTGTTTTTGTGTCTTATTTTACATTGATCTTTTTAGTTTGATGATATGAGCGAGTATTAGGGCCTCCTTGAAAATGAAATAAACAGTACATTTACGAAATAATTATGAATCTTTCTCGAGTGGTCCGTAATTTATTAATCTTAGTAATTTTCATTTTCCTAAGCTCCTCTTAGGCTTTTCTTTTCCCTCCCGGTGCTGGTCTTGAGCATTAACAATCGTCAAATAATGGAGATTTTGGGTGTCAAGGGTGCTTGAGCATGGAGGTGACTATTAAAGTGTGACTGTGCCCTGAATTTCTAATTTCATCCAACTGTTTTTCAGTTTCAAAGATCATAATGGTTCCATGCTGTTTTAGATTTTCTGGTTTTAAATTATGATTACCGACTGAAACAAAAAACATCATGGTTCCATATATATATATATATATATATATATATATATATATATATATATATATATATATATATATATATATATATATAAAAGATAGTTAAAGTAGGAGAAAAAAAAATCAGTCAATATTCAAAACCGTATAGCAGTAGTTTTAAGTTGCAATATCACCAATAACCACCTAATAGAAGGCATATTTTAATTGCTCTTAAACTGCCCCATTCAACAACGTAAGTAGCCCGAATATTTTTTGAGCATCTATAAAGATAGGCAGGACAAACTTATTACTCCAAGAATATTACAAATTTATGAGATGATTTTTAATTGGAAAAAAAGTGTTTTGTACTGTACTTAATGGTTAGTATTTTGTTTCTGCAATTCGGGTCCACAATTAAATGGAAATTTTAATGGATTTTTTTTCGAATCGGAAAAAATAAATTCAACATGTGGTTATTGTGTTGCAATGTGGTTATTTTGTTGTTCAAATCTTTTGTTGTTAAAATATGATAATTTATGATTAAGGCAAGCATTGAATATTTTGCATGTATTTTTTAAGTGACATGAGGCCACAAACAGACACACACAGGTGCGAAAAACACGGCTTAAAACTAACTGCAGTTGCACATAGTATGTCACATGGTATAAAGCATACTATTAATTTCACCAAAACTAGATCTTATTTGTCATACTGAAAACATAAAAAAAGGTTTGGGTAAGCCTGCATTTGCGCTCACGCTAGCGTGAAGAAAGTTTGTAAAGTTGGGCACTGAACTACAGAATTTCCTTTTTGCTAGATAAGCGCTAAGCTAGCTAGTATGATGGATGTGAAAAAAAAATACGCCCTTGGTTCTCCCGTTGTCTAATGTCTGGCCAAGGGTCCTATGGGCTAAAGAAAGGGATTTTAACGGAAAGCCTTTGCATAGGGTGCTGTGGATATGTTAGTGAATTGGCGAGTGTTAGTACACTATGAATATGTTTGCAAAAAGTGATCATGAACGGTTTGGTAAAGCGATTGAAACAACATATGGTTGGAGTTAAAGAGCAACCCGTTTCCCATTATTGGATTTTTCATTTGTCGGACAATGACGTGTTATCGGCAAAAGTACTTTGATTTGAATGGCTTACGATCACTGAGATCACTCTTTTTCAGCGTTATGCTGATAGATAAATAAAATATGTTTTTCATTTTAATTGTTTGACAATGTTACCATGAGCCGGGAAAATATTTTTTCCAACTGGCAGGAGAGCCAGGAGAGCCCATAGCTACTACCTTTAGAAAAACAAAAAAACCAAACAGGAGACATTTCAATTCGGCCTGATGAGCTAAGTCTCCCTTGTATTTATGTACCTGCACTTTGGATGCTGGCAAATCTCAACTCGCAGTCAGTGTTAGTGAAATCAAGCCCGGGGTATGTTTCCGCTGTGACAGAAAGCCTATTTTTGGCTCTGATATGTCTCTGTTCCCATGAGCGCAATTTAAATATTCACAGTGGCGTCTCGCAGTGTCACAGCCTTCCATCGTCCTTACCGTCTTCATGAGTTGTGACACGGGGAAACACACTTGTGCTTTTGGCTTCCTGACAAATTAATGCAACGGCGTCTACAGTGTTTGGAGACTTTAACACTGCAGTGCTGGAGGGACGTTGTCTGAACACACACGCACAGATTCCATCTCGAGGACACTGAGACACAAGGTATCGCCTTGTCTGTCCTCTGGGCTTTCTGTTTGTTTTAAATCTTGCATCTTTCTGTACCTGCGAGGGTGTGAAGCATGTTTTTGGTATCACGCTCGCGAGCGGCCGTCTCCGAGGAGAACTGGGCTCACCGCGCGGCCGCTGTTCACGGCGGGTAGCCTGGGTTGGGGTTCAAAACGAGGTGGATCCGCAGAGGGATGGTTTGCTCCGCGCAGCTGTTTAATAGAGACCAGAGGGAGAGGACAAATGGCCGCGGATGCGCAAGCGGCGCCGTTTCCCATCCGCTCGCCCTCCTCTCTCCTAATGAGCATTCTATTAGAAGCTAGGGGACAGAACTCGGCAGTTAGCCATACGGAGGAGGCTGGCTAACAATGCACGCGCTTAGCTAAACAGCTGTTCTCTCTTTCTGATACCACCTCCCTGCTTAATGAAGCCTTCACCGCGCGAGCGGCAGTCCCGGGACGTGGCGGATAGCGACTGCAGACACCCAAGCCGGGAATCGCAGTTACTCACGGGCCTCATCAAAGGTTTGCGCGGAGGCCAGCCAATACGACCACAAAGACACCAATTAGATAGTGGCTCCGACGGGAGCTTTAGGAATAGCGTAAAGGGCGAGAAAAGACATTTTTACGAGTTCTGTGCTCGGAAAATAAACGTTTGATGACAGGAGAATGCATCACGCTGTTGTGAAAGTACAACCAACAGATCCACAAGACAATTTGGGTGAAAGGTCATATTTTTAGGAGGGATGAACTAGTAATCAAATCGACATGGAAACATAGTAGAATGCAATTTTTAAATGCAAAGGCTGATTATTCATTTATTTGCATTAGACTTGAGTGGCTTGATCATGCAAAATTCGATGCAAAATTGTGATTGGCCGCAATGTCATAATTTACCAAGCAATCAATTGCCGTATTTTTCGAACTATAAGCTGCACCAGTATATAAGTAGCAACAGCAAAAATTGAGAAAAAAAAAAAACCCTGCAATTTTTGTCCCGGATAAGCCACACTGGACTTAAAAATTGTTCTTCATAGCTGTGTCCCGCATCCACTTCCACTTCCGGTTCCGGGGAGTGTTTTGCTGCTGTCGCTGCTGTCGCTGTTTTAGCCTTAGCTGGAGAGACGAACGATATTTTTCTTTTATATTTTTCTATTTTTACCACCACCCGTCGGACCTGTGTTCGGTGTTGTTTTTCTTCTTTTTCCTTCATTTTTGAGGACTGTTTCCATTCTTCGATAGCTAGTGATTCGCCGTTTCTCTGAACAGCGCCTAGCTCCGTTCGTCCTCGTGCAGCTCTGCTAGCGTAAGTATTTCGCTCGGCTGTACTAAGGTAAGCATGGCTCCGTGCACCTCCACCTCTTCTGTCACCTGCGACACCTGTGTTATTCTCATGGAGAGGCTTTCTCTCCTAGAGGGCCGTGTCCGTCAGCTAGAGCAGGGTAGTCTGATAATCGTAGATCAGACGGACACATCTGATAATGACAATGCGGGCCGTAGCCCTCCCGCAATGCCGCTAGCGTCGGCTAGTGCGGGTCGTAGCCTACCCGCTAGTCCGGCTAGCATTAGCCCTAAGAAGCCTGCTAGCCGCGGTGAGCCTGTTCGGACGCATAATCGCTTTAGCCCCCTCGCTAGGCAAACTCCTCCTCAGTCTACTGGCTCCCGCACATTAGTTATAGGGGACTCCATCACCCGTAACATCAAGCTTAAAAAGCCAGCCACCGTAATGTGTATTCCTGGGGCCAGAGCACCCGACATTGAAGCTAACCTTAGGGAGCTGACACGCAAGAGGGCTAGACACCAGACTAGTGCAAACAACACTAGCTACTCGGACATAGTGATACACGTCGGCTCCAACGATACTAGAATGAGGCAGTCTGAGATTACAAAGAAGAACATAGCTAGGACTTGTAATCTCGCTAGAAAGATGAGTCGGCATCGAGTTATTGTCTCTGGCCCTCTGCCTGCGAGAGGCAATGATGAGAGGTTTAGCAGATTATTCTCGCTTAACCGGTGGATGGCTGGTTTCTGTAAAGAGCAGGGTTTCCAGTTTGTAGATAATTGGCCCTCTTTCTGGGGCCGGCCCGACCTGCTGAGGACAGATGGCCTTCACCCTAACTGGAAAGGCGCTGTCACTCTTTCTAGAAACATAGATTACTGTTTGAGCCTTCCATGACTTCCCACATTAGAGCATGTCGGGTCGCAGGCGAGTAGCGAGCCTGCTAGAACGGGTGTGGAGTCGTTAAGGCTAGAGTTAACCGGCACTAGGCTGGACTGTTACAACACACATAGCATACTTAGTCTAGGTCACTGCAATCCACACACTGTTTCAATACCTAATGCTGAATGCCCCAATGATAAGATTTCTGCTGAGGTGGTGTTGATTAAGGAAAACAGCCCTGCCTCTTTAATTAGTAAGACTAGTGACAAAGTGCCTAGGCGAAATATTAATATCAATATGCGCGCTGTAGTCGTCGACAATCGAATTCCTACTTTACTAACATCGCGACGAGGTTTTAATTACTCAAAATATAGAGCAAGCCCCAGCCATAAAAATCTTGTTGGTATTAGTACTACCAACACGAGGACTCAGAATAGTCCGGGAAAAATGTCCCAGTTTAAATTCGGCTTCATAAATATTAGGTCACTCGCTTCAAAAGCCCTTCTTGTAAATGATCTTATTACAGATCAAAATCTTAACGTGCTTGGTCTCTGCGAAACCTGGCTAAAACCAAATGAATTCTTACCATTAAATGAGGCCTCACCCGCAAACTTTGTGGGCTCACATGTTGCCCGTCCTTGTAAAAAAGGGGGGGGTGTCGCCCTAATTTCGGAATCTGATCTTAGGCTTAGCACGAGCACGAGTCACACTTTCAAGACATTTGAGGCTCTCGTTATGCGATCGAGCTCCTCACCACCATTTTATGTGGTAGTTATTTACCGTCCTCCTGGCCCATACTCTGGATTCTTAGATGAATTCCCTGAACTTATGGCTGACTTAATAACTCACACAGATAATATATTAATTATGGGTGACTTCAATATTCATATGAACTCCCCATCAGAGCCACTTACTGTAGCTTTTCAAGCAATAATCGATGCATTTGGTTTTACACAAATAATAAAAGCAGCAACACACCGGAATGGTAATATCTTAGACTTAGTGCTAACCCGTGGCCTAACTGCCTCAAACGTCATAATTCTGCCACATACTAACGTTATGTCTGATCATTATCTTATAACATTTGAAGTCCTAGCTCAGTGTGGTCTTGTTGTCCACAACCAAGGCTTTAAGAGCCGTGATATTAATTCTTCAACGACTGCTGCACTTTCTGAATTACTGCCTTCCGCAACAGCTGCCTTTCCGTCCTTCACTGGCTCAGTCGATAAGCTCGCGAATGATTTTAATTCGGTTCTTCTAAATTCCCTAAACTCTATTGCGCCGCTGAAACTTAAAACTCGTCCGAAGCGGCGCACTCCGTGGTTTACGGAGGAAACGCGTACGTGTAAACTGTTAAGTAGACAACTTGAGCGTAAATGGCGAACAACTAAACTTGAGGTTTTCCGTCAGGCCTGGTGCGATAGCTTGCTGAAATATAAAGAGGCTCTTAGGCTAGCAAAAACTAATCACTTTTCCAAAATGATTAGTCTTAATAAAAACAACCCAAAGTATTTATTTGAGACGGTAACGCAGCTAACACAGCAGCAGCAGGTTAATCAAAATTCCCTCCATTCAGCACACGATTTCATGCAATCCTTTACTCAGCGGATTCAGCTAATAAGGGAAGAAATAAAAAAGGCAGCGCCGCTCACCACCTCAACTGTGATTGTTGATGCTAGTTCGGACAATCAGGTTCATGAAAGTCTGGCTACCCTGTCCGAGTTTGATTTAGTATCCCTGGAGTGTCTTACACAACTGGTTAATGCAGCAAAGCCGACGTCCTGCATGCTCGACCCGCTTCCAGGCAAACTCGTCAAAGAGTTGTTCCCGATCTTGGGGTCGTCTGTCTTGAATATTATCAACCTGTCACTCTCCTCTGGCATTGTACCTGAAGCTTTTAAGACGGCCGTCATTCAACCATTACTTAAGAAACCACACCTAGATCCTGAAGATCTCGCTAACTATAGGCCAGTGTCACACCTTCCGTTTATCGCCAAAATTCTCGAGAAAGTTGTAACACAACAGCTTAGTGATTTTATGATAGACAACAATAGATTTGAACTCCTTCAGTCAGGTTTTAGGGCCAACCACTCAACTGAGACAGCCCTAGTAAAAGTGACGAATGATCTTCTCTTAGCCTCGGATTCCAACATCTCATCAATATTATTACTGCTTGATCTTAGTGCCGCATTTGACACTATTGATCATCATATTCTTATAGAACGTCTTAGATCATGTGTTGGTATCTCGGGATCAGCACTTTCTTGGTTCAGATCTTACATCCTGGGAAGGACGCATAGTGTCTCTTATGGCGACGCAATCTCTGAGTCTTTCTCCGTCTCATGTGGTGTCCCGCAGGGGTCAGTACTTGGCCCCTTACTGTTCAACATCTACATGATTCCTCTCGGCGATATTATACGTAAACATGCTATTAGTTTTCATTGCTATGCTGATGATACCCAACTCTATATGCCCTTAGAAATAACGGATCCGTGCAAGTGCAGTAAACTGGAGGCTTGCCTCGCCGAGATTAAACAATGGATGTCTTCCAATTTTCTGCTTCTCAACCCTAATAAAACTGAGATGTTATTTATTGGCCCTGCTCATCATCAGCACCTGCTTAAGAATACCACGCTGAACCTAGAAAACTGTATTATTTCCCAAAGTAGTTCTGCAAAAAATCTCGGCGTGATATTTGACTCAACTCTCTCCTTTCGAACACATATTAATAACATGACAAGAACGGCGTTTTTTCACCTCCGCAATATAGCTAAAATTCGCCCTATTCTTTCTCTTAGCGATGCAGAAACATTAATTCATGCATTTGTTACGTCGCGCCTAGACTATTGCAACATTTTGTTTTCTGGCCTTCCCATGTCTCACATTAAAAGCCTGCAGTGTGTACAGAATGCAGCGGCGAGACTATTGACAAGGACGAGAAAGTTTGATCATATTACTCCGATTCTAGCTGACCTGCATTGGCTTCCAATACACGTGAGATGTGATTTTAAGGTGTTGTTAATTACTTATAAAATTTTACACGGTTTAGCTCCTTCCTATCTCGTCGACTTAGTATCACCTTATGTTCCGTCCCGACAACTTCGATCACAAAATGCCGGTTTGCTATCGACCCCACGGGCTAAAAAGAAGTCTGCGGGATCAAGGGCATTTTCCATTCGCGCGCCAGTACTATGGAATGCCCTACCTATGGAAGTTCGCGCAGCCACCTCGGTAGAAATCTTTAAATCCCGACTAAAAACACATCTATACTCAAAAGCATTTAGTTAAATTAGCCTGTCTGCAGCCTTCTTCTTTTTTCCTGCCCCCCTCTTCCGGCCGGGAGAGGGGGCTAGCTAGATGGTGAGGGTTGACTTGACCGCCTCCATTGGGTCCTGCGCTGGTCGACCATCACGGGTTAGGAGTCTAGCCGTCTGCGGTCCACCTGGCTGGAATGCGGGATGGTTCCTGCCCAATGGCTTTGCCTGCTGTCAAGACATCACTGCACTATATAGCACAATATGTTTTCTGTAATTTATATTGTTTCTGTGTTCGGTACATGCAGCATCCACTTCAACCTGTGGGCCTGGAAGGGGGCTCCTCCCACCTGTGGTCCCTTCTGGAGGTTTCTGATTTTCCCCAAATTGGGGTTTTTGAGTTTTTCCTTCCCCTTCTGGGAGCTTTGACAGGGGATGCTGTTGTGTACCTTACATTGAAAAGATGTCTCTGTATGACCTCTTTTCATTCTGTGAAGCCCTTTGAGACTTCGGTGATTTAGGGCTATATAAATAAAATTTGATTGATTGATTGATTGACTGTGTCGAGAAACCGAAGTCGAAGTCTCAGTTCATTTTATTTCTACAAATTTTTTACTGCATAGCGCCGGGAAACCCCATTTTGATAAACACGCAAAACAAACTTTCAAACGTAACACTCAGAATCTGTACTTCACATTTCCAAACAATGAATTTCGCAAAAAATAGCGTGATAAACAAACCCACACGGCTTTTCTTGCACCCCTAAAAATTGAGCATTTTCACCAAATGGTCTCCTCCTATTGACTCGTAGCCAATTCGTACGCGTCATGCTCCAAGGTGTCGCGCGAGAGTGTTCGTGTAAACGTGCATTTGATGAAGATTAATGGCGTGCCACATTGGTTTGTTCACACGTGAAATACCGCAGCGGCGGCAGGTTCTCCATGCATCCTTCACTTAAGCAGGAATATTTTAAGAGCGATTCCTACTCATAAAAATATGATGCGGCATTATCTTGCTGTGCCCGTAAAAAGCACTATTTGTTTGCGTTAAACGATGAGTCTGTCAATGACGTCGAAGCGGGTCACCTTGAAGTAAGACTAACTTTGTTCAACAGTCACTTTAGAGGCAAGCCCGCTCTATGTGAAGGATGTTTTTCGAGAGGGGCGGCGAGTGATTCCGGGAGTCTCCGTTTCTTCACTTTGAGCAATTAGACGGATGCGCTTAGGTGTGAAAGTGTGCCGAGTTTGGAGTACTCTGCAAATTCTTCACACGGGTACTTACGAGTGCCTCTGTTGTGAATACCAAAGAGCTCATTACCGACAACTTTTGAGGAAACGCTTGCTTTATTCTGTTTGTCTTTAATCTGCTCGCGGATAGATTTTGGTTTTACGCTTTTATTCGCTCTCCTTACTTGTCATCAAACAGATGGGAGCCAAACTCGTTTGTGATTCGCTTCAACGGTTTGCTTTGTCAGATTTTCCTTACGTGCGTTGGCAAAAAAAGCCTCAAGCTAATTGGCTGCGCTAGTTTTCAAGTGCTACGTTTTGCTGTTAAAATCACTGGTTGTGTTTTTATGCTAAGCCAATGGGTAGGCTTGAAAAGGCAGAGATAGAAATGGCACTTCTATGGTGTGAGAGATGCCGTCGCCATGGAAATGTGTCAAAGGAATGAATCAGGGACGACAAGTCGTTAATACGTCACAGCATATCAAAGCTACCCAAGATAACGTGTCTGTGAAGCCTTAGGGTCCATGAGCGGGAAGGGGACAATATTAGAATGATCTACTTATATATTTAATGCCCAGATCTTCTGGTAAAATCACGATTGGAACATATTGTCGCATTTCTTTTCATGATTTTTGCCTTTGATGTTCTTCTTACATAAAAAAGTGGAAAAAGGAATGATTTAATGCCGACTGACTTATTGTCAGGGTTCGGCATGTTGGGAGATGCGTGGGAAGGTGTGGACCCAGAAGGAGGGAGGCAGGGAGTCAAGTTGGACTCACAAAAACTAAAAGTTTAATTTGGAGAACGAAAACAAGATGGGTGGCAGCTAACAAAGTAACAAACAAAAAGCCGGGAATAGCCTACTACAATAATAACCTAAAATCAGCGGCCTTGGGTGGAAAACAAGAATAAAACAAACAGACTAGCGAAACCTGGACTGACAGCGTGACAAGAGTAACAGGGTGACAGTATGACAATAACCCGACACCAACTGAAAGGAACATGGAGACTAAACACAAAACAGCTGAACAGGAACCAATTGGCAGAGGGAGCTGATTGGTCAACACACAGGGGGTAGGTTGACAACGAAAGGTGGACACAATGACACTAACGAGAAACTGTCAAAGAGAACAGAAACATAAACAATAACCAAGAGTAAGTGTTTCTCCTTGTCTTCAAAATTTGCATTTTGTTCTTGTCCGTTATTGTCTTTGTTTTTGTATTTTGCAGTTGTTGTCATGCATGAGCCTATTTCCTTCTGATAACTTCAAAATTAGGTGTAATTATTACTAGGGATGTCCTGATGCCATTCCTAATTTTGAGGATCTGTTGGTACCAAAATCCGATTCGATATGCTGGTAATTACATTGCAGTTGCCAGTTACATATAATATACTAACATCTTTGTTTGTCTTTTGGCAGTATCTTTGTACTTTTCCAGCCCTTAAAAAAGTGAAACTATATTAGGATAAATATAATTTTTCTAAAAATTTTCCAAATTCTGATTCTGATGATGATCCCAAAGGGATCTGGACATCTACTAACTAATGGTATTTCCAGACAATAAGACGCCCCGGATGTGTGTGTAGAAAATTATGGAGCACAAACAGACATTCTACACTGGTGGGCCACTGGAGACAAAATGGAGGACGAGACTCAAGCGTAAAGCGGAAACACCCTACAGCAAATCGAATATGGCGTAACTTGAGGACTGCTTTTATTATTGGCCAGTAGCTGAGATTTTTTTTTTTTTTTTTTTACAAATTATTGATCGATCCAAAAGGTTAAACTCAACTTTCACGACGTGCAATTTTGGGGGTCTCCTGAATAGTGATGCTTTTGAGGCTATAAAGACTTCTGCATGCTAAACCTGTGGGTAAAAGTGTCACGCACAACCCACGTTTTTCCCCAATGTATTTGACGTTTACAGCTGTTGGTATAACCCACGAATGTTGCTCTTCAGTTGACTTGGAACAGGTTGAGAAAATAGTCTGTCCATGCACCTAATTTATGTGGATACTTATGAATGTATACATTATATAATTGAATATTGATTTTGCAGGCAATAGGAATGTATTTAAAGCTACGGGATCGTAAACTGGCGATACCATTTTTCAAAAGTGCCGCTGGAGTCGGACAGTCGCTGCTGTTGAGTCCTGAGCAGGATTAATGGCCTCTATTGCCTCTCTAAGTTTCAAACCTTTTTACAGGCGCGCACGCCTTGGATGCGCTTGTTCTGTCAGGTTGCACAGTGTTGGCCCTTTATAGTGGAGCTTCCTGCTTGTCAGCACGTTTGCCCGAGTTTCTCTCATTTGGGACTTCTTTGTGCTTCGACGATGCAAATTTCACATGGAAGGTTAACGCCTTTGCACTGCGCAGGGATCATATCAGCAGACAGGCTACTGATGGGAGGGCATGATCGCACACTAATGCACAAACACATAAGCAGATGGTCGATGCGGGTTGCATTTTTTCTATCACCTGGAGAAACACACCGTAGCTTACCTGGAACAACATTATACACCGTATTTAGTGTTCTCTTACTATGATAGCATTCACCTTTTGCTGCCTCATTGTTTAGTGGATGTTTTTTCATTCTTATTATATATATATATATATATATATATATATATATATATATATATATATATATATATATATATATATATATATATATATATATATATTTTTTTTTTTTTTACACAGTGCGTGACTGTGCATTGTGTTCTGCATCCTGATTGCTTAAAGAAGAACCCGTATTTTGTTGTGTGACCTGATTGGCTTAAATCAATACCTCCATGCTGTGTCTCCTGCGGCGCCAGGACCAGGACAGAGTGATAGTTTTTGTTCTTGGAAAACATTAATACAGGAAGAAGAAAATCAATGAATGAATTATTTATTCTTATATTTTAGAGAAATATTTTGGTCTTAGTTTTATTTTTCTTCCTCCTTTTCCTTTAACAGTGATTGTCAATTAAAAAAAAAAAAAAAATATATATATATATATATATATATATATATATATATATATATATATATATATATATAACATACACACACAGACACACTCACACATAGTATAGTACAAAAAACAGAAACGAAAAAACAAACGTGCAGTATAACCATGAAAAATACATGAAATGAATATCCAATAGGTAAGTCAAGAAAAGCATTTACAAAAAAACATACTGACAACAAGATGAAAATCATATAATGAAATCATACTGTAAATGATGATCAAAAACAAATACGAGGAAGAAAAACACGCAAGTGAAAAACAAAACAAAAACAATAAATGAAAGAAAATTGTACTTATTGCAGGTATTATTCTGGAATGTATTCATGCGATAAACAAGGAAACACTATAATGTTCATAAGAGGCTTCTTATCACGCAGTCATAAAAAGAACATCCTGTGGGAAGTAAATGTATTCCTCCATGTTCATAATCAGCTGTGAAGGACCAAATGACTTCCTTCTCAAGTGTTTATTTCAGAACGCTACGTATTTCGAGATTAGTCAACGCTGTAAAAAATAATGGTGAAACAGTTTGAGGTCATTTTCCTTTCCTGCTGAAGAAGCTGTTTATAAATCATATGTGCTTGAAACCTGTGAAATTGATAAAGGGAAAAGCCAGCACTCTCAGGCATAGCCGCGGTATCCATTTGTATTCAAAGGCGCCGAGTGCTTTGAGCAGAGAGAAACAGATGCACAGTTGCTGAAGGGGCGAGCTGGCTCGCCGCAGAGGTGAGCTGCCAGCAACAACAAGAAAACAAGCCTCGTGGTCGTCACCAACGGGCAAAGGTTGGCTAATTGCACCGTGCTCGTTCATCTGCTGGACAATCACGGAAACGCCTAACAGACACGGACTCGTTTGTACGCTAAGATGCTCGACGGGTTTCACCATCACGAACGAGCGTTAAAGGGGCCATCACGTGAAAAGTCAACTTTTTGGAGCTTTTAACCATGCTCCAATTTAATATATCGTAAGGTGTTTTTTTTTCCATCATTGATGCATTCCTGGCTTATTCTGCTCTCTCACACTGTCCCTGCCTGTGCAGCTGAAAATTTGTACAAGCAACTTTTACCTCCCCTACACCTCCCCGTACCGTCTGGGCAAGAGAAAATATACGGCGACCTTATCCATGTCTTTTAGTTTCGTTTTGGTTTCGGAGCTCAGGAGAAGAGATTTTGCACCGGGTCGGCCAAGTAATTAGCAATGTTTTATTTATTAGCTACAACCTTTTAATGTAGAAAATGCTGAAGTGGCCAAAATGTGTGTTTCGGAGCACACAGCCGGACAATCGACGTCAGCAGTAAATAATTCACCGGTGGGTGGAAGTACTGTTATGAGAACTAGGTTCCCATGGGGACTGATTTTATTGGAAGAACGCATGTTAGTGGTAGCGGTGTATTGACAAAGTTTTGCATTTTGATAACAGAAAAACACCTGTTTTCTGCCCCGTCATCCATGCTATTGGAATATTTTCAATCAAAGTCAAGCCCTGTGATGATGAGCGGTCAAGATGATGGATGGAGGCATGTTTCGGCCAGCCGGCACTGAACGATGTCATGAAGCGGGCCAGGCAAAGTAAGAGGTGCAGTCTCTGCAAACAAGGTGTTTTACATCCCGGTTGGAAATATAGGTTCATTAAAACTCAAATTTAATAAGAAATTAAATCTCCAATGTGCCGAACGTCATTTATATGCATGTATTACACCGTGGATAGTTTAAAACGTTTAATGTAACATTGTTTAAGAGTATGACGGAGAATCTACATGAACTGTCTGTCAGAGAAAAAAAAAAATGGCGCTAGGAGGAAGTGGTGAGAAATTTGTGTGCAACAAAGCGAGAGAAGGTGTGAGAAGAGGAAGAGGAGGAGGGAGGTCAGTGGAGATGCTGAGATGGGCGGAGGAAGAGGGATTGGAAACGGGAGGGTGGGGGGTGAACCGGGCCCCGGTGCTCAGCTGTCTGCGCTTCCTCTGCAGGTGGGACCCGAGCAGTGCCAAGTCGCTCTCTCCCGCTCACACAAACACCCATGCATGGCTCTATAATGGATGCTTTACACTGGTGCCAGCCAGGGAGCAAGAGATAGCGAATGTGCGAGAACACCAACTAGGTCGGGATGCGATCAAAACCAAAATGCCTTTGAGATGGCAAAGAAAATGCCTTTGAGATTATGGGAAATTGTTGGACGTAGAGACAGGCGGACCAGACATCAGCAAGCCATTAGAGCGAGCAGGACAGGAAACAGACGAGACCCTGTCTGCTATAATCTGATGACGCAATTGCTTTAATTGATCCAAATCTTAACAGGATCAAAGTATTCCGGGGCACAGCCTGGAGAATCGGCCACCTCCTCCATGACTGTCACTGTCCATTAAGATGTGTATGAATACGCTCTTGACAATAATTGATCAAAGAGGATTCGTGGGTAGCATCCACCTGAGCTAATAGCCTAAGCCTTCGCTGGGGGACCGCGGCTCATCAAGAGACGACACAGTCCGTCGTCACCTCGTTCATCAGACGCGATTTAGATTCCAAAAGCAATCTCGGTGCGACATCGCCAGATGGCACTTCTTGTATTGTCTTGGAGAATATTGCTGAGGCAGCCTGTGTGGGCCAAATGTTGTGCAAGCTGCCAAAACCCGTTGCTACGGTTGCAGACATGGGCCACAGGTACAGTGTGACTTTCAGAAGTCCAACTTTCCAAAGGTCTTAAAGTTTGGAATTTGACAAGAAAATACAAATAATGACAATAAAACGTGAATATGAGAAGGCTGACTTCAAAATAAACTGCAATTTACCAAATAATATTTGAAGAGAATACATTGGTATGATTTTATTTTGAAGTTATTCCTCATGGCATGTCATGGCGTCGCAACTTTACTACCGGTAGTCTTTCCACAGTGAGAGTTGAAGATTTATACGAACAAAAGAATGTTCTATAATCATATTCAATTGCAAATTTAGTCACTAACAAATGACAATCACGCTGAGATGGAAATTGAAATGAGATACCTCTTTCCAGAAATCTCAAGTTTCAATATAGCTGCTTCTAGCAAGAATTAGCCACGAAATAGCAGCACTCAAGTGCTCCATATAGGCTGGCATGATAGACGTAAATGATTCTGTACGTTTTGATGTCTGACACAGTTGCTATACCTACTGATTACTTTTAAAAAAAACATGCTAAAATGTGCTTTATTTTTAGCTGGCAAAATTGTCTCATAGCCCCAAATTTCTGGGGAGATATTTGGAGGAAGGGGTAGAAAGTACGGTACAATGAAGCACAGTTGAAATTAGAGTGTAAAAGCTCACAAACAATAATGTATACAAGTTGGAAAGTTGGATACTGCTACGCACTAATGAAATCAAAAGAAATGTAAAAAAGTTGGACATTCATATTTTTTTATCTGTATTTAAACGTTCGACTAAAGCTTACCAAATAGTCATTGCTAAGGTCATGTAAAATCAGTTAATACAAAATTAAATGGTAATGGCAAGAGCGGTGTAATGATTAATCAAAAAATAGCAACTCAAATGAATGGAAAATTATTTTTGATGATTGTTACAGACTTAAAATTGTTCAGATCCTCAGAATTTCAGCATCTTGATAGTAAATATCCCTTGATTTATTATATAAACAAATCAGCTCCCTGTTCCAATTGTGTCTTGTCCAGGTCCTTCTTGTTGTCTTGTTATTTTGAATGTATTTAGTTTCCCGTTTCCTTTTGGTTCTTGTCGAATCATTGTCAAATTGTTGCTGTCGATGTGGCTGTTGTTTTGTTATATGTCTGTGAGTTTATTCGTGTGTTCCTCTGAGTTTTGTATTAGTTTATTAGTTTTATTAGTTTATTAGTTTTTTTGTGGTAAGTTTAGTTTCTGGGTTTTATAAGTTGCTTTGGATGCAGTTTTTGCACTGTCTATTCTTCTCTGAGCGTTCATCTTCCACTTTTGTCAGCAATTCCTCCACGCAAACCCGCGTCAGACAGTTCGACTGTATATGCATTGCCCTGAGCTCTCAGTTTGAACGCAAGAATTTACTAAAGCAATCAATTACCCCCCCTGCTACTTTCTCTGAGTTAGTTTTCGACTTTTTTAGCAGCTATAACTTCATGTTTTATAGGTTGAGGCACCTGCGGCGAGCGGAGACAGACTGATGGCTGGACCACCAGAATAAACTGCTCACACTGTTTTTGGGCAATTTGTCAATTTTTCATTCCTTGGCTCTCCGCTGGCTCGGATTCGCTAAAGCTGCCTACACCTGATGGACAGCCGGAGTGGAGCCATCTTTTTACAACATATTATTAACTCTGCAGGTCTACATTGTTATGTGCTTGTCATTGGGTGGGATTGCGCAGAAAAACGAGTGGAACGCTAATTTATATGAAAGTTGGTACCAAGAAAGAATGTATGATATTTTAGTCGATCAAGATAAATGTGAGTCTCCAAAGAAATTTTTCATTTATGTTAACCTTGTGATATTTCTGCTAATTTCTCATTGAATAATGCATGTCTTTTAATGAGTCTGGTCTTTAGGCGTTGCGTTTGCATGTTCTTCCTGAGCTCCCTCAGGGTGCTCCTGCTCTATTCCACATGCGTGTTAGGTTGATTAAAGACAAATTTGTCTGTAGAAGAGAATGTGTGGGTAAAAGTTTCAGGATATCATCAAAAATCTGTGGGTGAGTGGGGGGGGGGCATCTTGGTTGGACAAGTACAAGAGAGGATTAGAGCCAGTGAAGACAGAAAAAGGCTGGGAATATTCTCACTTTTATTACAAAATTCTGACTTAAAATTCTCAGATTTCTCACTTTACATCAGAATTCATTCTTCTCAGTCAGAATTTTAACGATCAAGTCAAAATTCTGACTTCAAAGTCAGATTTCTAACTTAAACTTGGATTAATTCAGACTAACCTTTAATCTAATTTTTGAAGTTGGGCATTTGACATCTCAAAATTCCCACTTATGGAATTCAGATTTGAAAGTGAGCACTCAAATAGTATGAATTCTTAGTCATGAATTCTCAAATTTACTATAGCTACATATAGCTACATATCAGAATTCTGACAAACTTGAATTAATTCTGATTTATGAAAAAGTTCAATTTACTGTCAGAACTCTGTTGTCTTAGGGTACTTTACTATTAGAATTCAGATTTGAAAGTGAAAATTCTGATCAAAAAGTAACATTCTGAGGATAAAGTCAGGATTCTGACTTTAAAATCAAAGATCTCACCTAACCTTGGATTAATTCTGAATACTCTGAAAATGTCCTACTGTATGAATCTTGGTGTGTCTGAGTACTTTACTTTAAAGTAAAAATTCCGAGGTATAAAAAAATGATTTGAAAGAGAATTCTGAGAAAAGAATCCTTAAAATATACAGAATACTCACATTAAAGTCAGAATTCTGAAGTGACAATAGTCACTTCAAAATAATGATATTGACTTAATTCAGATTTTATCCTCAGTTCTCACTTATGTCAAAATTCTGAGAAGTGAAAATTTTGAGCACAAAATTCTGACCTCTTCTAACTCAGAATTTAAAATTTCTCACTTTAAGTGGGAATTCTGAGAATAAAGTCAGAATTGTGGTTGAGAATTCAATATTCTTTGTCTAAAAATCCAAAAAATAAAGTCAGAATTTTAAAATAAATAGGAGAATCTTTACAACCTTGTATTTTTTTTTTCTGGCCCAAATTCTCTTCCATAGACAAAAACGCTCTCGTTTTATTGCAAGTGTGACAGTAAATGATTTAAGTCTCACTCATGTACCACTCAGCTTGTCCACAAAATGGCTGTCACGATATAGCAAACCTCAGCAGTGATACTTATATAAAAAAAAACCCCACACACAATAATTCCTGCTTACATGAAATGGCCTCCCCTATTTAATTATCACGCTTGTCAATTCAAGTAGAATAATACAGCAGCTGACAAGGCGAGCCCCGTCTCTCATCTTGCGTACCTGTTTTTCACACCCTGATACGCAGCGACACCTTTTCAGCAAACGGGCAAATCAAAAAAGCACCAAACACTCAGATAACTTTACACCATCTAGGTGCCGAGCCCCTTTGACAGCTCAGAAATGGCTTCTATTCATTTTTTGACAATTGTTCAGAGTTTTCCCAGAACCACGCCGCATTTGCACAACAATGGCTGCCACAGGCGTGTGCCTGTATGCGGCTATCTTTCCCCTTCCAAGCTTTCAGTAAAGCTGCCTTCATTTGATGTTTAAAAGTCTGCTGTCAATGGAAGGCTGCTCCAAGAGAATGTTACTGAGAACAGGACGTCTTAAACTTTTTGACCTTGGGGCCTAAGTATTCCTGTACAAAATATCCGGGGGCCCATTCAGAAATTATGATTTGTGCTGACTTATTGCTGAGTTGTTATGTCAGCAATCGAGTCTTGCCACGGGCCAAATTCTTTCCTTTTGTGTGCCGAAATTACATTTTGCAGGGAAAGCTGAGGTAATGATAAGGCTCACAGTTTGGTTTGATAGCGGTGTTTGTGTCCATCCAGCCATTTTTTAGACCCGCTTACAAGCTTGCTGCTGCCTATCCCAGTTGACTTTGGAGAGTAGGCGGGGCACACCCTGAACTGGTTGCCAGCCAATTGCAGCGCACACAAAGTCAAACAATCATTCATGCACCCAATCACACCCAAGAACAGTTTAGTTGTCCCAATACACCTTCCATGCATGGAGTGCCCGCTGAGAACCCACGTGAGCTCAGGGAGAACATACAAACTCCACACAGGATTTGAACTCTGGTCCCTTATCTGTTAGGCGGAGGTGCTAACCACTCTCCCAACGAGCCGCCCCGTCATACGACATTGATCCGTTCCGAAGTTGAGAAAGCGAAATCATCGTATGGCGGGCAATAGAAAACCTATGCTAATTAGCTAATGCATGCAAAACCCCAGGTAAAAACATCCAAATTTTATATACTACATATTGGAAATGTGTAACAACATAGTATAGTAAGTACTACTTATATGTAACATATATGTAGTATATACTGATAGACTGCCCACCCCTGTGTCTTGCAACATCAAGTTAAAGCTTACTATATTTCAGCATTCACTAATTTGCCATTTATTTCTTATTTATACCTTCTTACAGTAGCTCCTTTGCCTAAAGGCCTAAATACACCAATGAGACGTCGGCCAAACGTGACAGACGCTTACCTCCTGTGGTGTCGACTGACGGTTGGCTTGTTGCACTCAATTGGGAATAAGCCAATAGGAAGGGACCATGCGGGGAAAACGCAAATGTATTTTTTTTTGGAAAAAGCCAACCAGAATTCTCTTCACGAGGATGGGGTATACAAATGTAAACCTTTCTCGCAAAATAACTCCCATGCAAAGACTTCGGGCGTTTGATACAGTAACATGTATTGCTGGCTGTCAAGGAGCTAGTTCCAAGAAGGCAGCAAAGGCACAAGAGAAACAACACAAAATGGGGAAAATCCTGGATACTCTTTCTGGTTTTCTGCGTTTGTCACTTCCTGTTCTTGGCTTGTTTGCTTAATTGTCTAGCTAAAAATCAGAAAGAACGTCAGAACGGTCTGATGCGGATTCAACAGTTTGAATCCGCTAAAACGTTCCTCTGACGGCTCCAACTTTATGACACTGTTTTCTAAAGTAATTGAGACAGTTTATACCCACGTTTTGACTCCTTCCAGCACCCGACATAGGATTTGTAGTATTAAGAGCTAAAGTCCCCAAATTTTACTTATATCAGAAACTAATTATACAAACCACAAGTAACGATAATAATCTTATGTCCTTCTAACGTGTCGCATTAACAAACCCAGAAAGGAAATGCTTCAAAGCAAAGTGTCGTATATTTTAAGCAAACAGTTAGATTTTATTTTGCAATGAATTAAGACCACTATTTTGCAAACCCAGGAGGCAAGAAAAAACATTTTGAGCACCCTATCGCTGCGGTATATACAGTATAAATGGGATCATTATTTATGAACATTTTAGAAATATACCTCAAATTGTATCCTTTTAATAAACGAAAAACAAACCATTTCAATCAACTTTCAGCAAATATTTACTTTTTTTACAGGGTTTGTACAGGTTACAGTTTAAAGTGCATCAAAATGCATAAAACTAAAAATGAAAAAATGTCAACCCTTATTCAAACTAGACATTTTTTGACAAACTGAACCATTTGTTGCTTTTTTTTCCAGTAACGTCATTTTGGGGCCCTCATGGCACAAAGAGGGAGACTTAAAATTACTTGGCTATCCACTAGCTGGCGCATGCGGCCCGACTTCAGTTTGTGGTTCTCAAATGGGGGTACGTATAAGCACACAAAGCATATGTGACATTTTAACAGGTTTTCTGGAAGGATAACGAAATGTAAATTAATGCCTAGAAGTGCCATGGCAAAAATAGTACATTTTCAAATTAAGAGCAAATTAACTGGATCACAATACAGCATAGAGATACATTTTATTATGAATCCTCAGCAAAACCTTGTATGGTTTTATTTTGTTTTATGGATGCACGTTTGTGTAGGTGACACATTTTCCCTGTGGTCCTTAGAGCTGATTCGGGGATACTTGACTGAAATAATATAGCAAAGGGGGATATCATTGACTTGAGATGTGAGCAGCGAGAGAGGACATTACGGAGGTGTTCATTCCACAAGGGGAAGTTCCTTGGGGGTTTCACTTCGTAGTGCAAATTCACACGTGCTCATTTCAAAGGTCATAGCAAGCTGTAATAGTAAAGTTACGACAGAGTTATAGAACAATCCTTACACATATTTCATCCAAATGGCTGAGTGGCCTCCTTATCTACTTTGGACAAATGCTGATTTGGGGCAGCATTCGTATTGACCTTAGGTTACATGTCGATATTTCAAGATGCAGCCATGAATAAGG
Organism: Hippichthys cyanospilos; assembly: GCF_059441005.1. Classification (NCBI taxonomy): domain Eukaryota; kingdom Metazoa; phylum Chordata; class Actinopteri; order Syngnathiformes; family Syngnathidae; genus Hippichthys; species Hippichthys cyanospilos. Next base: position 15,882,550 of record NC_142381.1, on the reverse strand, counting down.
GCAGGGGGTTTTCCAATAAGTTCTCTGCTTGGTTTGATGAATGTAACAGAAGGTGCATAGACAGTAAGTCACTTTAGGTTTCAGATTTGGTAAATGTGCAATTGGAAGCACAGGGCAGCGTTACTCTATGACTGTGCCTTACGGTCCTTTTAATTAAAATGCATAAACTGACTTGGAAAGATAAGAGGGAAGAGATACAAGCTAATTAGACCAAAAATTAGACAGAAGAGCGGGTAGTGAAACATAAAGCTGCTAAAACCTTTTGGATTTTTAACACAAAAACAAGCATACAAAATAAATTAAATTAAATTAAAACAAAACCGAACAAAACAAAAAACAGTTGTCAAACTTCAGCATATTGATGGACTTAAGTTTACCTTACGTTGTGTGTTTTCCTGTTTGTTTTGTTTGAGTGATGCCAAAACAGAAAGGTAGCGATAAATGAAGCAAAATTTGATGGCAAAGCTAAAAAACAAGATTAAAGCAATGAAAAGTCAAATATCAAAACTTTCATCACATACATTCTATTACTATCCATTATCACCTTTACAAGTTACTTATTATTTACTTATTATTTGACCCTTTTTTACTGCTACAGAATGCAGTAGCTAGCTAGGCTACATCCCACCTAGCTATTACGCTAATAATTGAAAGGTAATTTAAAGATGTGCTTTTTTCAGCATTTGTGGAAGATTAATCAATTTGTCAGCCATGTTAGTCGAGTTTTGATGCCTAAATGTGCATTTTTATATCAGCCGTACTCTTTCCTACAAAAATGATAGTAATGGGAAAAGCTAGAGTTGGCTGTTAGCAGTCCGTGCCAGTTGCAGCTAAGAAAGAGCGGTAAGTCAAATAAAAAGGGCACAGTTTAGAGTACACGAAAAGGTATTCCATTTGACTCGTTTATTAATTGTGGTATTTTGTCAGATACACACAATCATATACTTGGTGGAACACGGATGAGGTGCAACTTTGGGTATTTATGGCAAAATTAATTGGCGCTGCAAAAGGAAAAACAGCTGGAGCAAATTCAACGTTACACTGGCACAGCGTTCATTAACTGCTCCCGATGCGGGAAATCTGAAACACACTTAACTTCACCTCCATCAAATACGTAACTTACAATTCGGGAAACAAGAAAATGTGAATAATTTACAAAGGTTAAATTTATTCTGTTTTGCTGTAGTTTTTACATTGTGTCAAACTGTTGGTACATCCTATACACGATAACATAGAAAATACCAGAAGTTAACCCTAAAATTAAGGCTGCATACTATACACCGGTGTGTCCTATATTTGGGGAATTGCGGTAATAGATGGATGCCACAATTTTCAGATGAGTTTGGTGTTACTATTGGAGAAGCTATTAATGTGCTTTCTTACCTTCCAAAAATTATTTTATGCCTGTGAGCTCATAAGCTAGCTCAAAACTAGTGACCTTCCTTTACATTATGGAGTTTCAATGCTGAATTTCGCAATGGGACTGATTACTTCAATACTTTTCGCTCATTTCCAACTCTGAATCAATCTGAGTTTGACAGGCATCATGGCGAAGCCTGGGTTCAATGAAAACATCGAACAAACTAGCATAACCGCGACAGAGAGCTCACGGCAACGTCGACATTAAACCCGGCAAATGTATCAGAGTGATTTACAAACAAAGATTGATTTGAGGTCCAATAACATTGTTGTCGGTCTTATTTCTGCCATTTATATGTCTGTGATTTAAATACATGCCAGGAACAATGCCGCAGTCGCTGGCACGGATGTGTGTCGTTAAATCACATGTGGGGCCTTAAAGGGACGTCTGTTCGTGCTCTTAGTGAAGCCGTGCCGGTGGTATTCATTACAATTCTATTACACCTTGAATTATTGTCCTATCCGAGTAGAATTTCAAGCATTGTAAGCAGAGACATTAGTAGTAACAAGGGTGATAAACAGCGATGTAATACTGCGAAGTCCATGCTGCGGTACTGTGTATGAAACCGTCAGTAATGAAGAAGCACAAAAAAAAAAAATGTGGTTGAAACATTAGCCACAATGTAAAAAATTCAATTTGAAAAAAAAAAAAAAAAAAAAACCTCTTCAGCAGTAATTCAATTACATAAAGCCGAATTGCTGTCAAAGTTGGCATTATCAGCGTGACAGTTTTGATTACACGAATGCTCATAGCTTGCAAAAGTGACAGCGACAACACATTTGGATTAATAAGACAACTGCTCTGATTAAGGAGCAAATGCTTGAATTTTGAAAAGCAACACGCCGATACATTTGTGTCCACTGCAGTGGTCACTGGGTCTCGAAAAGATATATGAGGCTGGCTTAAGGGTTACTTTACTTTGAAAGATCTGATACTTATAATAATTAATAAGATTAGTTGAGGCTGCAACTATTGGAATCAGTTGAATCATTGAATCATGTATTTTAAATGTTTTAATTTTCTCCCTTCACTCATTGCTTTTGTTTGCATTTTGTTTTTGCACAATTCCTTTAATAAATAATCGATAACGTCACTAATTTTGAAAGTATAAAGAGCATCACTTTCTAAAGTAAAATTAACATTTTAAAAAGTTTAATTGTTATTTTGAAACAATTTAATATTCAATTGCTCATATTCTGACACTTTTTGACAGTTTTAATTGTCTTAACGATTATGTGTCACACTTCTATTAATGTTAAATTGTTATTGCAGCAAGAATTAATGCAATATTTAAAAAATAAATAAGTATAGTACACTGAAAACTGTTAAAAAAATAACCTGATTATGGGTCCAAAAAAAAAAATATATATATATATATATATATATATATATATATATATATATATATATATATATATATATATATATACGTCAGATCTTTTGCAAAGTGCATTAATCAGAAGGACTCCAGACATTGCAGAAAAGCCATTAAGGTAATAGTTGCTCATGTTTTTTAAATTTCAGTGTCAAATCCCATTTTTGCTAAAGTCTATAGCTCACACATATTAGGAACCGTGTCGCACTTTGCTGACAAGCAAGCTTCTTTCTTTCCTTGGCGCGGTTAAAGGGATTGCACTGTTTTCTGAGTGCCGTCTTGAATTTTAAAAAATGCGTCACGTGTTGCACCAGCGTAATAAAGCCCCAGCGTTTAACACGCACGTTTATGGTGCCCAATAACCCAGAAGTCTTAATAAAAATGAAAGCTGACATTGGCATGAAGGATCCTCCACGCGAGCTGTCTTTAATTTCCAAGATGCTCCATTAAAACAGAAAGCACTTCCTCACAAGCAGAGCTTTTATCCTGATTGCTTACAGGAAGGGAGAATAAAGAAAAAAAACCACACACACAACCTTCAGCGTCACTGCAACCAGTCCCACCAGAATGTACCACAAGCCTGTTTGGACATGTGCAGATATATACAGTATCACTCTAAGTGTTATCTCTCCTGTATATGATGTAACGACTGGCACCTCTCAGCACCAAATAATTGTGTGAAACTGTGAATTTCCTTCTAAGGAAACCGAGGCAAAGCCTACATGTGCATGTGCTTTATTATCTTGGTTTCTACAGTAACTGATATTAAAATAAACAAAATGAATATAGATAGATAGATAGATAGATAGATAGATAGATAGATAGATAGATAGATAGATAGATAGATAGATAGATAGATAGATAGATAGATAGATAGATAGATAGATAGATAGATAGATAGATGTTTATTCATCCATCCATCCATTTTCTAGAGCCACTTAGCCTAACAAGGGTCGCAGGCTTCCTGGCGCCTATCTCAGCTGGCTTCGGGCAGTAGGCGGGTGACACCCTGAACTGGTTGCCAGCCAATCACAGGGCACACAGAGATGGACAACCATTCATGCCTCACACCTAAGGACAATTTAGTATGTCCAATTCAACTAACAAGTATGCTTTTGGAGTGTGGGAGGAAGCCGGAGCGCCCGGAGAGAACCCAAGCAGGCTCGGGGAGAACATGGAAACTACACACAAGAAGGCCGGAGCCAGGCAGACTTGAACTGGAACCTTTCAACTGTGAAGCGAACATGCTATTCACTGTGCCACCGAGCCGCGCTAAAATGATTATTATCATTAATAATTATTAATTCATTACATTACAATTCAACCTCTACTACATGGATTTTCATTTATGACTATTTTTTTGCAGGTTCATGTTGCTTTCCCCCTTTCGAAGATGGACCAGATAAAAAAAAATGTTTGGGGATTTTGCTGAAATTACTTCTTTTAGGAATGTTTTTACCCTCTTGATAAATGAGGACAAAATTTACTTTACAGTTTTAACTAAAACTGAGTCTGAAAATGATCGATTACTCATTGCAAATTGAGTATATACTGTATGATACATTTATAATTGTGTACAAAGTTATGTATCATGCTTTTGCTGAAGAAAATATGCAAAATATCCCAGTAATAATTAGCAGATAGAGGCAAAAGGCACATTTGCATGTTCAATTAGTGCCAGTGCGATGCCAGGAAGATAATCCTCATGACTGCCTGACATCCTTGCATCTGAACTTCTTCAGCTGCCATTTTGTTTTGAAGCCAGAGAAGAAGAGGACGTCGGGAACACAACTGTTGATCTACATTTAATAAGCCGGTCAAAAACGCTCTCCTGCCGAGGGAGGCTGAGCTTTTAATGACCGCTCCTGCTTCCCGAGTCTCAGACGTGCCGCTTGATTGTTTGGCGCGCGGCAGACAGGGAACGCCATCTTATTAATGGTGAAACGCTGCACATCCCTAGCGAGGAAAAAGAAAGGTCTCGGGACACATAGCGAGCGAGCGTGTGGCCCGAGCATGCTTTTACTGTCTATGAAGGCAGGGAGACAGATGGGTGCGGTGAAGAGGGGATTAGATGGAGGAGGCAGGGCAGGAACCCGGGTCTGGGGGGGGGGGACGCAGCCCACACGAGACGATGACCCAAGCGAGCCATAAGGGGAGGTGGGGGAGGCTTGTGATGAATGTAGCTCATGACCGGAGCCATTGGCACGCCCACATGGAGACGCCACCAAGGCCAGGCCAGAGGAGCAAGCAATCAAAGAGAGGCCGCAGGGCTGGGATGATATAGGAGGATCCAGCTTATTAAATAGGCTTCAGGAGGTGCACGGAGCATCTCAACTAACTTGTCATACTGCCACCAAAGGACTTCATGTTACATAGAAAGCGCCAACCGCAGGCCGCCATGACAGGCTGTGTACAGTGCAAGTGGGATTACCGTCATTAGAAGCATGCACACACGCACACACACCGGGGAGATCCAGAACAGTGTGTCATCCCGGATTTACCTCTCTAACCTGGGCCTCATTATCCTGCATCTGAGCCACACAAGGAAGAAGGAATACGTGTGAGTGCATACGGGCTATGAAGGAGTGTCCCGTGCTGTCATGTTCTATCATATTCTACTCAGTGCCCGATTCAGTGCCCGACAAAAAATGCCTTCGCGGTAGCAACTCAAGCTACAGTCCATTGCTCGAGGTAGTATTTGGAAATAGGATGATATTTTTTAGGAAAAGGTCTACAAGTGGAAGCCTGCAGCCTGAAGAGACACAATTCAGATTTTTTCGCCCCTATCCGACTTGTATCAGATTTTTTGACGGCAATGTGAAAGACACAGATCAGATTTTTTCGAATGCGACCCAGGCCACTTGGGTAAGTGGTCCTAAATCCCATACGTATCCAATCTCTTAACGTGAGACTTCAGTCTGAACGGCCTGGTCGCAATCATCCGACTCATACATAACAGACAAGTGACAAACGACATAATTCCAGCCTCAAAAACACAGAAGCAGCTTGGAAAAAAACAAAACGACAACAGTGTACCAGGCGAAGAAGTTTGAAAATATTCTGAGGGGGGAACACTGTATTTTTGGAGTGTGTGTGTGTGTGTGTGTGTGACCATAAGTTCGATCATCCATTGCGGTAAACACGAATTTTAAGCGCTCCAGCTGTATGATGTCACGGTGTCCTCTGACACTTTTGAACCATTTGGCATTCACACAGGTCACGGTTATTTGGAAATGTGAACGACCTCACAAAAAAATGTGGATTTCACAGAAGATTCGGAATTGAGCATCAAGACCTGCAGTGTGAACCTAGCCCAAAATGGATTGGGTCAGGAATGGAGACATCAGAGGGACTAGAACATTTTACAATTTTTGGAGATAAAGGGAGATAGAGAGTGAATATATTTGTAGAAAGATGTTGAATTTTGAATTGCCAGGCAGGAGGTCTACAGCAGGCCTTCTCAAATAGTGGGGCGGGACCCCCTGGGGGGGAGGGGGGCGGTGACCCTAGGGAAAAGGCTTTGTTTTGGCCATGCAAAGTGTAATTGCAATAAAATAAGGATTGGCTATTTTTTTTTTTAGGCATTTTGATGCACTTGGTTATTTTTTTCAGTTTTAGACTAACCTGTAACCTGGATAAGCACTGTACTTGTCAAAAGTAGCTTCGACCGTAATTTTTTTTGCAGTTTTCATCTGTCTAATTCTATCTATCTATCTATCTATCTATCTAATTTGCCAGTATTTTACAGTTAATTTCTTCAACAAGAAAACGAAAACATCACCACACCGGTGTTTTGAAAGTAATAACTACATCCGGTATTTCTAACTAGGGCTGCTTCTCTTGAATATTTTGGTAATTGGATAAAAAACAATTGTAAACAATTATAAACAATTATAAACACGTACAACCATTTCTTAACAATCAAACTTTTTTTTTTAAATTCTGAGATTTTAGACAACATTCTCCCTACATATTTTTCAAAGAGACCAAAAGACACACAAACGACCTTTGACTCAGCTTGGTATGTTCAGAAGTTAACAGTAGCAACAGCAAAATGTGCAGTGATTTTGTTAATTGTTTTGACAATGCATACAAGATGTTCTTTTGAGTCCCACATTTTGCAAACCACAAAAGGAGAAAAACTTAACGCTGCATTTTTCCCCCCATTGTGTCTCCTGCTCTAATTTCCATTACCATTCGGAACACAACACAATATTTCTTCCTAACGAGCGGCAGACTGCTAACAGGTATACGAAATCGTTACACAAATCCATTACAAGAGGCCACCTGAAAGCAGGTGTGCTCATGCCATTGTATAATTCATTTGATTATGGATTTTCACTTCAGCTTCTTTGCCGCTTTGCAGATGCATTCTATTCTTGTTTACTGTGTTGTCTTGGAAACAAGAACATGATGCCTATTACCGCGTGGAGCTCAAATGATATAACACGTTGGGATTGAAAAACATATGAATATGGAAGCGTTGGTGGAGGCAGAGGTTGCTGTGGCAAATAATATTTCTTTAATTTTTTTAATCCAGGACAAAATTTGGTGCAATTACAGGAGATAAATGCCATGCTCCAACTAAAAAACGTTTGGGTAAATTGCTGCATGTCTTGGCTTTCCTATTTCTAACTTCCAAGGATCTTTGGAGCTCTTTTTTCCCCCCTATCAATGCCACATACACCACCATTCAGTGGGGAAAACAAACTCGGTAATATCCCATTTACTAGGAGGCAGGAGATGGTTTCACTGGCAGTATAATAACATGCTACACGAAGCGTAGCGTTATAGAGTAGGAATAAAAGTAGCTTTAATAGTAAAAATTGAACACAAAAAGCAGCCTTCACCCATCTGATGAAACCGAGGCAATTATTAATATTTCTATGCAAATTGAAGTGCGGCAAATATTAGGCATTTTTTGCAGGGAAAAAAAAACACACCCCAAAAAAGTTTTAATCTTGTCTAGCCAGAAAAAAACAAGGGCGTAAAGAGTTATTTATTTTCCAACCATGTACAGTTTAAGCATCGTAATGCTGCCAGCGATGCGTGTCCAAAGTACCTTGTTAGCGGTGGCTTTACAAGCAGAGTAAAAGCGCGTATGGATGTAAAATGTTAAGATTTCTCATTTGGAATATTAACCAGCACATAAACAACGCTTTACAACGGAACGGATACGAAAAAACCCGCGTCGACGGGATGAGTAAATATGTGAGCGTAGGCAATAATTCAAGGTTAAAAATGATGCCGTTACTGCACGGCTCTGCAGGGTGTAGCAGGAAGTTGACATTCACGGATGGATCCCACAGCGGTGGCTCGTTAAAGGGAGCCCAAGCCAGAATTTCCTTTTTAATTCAATGATGCATTAGAGAAGTATATCTATGAGGAATGCTTACCGCAAGTCCAGGTTAAGCACACATGCTGCACTTAAGTATAAAAGACATAGCCGACGAGAGTAGTATATCATTATGAGATAGCATTAAGGAAGCCCGAGGAAAAATAGCATAACGAGAAGAGTGCCGTGCGTATGCGTGTGTCTCATTTAGCAGCACTGAATGGCTCTTCCAAAGTGCATCATGTTTTTAATCTTGTTCACACACAAACACAAAAAATATACCCGCAGGTTCATTCCTGACATCTGAAAAGGAGGCGGAGGGGTGCAAGCAAAAGCAGCAAAGCATCACAAAACCCACATGTGGAATTTCCCCGTGGTATTGAGCAACACAATAATTGAAATGCAAACACCTGCTCCGTACAACATTTGTCATGCTGTAGCTTACATTAGTCAATAACTGGCACTCTGCCGTAGCCAGATTTTGATACCGAGCAGCAGGCGGGAAGAAGCTCCCCAACCCCCACCCCGATTTTGACGGCATCTTCTGTACCTTCAGAGTGGTGGGAAAGGGTGAGCAGACTGACGCAGGAAGCGCCGATGCCGGAACCGAACACGGTGATGCGGTTGGAGTCTCCTCCGAAGAAGCCGATGTTCTCGCTGATCCACCTTAAAGCCTGGATCTGATCCAGCAGTCCGTAGTTCCCTTTCGCTGCCTGGTCCCCGGTACTGAGGAAGCCTGAAAAACATTCAGATGAAAAGATTTGAAATGCATACGCACTAGAGATATTGTTGGGTGCTTGTTTTCTGACTGTCGGACACTTTAAAATTTTGTCGTACATGGTACAGGTTACAATGACAATAACGAATTATTCTTATTTATTCTTTTTTAGCTGTTATATTGAGGAAAAAAATAGGCTTTAGAAAAATAAAATGGATTCTTGGGACTTGTCGGAAATATGTTTTGAGACACATGGTCGTTAGGACAACAAGTTAGCTTGCCACGGGTAGAGTCGGTGAAGTCATCACACATGCTAACACTAGCATACATTAGCTCCGACTTGTGATTCCAACACTGCATCATTGAAAATTGTCTGGTACCGATCGTATACCAATTCAATTATTTCTCTCACTCTAAAATGTGTTTATTTTGGCCTGAGACCTAGCCTATTAATTTTGTCCTCTTGCATTCATTACATGTCAGCAATACAGAGCAATTGCATCGTCGGAAAGACCCGGGTGTCCCCTACTGAGCACACAAGGACTTAGTAGGATAGATTGAACGCGTAAAAAAAAATATACAAAACAAAAGTGGACGCAAATGAATAAGATAGTTATCAGGAGACTAATACGATACTTTTCGAAACTAAAAACATCACATTTACTTTACAACACTGTGACGAAAACACGGTATGGTGGCAACCACTGCAAACAGCTCATTGTTTAAACTGAAATTTGAAGGTATGATGTACACTATATCTTGGCCTTTATAAGTTGAATTGAACTGGTCCTGATAAAAACAATCTAAATCCATCCATTTTCTAGAGCCGCTTATCGAAAGGAATAAAAAATGCTGTTTTTACAGTAAAATACCGGAAACTTGTTTGCAGAAAAGTACTGTTATATTAAAGGAACACATTTTCTACATTTACGGTAAAAATTGCATCGATACTTTTGATTTTATACAATTAACTGTTAATTTGTCCCCGCGCACTCATATTTTACAAACAATCTTGTCATTGAACAAGTCATGATTTGTCGCTGTCAACGGGTGTGATGGTTAGCAGATAACCTTTCACGCAGAAGATACATGCTTACAGCTAACATACTGTAAGGACGAAAGAGCAGCTATTGGTGTTTTGAATTTTTATGTCGACGTGCCAAGAGGGCCAATATACTGTTTAAAAAAAAAAAAAAAAAGGTAAAATAACAGCAACTTGCTTTCCAGAAAATTACGGTTTAATTACGGTAACACATTTTCTACATTTATGGTAAAAACTTGTATTGATACTGTTGATATTTCTTTTTTTTACATATAGTGTCATCTACTGAGCAGACCAGGACTTAGTAGGCTAGCTTGAATGAGCAAAGTGTTTGATTTTTTTACAAAATCAACAGTATCAATATAACATTTTACCGTAACTGTAGAAACCGTCATTTTACCATAAAAACAGCAATTTTTTTCACAGTGGAGTGGACCTCCCGGTGCGTTGACATCAATATGCAAATTCAAACACCAATAACTGCTCTTCTGTCCGTCTCGAATATTGGCTATAAGCATGTATCCTCAGCGTGAAAGGTTATCTGCTAACCATCACGCCAGCTGACAGCGACGGCAAAATCATGACTTATTCGACGACAAGGTTGTTGGTAAAATAGGAGCGGAGCGCATGTCATCTGGCACCTTATGGAAAATCAATGCCATGTCTCTCTGGTTGAACACCCATCATCTGATATATCGATCAGCGCGGATCAAAACCTTTATGGATCACTGGGCAAAAAAGGGAGCAATGGTTCTATTTTCAAGGCGCTACATGAGCATCTTTCATCTCCATCTTTAACATCCCTCACTCGAACAGTCAGAGCATTCCTGGCCAATCCCATCCATTCCCAGTGTCATCTGCTCAATGATTTGGACAGTGTGTCTCTCCCGGGCCCATCAGACCTCATAGTGTATTATTGCACCGCCCTCTCAAGGGTCTCTCACGAGCCCGAGCCCTGCTGAGTGATGGATAATCGAGAGCCAAGGGAGAAGTTCAAAGGCAGACGCCCCCTAAAGTCCCAACGGTGGACTCGATGTCCGTCAAAGCGGCGAGAACGCACGCGAGGCGACAACTCTGAGACGTGTGGACACAAAGAAGTGCCCCTCCCCTCCGAGGACCGCTAAGCACATCACAGGCAGCCGATGCGGCGGTGGGTTGCATACCCTTCAGCGTTTCTCGGCTTTGTTTCTATTTCATGGTCGATGCCTCTATGTAATGATGAGGACTGTTTTGACGCCCCGTGGGATGAAAGAGAAGCGCTTTGAAGACATGGTTTGCTCAGAAAAAAAAAAAGCAAGATACAAATCTGTGTTTGTGACCTAGGTCAGACAGAGCAATGATCACTTTGGATAAACACAGATTAGAAAGCAGCTGCTCTGGACTCATTAGCTGTTTACGCTACGCCCGAAGACTGTTTGTCCTAACGACCTTTTATCGTCCCTCCTACTGTGAATCCACCGTGATAGACAGCCAGCCACGCCTTCAAAATCGCACCTGCCTTGCCCCCGCGTCGGCAAGGCCGATCACGAATCGGGTGAGGAGGAAGCGGCGCGGGCAGCAAAGCGGGCGACAAATGGATCAACAGATGGTCTCCTTCAGACGCATCCCTGAGGATGACAGAGTAGCGTGGCACATGCAGGGAAAAGCGAGGGAGCGCCAAGGAGACAGGCGGAGGAATAGAAACAGACAGGCAGAGGAGAGGGGAGGACTCAATATCAAGAGCTTTTCATTCACTTCGCTCGCTGCTCCGCCTTGTGCGCCATCGCCACGAAAGGGCAACAGACTTGTACTACCTTCTCCTGGGTGCTAGTTGGAGAGACTACTCTATCCCGAGAATAAAACTTATTTAGGTCACCATGTGTCCGTCATCTTATGAAATACGCCAGATGGGCTTAGGTACTGAGACAAACTCCCTACAAATTTATATTAACCCTCCTGTTATGTTGTAGGTCAAAGTGACACATTGGAAAGTTAATGTTGTAGGTTTTTTTTCAGTACAAGGCTCTTGTTTGTCTGATGTATAATCAAAATATTCATTAGGGCGGTTCGGTGGGGCAGTGGTTAGCACCTTCGCCCCACAGTTATGCGTGGGTTCTCTCAGGGCACTCCGACCGACTCCCTCACCCCAAAAAAACATTCACGGCAGGTGTATTGGACACACTAAATTGTCCTTAGGTGTGATTGGGTGCATGAATGGTTGTTCATCTCCCTGTGCCCTGCAATTGGCTGGCAGCCAGTTCAGCTGCCCCAAGTCAGCTGGGTTAGGCACCAGCAAGCCTGCGACCATTGTGAGGAAAAGCAGCTACAGGAAATGAACGGATGAATGAAAAGTTCCATTAACTCATTCAATCCCAAAAACTGAGTTTTATGTTTTATTTTTTCTTACGATCAATCCCAGGTTCTTATTTATATGTTAGTGTTTGGTTCGAAGCTCTAAAAGTATTAAATTAACTACTTTGGGTAATTAAGTACTAATGTTTTTGATTACTTTAGTAATTCCTTACCTAAATGATTTCTGATCCCAGTTTCAAAGTAATCAGTTACTTTTTTAAATTAAGTGCAAAGTAATCAGTTAATTTTGGTACTCAAGGTGTGGAAGTAAGTGATGCTTTAGGTAACCAAGCATAAGATAATCAATTACTTACTAGGACTGTTTTCCCTAATATTTGATTTGCTTGATTATGGATTGTATTCTGCTCAGGGAGCGAACAGAATAAGAATTTCACTGTGTGGTGCAATACTATTCACATGACAATAAAATCTCTTTGAATCTCTTTAAAGGACTAAAATAGTTAGGTAATTAAGTAATAAAATAATTGATTAATTTAAAACTTTATTACCTAAGGTAATCAATTATCGTTGTGCAGGATTTTTGCCAATCGAGCTTTATGTCGAAGGCATTTTACAAAAAAGGTGAGGCATCGAAAGAAGATACTAGGGAGCTGATATTTCACCCATATGGTGACAAAAATGTCTAAGTAAAAGCATGACCAATTTAGTTATAAGGGTAATCCTTTGGCTTAAATACAGCGAGTAGAGCATCGATTGGATGAGTTTGTTGTGAAGGAACTATTGGTAAATATCATCTTCTCAAATGACCTCATATTTGTGCTTTAATTGTGTTGAGTCAGGAGCTTGTACACCTGCAAAAGTGGAGGCTAACAGCATATTTTTTTGTATGTAACATGCATGTGCTCCAATTATTAAAAAAATAGATGCTGTATACTTATGTGCAGCTATGATCCTAAATTAAAAGAAATAGCTACAATTATCACATTGGAACAAAACGTCATTATAAATCATTAGAGGATGACAAAATATGATCAATCAGAATTGCATATCCATCTGGCAAGATAAACACTGCCCAATGCTCTACTCAATGGGGACACTTTGTTTCACCAGGCGGATGCTTCTGCATTTATAAATATTTATAAATAAATGTGGCCATTAAAATGGAGAAAGGTAGCAATCCACTATCTGAGACAACAGGACAAGCTGCAGGCACTATTGTAAAAATAATTATTGTATAGCTGCTGGCGATGCTTTAATTGGAAAGGTGACAGCGAATATTTTCTTTGGAAAGCAATTAAGATAGCAATGCAATTGTTTTTATGCTTGGCTATAGAGTCGCTATTTTTAAATAGATCCGGATTGACCGTGTTGCTATTGTCTGGCACACTGGTATCAGCTTTGTATCAACCTTGAGATCCTCAGTCTGCTTTTCTCATCAATTACTACAGTAATGAATTCATTTAGTACCTCCATTTTTAGACTCTCCTTTAGCCAAACACTTGGAAAAATATACAAAGATGTACCTAGAATTAAATGCCCGGACTCTTTTAAAAAAAAAAAAAGTGTAAAAATAAGTCTTTGGGATTGAATGTTATAAATTCAAACCTAGTCCTGCAAGTTTCTGCACAAACACTTTTTGTTTTGACATGAGAAAAGCACATGCCCTGAAGTTGAACTGCACTAGAAGGACTGATTCATTCAAATAAACTTCATTTATATGAGGCCCCATTAATCATTCATATCAAAGTGCAGAATTCATGTAGACTACGTAAGAGAAACTCTTCTGTGAACTTGTCTTAGATTGCATCCTTAGCTTACGGCCATGCTACCAAAAGTCATGAAAATTAGTACCGTATTTCACCAAATAGAAGACTCACTTTTTTTTCCGCCCAAATTGAAGGCATACTTTTTATAAATGGTAACTTAAAGATTCAAATTATTATTATTTTTTTTTAAATCAACACCATTCGAGGACGATTGATCATAAATTGAGTTTTGATGCACGGATGTGCATCGGCCGTATTCTTACTTATAATAATTACAAAAATGGGACGAGCTAGAGGGCATAAGTCAGTTGGCTGTTTGCAGCCAGAGCCTGTTGCAACTAACACCAGCTTGTGTTAGCTGAGGTTGATTCAGCGTTTTTTTTTTAATTTTGTTTCTTTTAAAAAAAGCGAGCAGACTGAACCAACGTCCGAGACCATCCTTGACATACGCGAGAATATTACAAAAACAGAGAGGATTATGTAAAGATTGTGATGTCCCCAGCTGAATCAATGAAGAGTGGTAAGGTATGGAACTTTGTGCTTTGGTTAGAGAGCACAGATAAGTAGTGCAATAGACTTGTTTATTAATTATAGTCTATTGGCATTTGCACATTATCATAAACTTAGTGGAACACGAATGGAGCGCAACTTTGGGTATTTATGGCTAAAAGAACTCGAGCTGGGTAAAAGCAAAAAAACAACTGCTTGGAGCGCATTCAACGTTACACCGGTGTGGTGTTCACTGACTGCTCACAATGTGGGAAATCTGAAACACATTTAACCCGTAACAAATTTTTAATTTCCGAATATGAACACAAGAAATTGTATTGCTATAATTCGTACATTGTCACCAAACTGTTGGTAAAACACCAGAAAACACCAGAATTTGACCCTTAAATTAAGTGTGGGTCCTACACACACGTGCGTCCTATATTTGGGGAATTACCGTGTTACTATAACATTTTGTTGTTCACTCACCACCCGAACATAAATGAGAACTCTCTGTGTGGCTAGAATCTGAGTGCCTTGACAGATAAGTAGGTTAATCAATACATCTGCTCATCATTTTGTATTTGACTCCCTTCTTGCAGTTCCTCCCTTCCACAGCTTTAAGAATCTTCTTTTTCACTTGTCCCTGCACACTCTCTTACAAACCACTAGACCGCTCTGTTTAGACAGTTTTTGACGCTTCGAAGTAAAGAAAGCTGAAAAAAATAGATTCACAAACTATTTTAGTGATCTCGCCCAAATTCCACAACACAAATAACTTGAAATATTCTTACAAATGGAAAGAAAATGGGCAGATTCCGAGTCAAATCTCTCTTTGTCTGATGGATGAGAGATTAGATTAGAACTTTTTTATTTACTGTAAACAAACAGCATGGATCAACATCCGTCTCGGCATGTCGGAGCATGTCTGAACCGATAACGGGATGATCTTGTGACGCGAGCATGTCTCATGCTGCTCCGTGGTATTTTCTTGCCGTGGCGCGGTCATGCTCACGGATTGAGCCCTGATCTCAGCCTGAGAAGCAGAACTGAGCTTTGACCGGGTCTCCGCCCGGTCGACGCGCACCTGTCACATTGCATTGCGCGTGTCGGGGGGGAACAACGGCGCGTATGCTTCCACCTGCACCGTGGGGGTCACTTAAGGTAGGCAGCCTGGTCACCATGGAGAAATTTTACCAATGCCATGGACGTATCTGTTTACGTTTCATCACCTCCAACCGTTTATTTTTCCAAGCTGCTGCCACATAATGCATTTTGCGCTATGATCTTTTATCAATATCCCACCGCCGCTATCTCAATATAAACACCATGTCTCTTTCTCCTTCCTGAGCTGTGGCAGCGATTTCCTTTACCCTTTCCTCGCCGCGTACGTATTGCTCTATTGATTATGATTTAAATGTCCCTTTCCATATGGCTGGCTATAACTCACGCTAGAGCGGAAGGAGGTGATGATAATGATCGCTCTCATCTCGGACGTCTCTCTTAGCCCGATCTTCTGGATAATGGAATGCGTGTGAAGGGTGAGGAGGGTGCAAAGATGGGTGAGGAGGAGGGCAAAAGTACGTTATTGAGCTTTTACGGCGACAGATGGAGGGAGATGATAGGGAGGAGGAGAAGAGGTTGAGTTAAAACAGTGGTCCTCAAATGGGGGTACGAGTAGCCCTGGGGGTACTTGAAAGAAGTTCAGGGGGTACTCAAAATTTTTAAATAAAACAAACAAACAAACATGCAAAAATCCTTTTAATTAATTCATTGTTTCAGAAAAATAGAAGTTCACGAAGTAAATGTTAAGTTCAGTACGTTATTCAAATTCATCATTGGAAAACGCCCATACTAGAATAGTTCGACCCAACTATGCCATCTCTCGTTACCTGTCATGTTAATGAATTATTTTTGTGAACACATCGCAACTATGCTCCCGAAAGAGGGCATTTTAAGTTGAATATTTTTCTTTGGACAAATATTTATTTATAATTATTTTCTTTTAAAACAGATCTGACACTATGTTGATTATTTTTGGGGGACAAATATTTTTCAATAATTAAGTTAATGATTTATTTTTGTGAAGACACATCTTATGTAGTCCCAAAACAGGATGCTTTATGTTTAATATTTTTCTGTGGACAAATATTTATTCATAGTTATTTCTTTTTAAGAACAGGTCTGACACTTTATATTGATTATTTTTCTGTGGAACAATATTTATTGATAATGAAGTTATTTCCAAAAGAGGACACTTTAGGTTGATTATGGACCAATACATATAAAGTTTGAAAGGGTCTAAAATTGAATAAATCAGACACTTGTGGCATATTTTAAGTCTTTTTTTTTTTTTTAAACCAAAATGCTTTGCACTGGTTAAGGGGTACTTGGCTGAAACGATATCACACAGAGGGTACATCACAGAAAAAAGGTTGAGAACCACTGGGTTAAAACAGTGATGATGTAAAGGAAGGCAAGTTTTTTTGTTTTTTCGTGTGATTCATTCCATTTTCTTTTCGCCTTTTACCACGTCTTTCTGCCTCTCATCCTCCATCTCTTTGGGGGTGCTGGTTAACAAGGCTGTCTGTGTCCGAACGCTTCCTTGGTCTCACTCTTGCACTCTCCCCCTATCTGTTCCCCCCTCCTTTGCTTCTCTGGGGAAATAAAGGCCCACACAGTCACAGCCTTGACAGCCTCCCTTAAGAATCCTGCACTACAAAAGAGCTCCAACTTCCCCCCCAGCCAGGCCCGAGCTGAATGGGAGCCTCTGGGGTGTGGATTGGAAGCAGAGGAGGGAAGGGGCCACAAAAAGGGTCTGTGTGTCAAGCTCACGACAGGCAAAATGAAAAATCCAGTGGCACATCATTCATATTGAGAGTCATCCTTTAGGAACTCCCAGATTTCCATTTATAGGTGCGGTGAGGGTTCATGTTTTCGAAAAATAGCGTGGGGGAGGGGCCCGAATGAAGGCGACTGCCACTCGGATCAGCTCCTTGTTTACAGCTCCATGCCCAACGGCACGACTGGAGTCAGATCGTACTGATGTGAGAGCGAGGGATGGGGAAAGAAGGGCACGCAAGCACAAGGAAGCCTCTTTATGGCTTCCTGAACACTGAAGGCCATTTACATAATATCACAGTCTTTTTTTTTTTGTTCCGGTAGAAGATAAAGTGATTGGAAAGAGGGAACCACATGGTACCATTAGCAACAAAAACATTACAATAAAAATATACCGGTGTGGGTAATAACGCCATTTAAACTCACGGCATTAGGTAATCCCATTCGATGCTATTGACGGCTGTAGACGTCAAATATCCTATTTTATTGGGCTCCATTGACAGCGACAGAAGCCAAAGATCTATTTGAACTGAGCTGGCAATTAGTTAAAGCCCTATCCTTTGCCCGCTGAGGGGAAAACTATAGCAAACGTTGGCGAGTGTCAACAGACGTGGCTTTCAAATTCATCAGGGTGCATTCAAAGACCGCCAAAGTGTCGCCAGCTGTTCACCTGTACTGCTCTTGTTGCGAGCACATTTTGAACACATTCAAATTTTCCTTGTGATGAACTGAAAATAAAACCCCCATTAAATCCGGTCAATTTAATTGAGAATTTAAGAAAGAAGAAATTAAAGAAAGAAGATTTTAAGAGTGTATCATATATTTTGAGAAGTACAGTATATAACTTTGGATTTAAACACAAGGAAAATATGAAGAAATTACAATTAATTACCGTATTTTCCGCACTATAAGGTGCACCCCCAATTAATGACATATTTAAAAAAATATTTCTATATATAACGCACACCGGATTATAAGGTGCACCCTCAATTAATGACATATTTTACAACTTTTTAAATCACAATATAGTAATATTCAAAGTAATAACAATAATAACTCAAATAATACCTCTAAACTCTCAATAGCATAATAACTCAATGTGTTTTTCAATCACAATTTAGTAATACTCAAAGTAATAACAATAACAACTGAAATAATAACACTATACTCTCAATAGCATAATAACTCAATGTCAATATGACCAACCTTGTTCAACTGTAAACACACAAAAGTAACAGGTAAAGCTTACTTTATCGCTTCATTCCCCATCTACGGATCCCAATCACAATATTGACCCATATATAAGGCGCTGTCAGCTTATTAAAAAAAATAAGGCTTATAGGTGCGCCTCATAGTGTGGAAAACACAGTACTCAGTTTTGATATCGCTTTTACATTGTCGCCAAACTGTTGGTGCATCCTATTCACTGTAACCAAGAAAATAACAGAATTTGACACAAAAATTAAAGGCGCATCCTATACTGCATATGGAGAAGTACGTTATGTAACTTACAGATACAAACACAAGAAAATATGAAGATATTACAATTATGAGATTTACTCTGTTCTGCTACAGTTTTTACATTACTGCCAAAGTGTTGGTGCACCCTATACACTGTAAAATAAAAAATACCAGAATTTGACATAAAAACTAAGAGAGCATCCTATATTTGGGGAAGTACGGTGTATAAATTAGAGAAATAAACACAATAATGTATGAACAAATTACATACAGTAGATGAGATTTACTGTTTTGTTACATTTAATAATTTGTCACCAAACTGTTGGTGTGTCCTGTACACTGTAACTAAAATAATATCAGAATTTGACCCAAAATTAATGGTTCTGCCTATATATAAGGAAGTACGGGATATACTGTAAGTTACGGATATAAACACAAGAAAACATGAAGAAAATACAAAGCTGAAATTTACTGTTTAGCGACAATACACAGGTCAGTTTTATATTTGACGAATTACGGTATCTGCCCTTTCTCGACCTTCCGTTAAGGGCGCAGTATAGAATCACCCTGCATCATATTGTGTATCATCACCAACGGCATCTGAGCTGCCGATACCAAACGAAGAATTTCATTTCGCTTGTCTCCTTTACCGGCTAAGCATCTTCTTCCAAGCATTTTTCGCACTAGCTCACGCTTTCTCCACATCATTGCGTTGAGCGCAGACAGTTACTTGTCAAAGACAGTCAAATGCTTTTACATTGAGGAAGATGCGGCATCTCACAGCTGGTGTGGAGGCGGGCCTCCACACTCCCGCCAAGGGAGAGAAAAAGACTGGTGTTGAAGAGGCACAACTGCGAGGTTAAGCAGCTCTTTGGTTCCACTTGGAAGAAAACGCCTCATTGGGAGACATTTCACAATTTGCCCACTCCCTTTTGGATAGACTTCTTATATTCAAGATCTTTTCTTTTTCCTTTTTTTTTCCCCCTGTGTCCGACTGTGTGTTTATGTGTTAAAGTTCAAAAGCCCGGCATGAAAAATGTGCAGATCTGACCGATGAGGTTGGGTGGCGAGAAGGTTTAACAACATCGTGCACTCAGTGTGCACTAATTCAGTGTGATAGCGCAGAGGAGATCAGAGTGGGGCTTATCAAAGCAAGTCAGAAGAGCAGCGATGGGGAGAAAAGTCATCATTTAGAAGATCTTCAAAGTCCAGCTCCTCCTCCCAACAGGTTGTTGCACTTCTTATTCCCACACACCAGAAGCTTAGTGTTGAAATGATTCTTATCGGAATTTAGCAAGAAGTCGACTATAGCGGCGGTTCTCAAATGGGGGAACGTGAAGGAGTCTCGGGGGGATATGTGAGAGTTTTTGAAAGTATCACCAAATTTGAATCATTGCTTTTTAATGCCGTGACAGCAACAGTGCTTTTTCAATTTCAAATTAAGAGCGTTCACCCATACGCGGTATTTTGTTCAATCCTTTGATCTTTACGTAAAAGGCATTTCAAATCAATGGGAAAGCATTGAAAGAAGACAGTAGGGAGCTGAAATTTTACCGACATGGAGAAAACATATCAGAGATTAAAATGGCACGCCCTCTTAGTTATCACACTACCAGGAGTGTGCCACCCAATGGCTAAAATACAACATGAACGACGTGGAAGAAAATGACTGAAAAATTGTATAAATACTGCAAACTTGCTAATGTATCGTTATTGTGACTCCTTTGCAAACTTTTTAATCACAACTTAATGAAAACTCTGTCATGATCTGTCTGTGTTTTGTTGTGGGTTTTGGGTTGTTTAGTTTAAGTTATAGGTTCACTGTGTTTTCCCCTGTGTGTCATTACTGTAATCAACCTCACCTGTCGCCCGTGTGTGTCCTCCAGTCAGCTACCCCGCCCCTTGTTGTTCCCAGGTGTCTCGCGTTTTCATTAGTTCTGTTAGTATTTAAGCCCCAGTGTTTTACCTCATCCCTTGTCGGGTCTTTGTACATCTTCCCCTCGCCGTCTTGCCTCGCGTTGCACTGATCCCTTCCTTCCCGTACTACCTCCCGTTCCTTGTCGCTCCCAGTAAGCTCCAGTTTAGCGTTTTTGTTTGTACTTTGTATTTTTCCGTTCTTTCAACCCAGCCTTTGTTTGTCATTAAATCACCTTCACTTGAGCCTTACCCCAGTCAGTCCTGCATTTTATTGGTTCCGCCTTTCCCACATCCCGCACCTCCTCAAACCGCCATGCCCCACCGTGACAAATTCTGACATGACACTTTCAGCACCATTTTTTTTTCAATTTTTTACCACTATTTAAAAACAATATAGCTTGATAAAGTTAGACATAAAGGCATATTGTATATTCATTGTTTGGTAGAATTTTACTATTTTGGCTTTTAATGGGTTAATGTTTTTTAATACTTTTTTAAATGCAATTTAAAGACAAATTTAATGCCCATGTCCAACTTTGCATACATATGTTGGACAATATGGACAGGGGCAACATTTTCTTTTCAAACCAAGAGCAAAATTCTGTGCGTGTATATATATATATATATATATATATATATATATATATATATATATATATATAGTCACCTTCATTCGGGCCCCTATATTATACAGCTGAATCATCTTATATTGAGTCATTTACAAAATTGTATACATTATTTTATTTTTAATTTATCCATAATGACATTAGTGCAAACCAAAAGTACAGTCAAACAGGTGATGTTACTCATATCTTGTGGAGTTGCTGAATAAAATACATTTCAAGATAAATTTACAAATCAAGACTCAACGTTTAAAAAGACACTAGTGGGAACCGAACACTAAACAACACTGTAGCTGAACTTCTGGTGTTGTAAAATAATTTTCTCGCATTGCTCAATTAAAAAAAAAACAAGAAACAAAACATCCGATGTACATTGTAGATCATCAGCCCATTATGTGAACAATGTTTCCTGGCCATTTAGCACGGCGCCTTGGAATTAGTCTTATTTGTCTCCTGAAAGCTAGAGCTACAATAAAATTTGGCTTCAGGAATGAGCGCGGTGTGCCGGTTTTGATTTGTCTCCAAATTAGTTGCAGAGGATGTGCCGATTCATTCTGCATATTGTTTAAAGACACCAACAACGTTGCACTCAGTGTAGCAGCACAAGGCAGAGCAAAGTAAAAATCCATTGGTACCTCTACAGATAAATACCCCTGAGGTCAAACAATTCAAATGAAAGTAATGAATTTCAAATGAAAAATACACCTTAACAGTCTTAATGTTCATGGCATATGATTGACTTTTTGCACCGGAATGTGAACTATAGAATGTGAACAATAGAAGATGTTAGGGTTAGATAGGGTTAGATAGATGATGTTTTCCTCGTCTTTGAGGGAGCTTTGTTCAAGCAATGCTGAAGTAATTTTGTGATGATCGCTGGGATTTTTTCATATGTGAAGCCCTTTGTGATTAAGACCTATATCAATAAATGTTAAATTTACTTACACTACTGAATCATTGTATGACAAGTCTTCTACTAGCTGCTAACATGAAGACAAGACATAAGGTGCATTCAAAATGCACTTGGACATTTCAAACTCAAGAAAACACCATTGATAAAGATGAACAAAGATTCAAATTGAAAAACTACAACAATAATAATATAGCTAATGCTAATACTACTACTACTACTACTACTACTACTACTAATAATAATAATAATAATAATAATAACACATTTTCCGGACTTTGAGGCACACCTAAAAGCCTTCAATTTTCTCAAAAACTGACAGTGTGCCTTATAATCCGGTGTTCCTTATACAACACATAAACTGCGAGTTTTTGGGGGGAAAAAAGAAATGAAATAACTTAATTGCCAAGTAAATTCTTCAATTTTTACATCTGCATTTCAGTTATAAATGTATTTTTTTACAATTAAAATTAAAAACACTGTGTTTGAAATTTTGACATGTTATATGTGGTTTATTTATATGGAAACAAGGCAGAAAAAATTTGAGTTTTTGTAAAAGAAAGCACAATTTTATAACTCCATACAGTGTTGTTAAATAATAAAAATTTCTTTTAGGGATTTTGTAATGCAATTTTGCATACAAGTTGCATCACATTATACATTATACATCACATTATAAGGTGCATAGAAAAGAAGCTGATTTATGGAAAGAAAGTTCTGCACGATGAGGTGCACCGCATTATAAGGGGCACATTTGATGAACAGCCTATTTTAAAACTGTGTTCACAGATAATGCACACCAAATTATAAGGCACATAGAATAGAATCTGATTTAATTAAAAAAAAGTGGGATTAATACCTCTTGATTACATTGAAAGATCAATGCAAAGACAAATCAAGAGCTAAAAAAATAGGATTCAATTAAATACATTTTTAAAATAGGCGGAGAATATGGTAATAATGGTTTTTATAACATCATATTATTATTGTTTGGTAAAAAAAAACAAAAAAAAAAACCTTTGCTTCAGGTCTCTGGAATTAACCTATGAAAAAAAATAGCAAATGAACGATCCACAAAATTATAAAATTTCTCCTCAAATTAAGACAATGACTCAGAAAACTGCTGTGCAAAAAAAACCCATCTCGAGCCCTGTTATATGTACGTAAACATGACAAAAAAAATGCCAAACCCACACAAGGGGTGAAACAAGAGAATCGAACCTCCCCAAGCTGACCACTACCGCACCGCAGAGAGCATTCCAAAACAATACTCTTCAGTTTTGACTGACACTATCACAATGGTATCAAATTAACTACGTGTTGATTATAGAGGCGTCCCTCATATATTGTCACGATCCAAAAGAGAGGCAGAAGCCAGTGTCTTTCATATCCATCGGACACTATGACCTCACTAATAAAGTAATAAAGAAGAATTACAACCTCTCTCACAGCGTCAACTAAAACTGTAAATTCACAAGCTTCGTAAAGATAGGATTAATGGCACCCCTTCTCTATTGGATTGATTACATCGTGCAGGTACATTTAATGAAAGTGTAAGCAAGTGTATAAAATCGGAAGGGGCCCAACAAAGAGCAAGGACTTTGTGTGTGCGTGTTTGTATGTGTGTGAGAGAGACTTTTGGCCACTAAGCTCCTGCCATCTGTGTATATGGGTAAACGGGGGTGCCATCTTATATAATGGCATACAATGTTTGTTTGCATTGGTGCGTGTGTGTCGGCATGGCGGTGAAAGAGGATGAGGGTGTGTATTCAAGGCGGGGAGGGAGGCATAGATATTAATCACATTGGAGGAGCATGGCTGTGTGCTGTTGGGCGTAGATGGATGGGGTGTGAGTACAGTGATGTCATCCTGACAAATGGAGCGCCCGTGTTGGCTGAGACTTGAACGTCGCCTTTCGTTTCAATTAATTCTTCACACGGCAACGCACCTGATGTGCAGGTTACCCACGTGGACGTTATGAACACACCCCATGACCCTCCACCTCTGATAGCCAAACCTGTTTTTTGTATGTATTTTAATTTTTTTTTTTCAGATTAGCAGCTCCTAACTAGCACAAAGCAAAAATGCCTTAAAACAGAGTGCTTGGCCATTATTTTTTCAGTTTTGGAATAACATTTGTTGTCGTATTTCTAGCTATATTTACATCATATAACAGCATCAGTTGTTTTTTTTTTTTTTTGTGTAAAACAATGGTGACACGGTGAAAGAATGGTTAGCACATCCGCCTCACAGTTGAAAAAATGCCAGGTTCAATTCCGGGTCCGACCTTCCTATGTGGAGTTTGCATGTTCTCCCCATGGGTGATTTTTTTTTTTTTTTCTTTTTCCCGGGGTCCCACAATCCCAATGAACATATATGGTGGGTGAATTGGACTCTCCGGGTTGCCCTTAGGTGTGCTTGTAAGTGGTCTTTCATCCGCGTGTGCCATGCGATTGGCTTGCAAACAGTCCAGAGTGTCCCAAATTTTTAGTCCCAATTCTTGTCTTCTGAGACTTTGACTGACTTAAAATAAGGTCGGAATTCTGACATGATTTTGGCCCTAATCCATTTCCATAGCACATAGACCCCCAGGGCTACTAGTACCCCCATTTGAGGACCACAGTTTGACACCAACCCCCCCCCCCCCCCCCCCAAAAAAAAAAAAAAAAAAAAAAAAACATCGTCAAGGTATAGGATTTAAACATGGTCCTAAGACCCTCAACATAAAGAGACTTTGATAGACTGGAGTGGAAAAAAATGCGATGGGTACATGCCTAACCGTGAGCAATTTCCGTTGCATTAAAACAGCATTTAATTCGATTTGGTGATACCTGCAGAAACCATGTCGTACCTTCTGAAGCATCTTCTTGTACCCCCTTTTGAGAACCACTGTCCAACCCATTATACAGCTCTCTAACAAGACACACTCATCTGTAAGCCTTCCGTTTAGCTCCTTTAATCAATCTAACTAAACTGTGACAGCACTTTTGCTTTCGCTTTCATCTGCTACTCCCAAGTGACCGTTCCTATCGTCTAAAAAAAAAAGAAAAAAGTCAGTTGCCACAACCAGACAAAAGCAAGAGGAAAGTCTCTTTGTGTTTACAAACTGATACCCGTGCAATGACTGTGTATTTCCCACAATATCAATTTGATGAAGTGCTAGAATGATGGCACAGGGAGCCGACGTTTGAGCCAGTGGTAATAGCACGTATTTACGGTGAAATACGGTGGTGAGATCTGTAGCCGCCATCACGTTGAGTGCACAAAAAACTCAGCTTTAAAAAGGTGCCACCTTCTCACTGGCCGGTTCCACAAAGCTTGACACCATCAAATAACAGAGTCAGGGCTGAATTTGCAGCATCACCTACAAAAGATGCTTATGGCTTCTTCCCAAAGGTCTGCTGCAGTTGGCAGAGGCGCAAAACCTCATTTCAAACCCCTGACTCTCTCCTCTGAACTTTAACATTAGCCACCTTAAATGTACGACGGACTTTCCTCCTCACGACAATGTTAAAGTACCTCTCAATCAAAACCTGAACTTTCTGGAGTTCTGCTTCCTTGCTCATTCTTCTCTAAATGACTGGTGCGACCCGCTTCCTCTCTGCCGTACAAGAGCATCAATTTAGGAGAAGTCGGTGCAGGCCGGGCAATTTGCGGCTGAACTTTGCTACGTCAGGGAAGACTGGAGCTTTCCTCCAGAGATTTCACCTGGGTCTCTTGAGGCCTCAGCTCCACTTCCAATTGAGCTTCAATGGTTGGTATCTTCTCATCTTTCTGTGAGGTTAATACCAACTCCGTAGACTTGAGTAGGTGGAGTTGAAAGGCTTCATCTGGCTACAGATTTAATTAGGCTGCTCCACATTTGCATTTAGCACATTAAATGGTAAAGAATACATGTGAAATGTCTCAGGCTGCCACTAGCTGTGTTGTAAATACATCACAGGGGTGAATTTAAAACGATTACAGGGGTGAATCAGGTACATATTAGACAGTCAACCATTTGGCACTAAACAGATTTATTCAAAACATCCCTCATGAGTTGTTATTTCATTTTCTGGCACATGTAATACATGTATGTAAAGGATTTTGCTATACAGCATGGGAATATGTCCCCAAAGAGAAAATTAGCGCTCAATTATAAATAATTCACTGAGGAATTAGTCAATGGTAAAAAGTAAATGTAACTCGCAAATGTCCAGCACAATAAATACAAATATTAACCCAACACATGAAGAATTTTGGCTTGTCCCCACAAATCACAGACAAGCAGTTCTCAAACAGAGGTACCCCTGGGGGTACCTGAAGGCACCTCTAGTGGCACGTGAGATTTTAGCGGTTCCTACAAGTATGTATTCTTCCCACAGGTGTTTTGTGAAAGGATAAGTGTTTTTTTCTTTTCAAATTAGGAACACGCTAAATTGTGTGACAGTGACTCCTTGGCAAAACCTTGTACTCCTTTATTTTCTTAAGTATAATAACATTGTATTGGCATTAGCGACACAATTTTCCGGTAGACGATCCAGAAAAAAAAAAAAAAAAAACGTCTCATGTTTCATGATATATACAGTATCCTGCAGTGGCTGAATAACGGCTAGGGATACCACTACAAATGTAATTTTTAAATTTAATGTCAGACAAGGATTACTTTCTTTAAGTATTTACATCCAAAACTGATTTGTGCTGTTTTAGGGATAACTGGCCTAAACAAACGGGATGAATTTATAAAAGAATATTCAATACCATGTACTGTATTTTCCCTACCACAATGCACAAACAAAAGCATTTCATTTGCTCCAAAATCAACAGTGTGCCTTATGTGAGGACGGAGTCCCAAAATGTGTAAAAATGTTACTCTGCATCTCTGGTAAACCGTCTACATAACTGACTGTCACATCATTTCCTACTGACGCAGGTACGTAAAGGAAGGAACACCTACAATATATTCGCTAGCAGTGATAAAACAATCAGAGAACTTTACATAATATGTAACGTGTATGTTGGTGGCGATAAACCAATCAGAGAATATTAGGTACACTCCCTTTTATTGCCGACCGTATGTTTGAGCTTGTGCCTCTTAATACAAAGACCCTATGTATGGGTTAGGTGTGGGAATAGATCCAATAATCGGGAGTGCGCCTAATAACACGGTGCACTCAATGTATAGGTAAAGTGTGGGACTAGATCCCATAATTGAGAGTGCGCCTAATAACACGGTGCATACTATTCATGGGTTAAGTGTGAAAATAGATCCCGTGCCTGTGCCTGATAACACGGTGCACCGTATGGTGCGGAAAATACGGTATATTATATAATTACAGAGAAAAGGACGAGAACTACCGCACTAGTACTTTATGTACTTTTTGTATTGTTATTGTA
Organism: Hippichthys cyanospilos; assembly: GCF_059441005.1. Classification (NCBI taxonomy): domain Eukaryota; kingdom Metazoa; phylum Chordata; class Actinopteri; order Syngnathiformes; family Syngnathidae; genus Hippichthys; species Hippichthys cyanospilos. The sequence continues at coordinate 15,854,985 of NC_142381.1, read as the reverse complement.
AAGCCTCACATTACATTATGTAAGAGAAGAAAAAAAAATCCATCTGTCAAGCCTGAGAAAAATACTTATAAAACGGATACGGACATCAATCCCACTGAGCGATACTGGATATCTCCACATTCCATGAACATGAGGCTTGTGGTTATGTGGCTGGCTAAGAATACTTAGCGACAAAGAAGACCTTTGATATGGCGATTATGTCGGTTGGATGTAAAAACTCAGCTGTACAAACCAAAAACCTCAAGTTGGCATCATGCGTCGAATGGATTTATTTGAGCGGCGCGGCTGCGCTAGGCTAGCTCGGCCTTACATATTCCTTTGTTGTTGAAACGCTGCTGTTCCCGCACTCTGAGAACAGGGGATGCATGAAAAATGAATGAAAGGCCTTTGAAATTGTGCAAACGATTACCATAATACTTTTGAGGGAGCTCGGCTGTTGGTGCCCGCAACACAACGTGCGTGCGCCATTGTACCCGTGTCGTACAAAAGATGTCATTATTTTTTTTGCTGCTCCCCCCTTCAATTGATACCAAAGTCTTGTTTCCAGCAGAGGTCTCAACTTCCAAACAGCTTGGAGTGATTCCTTTTTCATTTCCCTGCGTCACTCTCCCTTTTAATCTAGCAACATAAAAAAAACCTAGGTTCCAACAACAACAACAATAAAAAGGTTAGATCTTGCTTCCTGTTTCATCTCAGCTTCCCGCGGTTCCCCAGAGATGTCGGTTGCCCGTTCGCGTCCTCGGCGCTTGGCGATGGGAGATTGTGCCAGGCTTCTGTTTGTCTTTTTTCCATCTCCCCATCTCCCTGAAATCTGCCCGACACCTCGGCAGCATGGCTCAAGCCCCACAGGTAGATAAACCGTTAGATAAAATGTCACCGTGGTTTTGTGCCGAGCACCCTAAAGATTGGCTGGACCCACTGTAGCGTACAAACTGCAAAATCGGATAAAGGGATACAAAAGATAGCTGGCGACCTGTTTTGCTTGATGCCTGCATTTTAGCTTGTCACAAAATCAAAAATCTAGTTTTCGCATGTGGAGTCTTTTTGAAAGAGACCTTTGTCCCCTATTAACTGTTGAGCAAAAAGAAAGCCTGTTTAGTTACTCAACTGTAAGTGGATGATGAATTCAAACTATCTTTTTATTGTAAAATATATAAGGTCAGCAGAATGGCCTCGATAATAAAAGAGCGCGGCTCTTAAATTGAAATGTATGATAGTACATGAAGGTCTTGCTATGTAAATGTAATAAATATCCATAGTCTGCTGTATGTTGAATTTCAATGAGTATTCTGCAAGGATTTATGTATTTTTTTAAAGGTATTAAGGCCAGCCTAACCAGTCTGAATTATGTTAAACTGGTCTTTTAAAGTCAAAAGGTTGTGTTTTCCTGTGCAGCATACCCAACACGTGGACTAGGTTGCACATGTAGACGATCTCTAGAAAAATGCTTTAGCATTTTACAGGATTTCCTACTTTATTTAACTACGCAACCTTACACATACTGTATATGACTATGGTTTTGGCTGGTGATACATCACGTTCACTATACATTATTATATTAATTATACATGACCAGAAAAAATATCCAGTGGATATAACAGATACGGTACCTACTATGTGAGTTAAATGTAGCTTTAATGAAAACCATGTTTCTCCTCATTTTGACAATTTAAGCCGTTTTCATTCGATCCATTCAATGTGTATGTGGTAAGGGGCAGGGACCACTGCATGGAGCGATACGGCACAGTGCTGCAAGGTGTCTCGAATTGGAAACAAGTTCTATTTTAGTAGCGTACAGGTTCCAAATAAGGGGAAATTTTGTATTGCCACACTACTTTTTTCGACAGTGAGCAATTGCAATGTGAAAAGGGTTGACCCTAACCCTAACCCTAACGCTAGAGCTTGGTGTCCTCGCCTTCTTTCGCTAAAGATTATTTTGACTCAAGTTCTTTGCTTCTTCTCCAGTCTCTTTTATTGATAACTGACACTTACTTTCAAAAACTTTCAGGTGTTTGGATAAAAATTTCTTTACGAAACGACCCTATTGTCAAGGTAATTGATTGCTTGGGGTAATTAAGCACTAAAGTCATTGTTTAATTTACAAAATCAGATACAAAAGTGATCAATTACTTTGGGTCAGTAAGTGTTTAATTATTTGATTAGTAAAGTAAAATAATCCATTACTTTAGGTAATTACATATTTAAGTGTATACGTCCCTCATCATATATCCTCAGATGTTACATGTGAGGAGCAACCAGTGACTGCCATCTTTGTGAAATTTGAAACATGAAATGAGCACTAAAATACTCGATAACTAATAAATTGATAGAAACAATGGATTGCTTTCATACATGAGCTACACTGCTGTTTTACTCTTGAGTTTTGGAGCAAGTGACAAAGTTGGAAACGTGATGCAAAATTTTTACTTATTTATAGCTTTGAATTTTGGCCTGCCACAATAATAAATGGCTACTTTGAAATAAAACTCGTCAACCAAGCAGAGAAGAAGAAATAAGAAATGATAGAGAAATAAGAAATTAAGAGAATATTGACATTATATACATATATATATATATATATATATATATATATATATATATATTTTTTTTTTTTTCCCGGTTCTTTCTGCATTGTATTCAGGTTGAAGTGGCCTTTCCAAACACATGTTACATTTTGATATATTTCAAATAAATCATGTCACATTGCTATTGGAAAATGCAAACGCAAAAAAGTTCATCAGGTTCCGGTAAATTGTTTATGGTAAAACAGTATGAGAAAAATATCTGTCAAATGTCAAAACTTCCTCAACATAAATTGTGTAAAATTAAATTTTTGTTTAATCGTTTTCGATTATTTTATTACTGTGACATTATCATCGTCTGGGTGAAATTTCAGTTACCTAGTGTCTTCTTTTAATGCTTCCCATTTGATTAGAAATACTCTTGAAGCCTAGATTAAATAACTGGACAAAATACTGTTCTGTACTGCAGTATTTGGAATATCTTGGGTAATTTTCTTCCACATCATTTTGGCAGTATTTTAGCCAATGGATAGCACACTCCTCTGGTAGTGTGATAACTAAGTGGTCGAGCCGTAATGAACTTTAACATGTTTTCACCATCTGGGTAAAATTTCAGCTCCCTCATATCTCTTTTCAATGCTTTCCTCTATGTAAATTTCTCAGGATTGGACAAAATACAACACGCGGGTTATTTAACAAGTAATTTTACCCTGAAAGTGAAATAGTGAGCATTCATCGTTTAAATCCTTGTAATCACTTTTTTTTTTTACAGTAATGCAAATTCAATTCCCTCATCACATTTGGCAGAAATTGGTTACACTCATTTTTGTCCTGGGTGTTTAACAGATGCCTGCGCTCGAGCTCTTGTTTGCACTGTGCCTGTTGTAAAGTATCAGTAAGCGGCGCATATAAGCCCATAGGCTTATACAGTACGCCATACGAACCCATTAACATCTGCTGTCAAATAAAGCAAACAATACTCAATTAAGGGAAGATGCATCTGGTGTACTATAACATCAAATTAGGTAACTGACAAGCCTACAGCCAGGAGTATACACCGTACAGGAATATTTTCTCATTTCGTAGCCCTCCTTGGAAAACGAATTGAGGAGAAGTAGAGCTAGGTGAGACTAGCAGGACTGGGGGTCATGTATTGAGTGCGACAATTTCTTCCAACAATGTCCCGTCTCTATTCTGCTTTGTCAGCAGGTGCTCTCAAGTGGGGGATGTCTTATTTAATCAAATTACCCACTAGAGCTGCTCCTTCTTTTATTAATTTATTGGGGGAAAGGGGGAGGGGGGGGTAACGGGTGGGTGAAGGGGCACAGATGAGCTCCTTTGAGATGAGTGTGTTTGTGCTCTCTGAAATGTGAACCGCAGAGCGCTGACATAACCGGACTTGACAGTGGCAAATACACTCATGCTTGGCCAAGGGAGGACAAGTTGACTTTTCCACTTGAGTCTCGTTAGGGAAGCTTGAAAGAATAACCTTCTGAGTCTCAGGTACCAGAGTTGGCTAGGTCACATGCAACATTAACCATATGGGAATAAATATAAGATAGATGCTATCAAGTGGCTGCAAAACAGTGTCCACTAAATAGTGGCAAAACTCTTGATTTGTTTTTGGAACCTTTAATTTGTCATTTGTCAGGTTCAGGCAACATAGAACATTTCATGAGCAACAAAGCAGAGGGGAGACAACAAACCATCCTTGCGAGGAGAGGGGACAGGAACCTGATCTTCTCAGATCTGCTTCTGGTCTGGTTACAGATTCTGTCCTTCCCTCTTTTATTCAATTGGGCTAGCCCAAGTTACAAAACCACTTCCTGCCCTAAAAGGAGGGGGCGGATATAATGACAGCAAGGTAACAATCAGTTTTTGATAGTGGGGGGGCATAGATGGAAGTCCATGTTCTATGAGTCCATGCAATCATTGCTATCTTCTTTCCCAGAATTGCTGAAAGACCCCGTACTGTTCCATCCTGTGATTAGGCCATCGTGCCTGTGATTAAGTCTTTAGGTCATCATAGCTGTAATTCCTTACATTTGCAGGAGACATGACAATTCCAAAAGAAAAGATCCATGTTTACCAATATAGAAGTTGCAGAAACAAATATGGGATAACCTACATACAATTATTCTAACAACCACAAAGTGAAACATCATATTGGCTTATGATGTTGTTCTAAAACTAACTAGCCACGAAACAATAACAAAACAAACAAACAAATAAGCTAACAAATCCTTGGGGTATTAAAACTGCGCATGACTGGTATTTTACAATGTAAAATTAAAAGTAGAACTTTTAAGTACTTACACATCTCAAAGTACATCTCAGTACTCTGTGAAATGATGACAATCACAAAAGCATGCTGGTTGTCAGGTTTCATCATGTTCAATGGCACGGGTGTCAAACTCAAGGCCCGGGGGCCAGATCCGGCCCAACTCCTTATTTAATGTGGCCCGCGAAATGCTGATTCGACTTCAAGTTTCTGGCTGAAGTCATGATGCCTCTCACAAAAACTATCTACAGTATCTGTTCAGTGGGGCCGAAGGTTTCTCAGGGGAAGGAAAATAACTCTTTGGGATGTTTAGAGTGAGGAATTAACACCGGTAGGAAAATTTCCAAAAAGTCGAATTTCCATGATAGTGGCCATTTCAAGTGTTTATACTCTTTATATTATTCTCTAATTGTATCTTGTGAGTTGAGCATGTACAAAAAAAAACATATTAATTGAAAACCTTCAATTATCCAAAGTTGTGAACGTGAGGAACATTCAAAGGGGGCACCCTGCCTCTTTCTAAAAATCAACTGGGGTGAGGACCAGCTCGACAAGCATTTTAGAAAATTGATGCATGGCATGAGCACATTTTTTGTCCAAGGTGAGGTTTTTTTTTTTTTTGTAATTGTGCAGAGTTGATTGATTTGATAAATGGTTTATGTCATGATGTGAAGCCTAGAAGCACACCTCCGCTGCAACTCAACTCCTCTTGGCAGCATTAATCTGCTCAAATGCAACAATGGAAGCTCGGAGCTTTTAACAGCAATTTCTTTCACCTCTCGATTGCAAGCCCACACACGTTACAAAGTTAACAGACTGGATGTTGACAAATGACTTTAGGGCACAGGCAAGGAACAGTTGCAAGGCATACTATTGAGTTCCTCAAAATTCTGTATCCATTCATCCATTATCTATAGTTGCTTATTCTCACAAGGGTCGCAAGCCTGCGTGTGCCTATCCAAGCTGACGTTGGGCATTAGGCAAGGGACACCCTGAACTGGTTGACAGCCAATTGAAGGGCGCGCAGAGACGAACAATCATCCACGCACCCAATCACACTTAAGGAGGTCAAAGTTCAACACGACACGACCACTTAGTTACCACACCGTCAGTGGTGTGCCATCTCTTGGCTAAAATACTGTGAGAATGACGTGGAAGAAAATGAAAACAAAGAAAGTCAAAATACTGCACAGTTGCAAATGTATTGCTAAATTGCTTTATAGTGATTGATTTGCAACAAAGTCAAAGGTTGAAATTTGTTTGGATATTTATATTAGGGCTTCATGATTACAACCAAAGTGATAATCACAATTATTTTGGTCAAAATTGAAATCACGTTTATTAATCACAATTACTCATCATGTTTGGTCAAACATGTCTCTTTATTGCCCCTTTTTACAAAATAACAAACAGGCACTAAATACTGTAAACAAGACTTCCAGGCTTGATACTTATAAACATTAATAATCAACTAAAGTATATACATAAAATAAATAATTATGGCGAAAACACAAACGGTAACACAACTGACTTACTTGAGTGCAAACCAAATGAAAAAAAATGAAGCCTACTTAGAACCAAGCACATGATTTACTTTTAAGCAAATTTGAATTCATTAGCGGTCAAAATGTCATTTTCAGTCATTTTCATTTGTTGCCAATAGGATTTTTCAAAATTGGTCTCAATTGGCAGCTAGCACTGTATGTATTGGAAATGCAAGAATCTCAACACCATTTCATACTGGTAAATAATATGTTAGGGTGAAAAAAGCAGAGGCTTTTGTCATGCAAACATGTGGGAAACATTGCCCCCTGGTGGTAGGACGACAGCTTAATTTGACATGTTGGTAGCCGGCTTTTTAAATGTTAATATGGATCGCCTTAATTAATCGTGGCAGCTAATATTGTGATCGCGATTAAAATTCGAAATTGTACAGCCCTATTTTATACTTACTGTATGTTCTTAAAATGGAAAATGAACAGAGGCTCCAAATATCAGTTATCGGCCCAGATAACAGGCCTGTCTATTTAAAATACACATCATTGCTAGAATCACAGTTAATATTCCCCCGTGATTCAAGTAAATGTTTTGATTCTCTCGTGAGTACTTGTGTCTGAGTGAATGCATGCTCCTTTAACATATGAATGGAACGGCATTGAACGTACTCGTAATAAACACGCATTCTGCAGGTTCAAGGTAGCCATCGCCGCTTCTCAGCCCCATGCGGCACTGCTCACCGCTGCCAAGGTGACAGGCTTCCTTGTTAGCTCTTTAGCCCTCGGAGGCAGTTTGCCTCCAGCTTACAGGGGCGGATTACTGACCCGACCACATTGCCAATAAAGAGAGGAGAACAGACACGTTCTAATGCAGGAAAGGATTCACAATCTTATTAGGTGGACATCTTGTTTTCCGTCGCCAGGCCCTCTGGCGCTATGATGGCAACGGGAGCCAACAGCTAGCAGGTGTAGAACAAAACAAACAAAACAAACAAAAAAGTCAATTTAGCCGATCGAATCGTTCCGTGTTCCTGCGTATAAACGTCTGTTCTTTCACTCCAGTGTTCATCGGCGGCTTGTGCTACAGATAATGTACACTAATGTCTTCGAATTATCTCCCCAAGACTAGCAGACGTCGGTTAATGACAATGCCTCTTTTGTTATCCACTTTGGAATTGCTTCCACATTGAAAAACTGGTGATTTAACCCCTTCCAGCAGTTGCGGTTTCCATTTTTTACCTTTGCGGTGCATTTGTAACATAGCGAGCTCTTGAGTGGAACCTTGTCTACTGTTGTGTCCTCTGGACTGGCACAAGGAGTAACTCTGAGTGGCAGCTCCCTGCTCTAATTATATGAGCAGGAGCATTAGTCCCGCTTGTGAGCAGTTTTCATAATTACTTGGGCAATTTATTCATTATTTCACTTAACAAGGTTGCTCAGTGGCCAAACATTGGAGGTCCAATTTGGGAGCATGCCAGGAGGATATGGGATACCAGACATTCTTTTTGCATCGGTCGCCCGGAAAATGTATGGATGATGATATATGCGGTGATTATACAGGTAGTTGACTATAGATGAGCATATACTGTTGTGTTTGATTTTTTTGTGGCGTGTGCAAACATTGCAATATTCCCTGAGTCCCATGCACTGTTTAATAGGTTCAAATGGAATCAGTGGGATGACCTTGCTAAGCTGCTTAATTTAGCCAAATTGGTTCCAGAGGAAGCTAGTTTAGCTTTTTACAATATGGGAGTAAATTGGCATTAGAGTGGCTGCTGCCAACAGCAACTGGCACAGGGCACACATTTGTTCCCACCTTTATAGCTGCAAATAAATTGACTTTTTTTTTTGCATTGTTTTCTATTCTCGTGCATTGAATGGCATTAGTGTTCATGATTACATTGTTGGGAGTTTACATCTTATATTTAAATGCAAATACGGCTTTTAAAAAGTACAGTCGGTGAGCTTTAATTCAATGTTCAAATAATACCACAAACGCATGTGTTTAAATGGACCGGAAAATCAGTGTTTTTTAAAAATCCAGCTTTTTTCAGTTTAGGCCAAGGCAATTCTTCTCAAATTGGGGGGGTATACCCCAGGGAACGGGCTTTGCTTTTGCCTTGTGAAGTGTCATTGGACATCCACAACACCAGGTGGGGCAATAACGCTCTAGGTGTCAATGTCTGTGTGGGAGTTACAAAAGTTTAAACAGCTGTCATCCTTTTTTCTTCAAATAACATTATTGATTAATATGATTTAGAAAAAAAATCTGCCCAATGTTTGATCCCTGTTTCTTTAGTGTAAAACATTGAAGTTATTGGTGCTCCTGTGTTTATGTTCCAGATATCTTTCCATTTATCGTTACTTAGTAGAGATCGTCCGATTATCAGCCGGGCTGATTATCGGGGAAGATATTTGGAAATTTGACGTATATCGGTACAGGCCTTTTTTTTTTTTTTTCATCTGATCGGTCGAAATGAAGAAATCAATGTTAATGTGTTGCCTTTAAGGCTGATTCAATGGGATGTTTTTTTTTTGTTTCAAATAATACTAACAAAATAGTTGCTATATTGTTAAATGATTGTTGCGTTTGGATGGAAGATTATTGTTTTGTTTTCCCTATTTAATTACTTCCGGTTTTACCCATGACGCATTTCTATTTCCAGGTTTGAGCTGTTATTTTCTGATTGTGTGGTTCAATAAACATGCTTTAGGCATTTCAATGAAATGCAGCGTTTGCATTGTTTTATTTTTTTTACGGCAATTTTTACACTTTTACTGCAAAGGAATGTCGGCTCCAAATATTGGTTATCGGCCTCCTCTACTAAAAATAATCGGTATCGGTCCTGAAAGACCCATATCGTTGCTCTCATGCAAATGACTCATTTACTGCTAATGGCAGCGATAGATATCAAAGATCCATTTTTCCTGGCGAGCAATGAATGAGTTAATGCGCTTGTGCTTAAAGGACTTCAGAGTGCTCTTAACAGGCAAGATCCACTCTAAAACAGGCACTTTGAGTCATCCTGCCATTGCCCTTTCAATCTCCACCATAAAAAAAGAAAAAAAAACCCCTCATGAATACATGAATACGGTTCTTCTCAAATTAATTCTACACATGCTCTGCTGGGAAATTCGGGCAAAATATTGATACGCAACTTAAAATCAGAAATCCAGATGCATAGACCCGTCCGACATTTTTTAAATTAAATCTCAAATCCATGTCCTTTTTAATCCTTGTCGAGCATTGTTAGCATGTATGCTGCTGTATGAGGAATCCGTTATGCTGCCACAAAAATTGAGAAAAAGCCTGGGGAAAAATAGGTACAATGGAGGACTTAGGGGCTTAAATCAAAAATTGGCAACATTTAAACAAATTCAATGAAGGCAATACATTTTGCGCAGTATATTGGCCAATGCATACTGACACTGTTTTGTTTTTGTTTAATAGATACCAGATATTAAATTGTGTAAACAACACAGTATCACACCCCCAATATTTATGTAACTCATGTTCAATTTTGATTGATGAAGTCAGAAAGGTATTAACTAAATGGTATTATATGTGGTTAATGGCTTAAATCCCGAAGACATACTTTCACGTTTTTTTTTGTTTTTTTTTAACAGTTCATTCAATCATTTACATTTTTTCCCAATTTATTATCAAGTTTTTGGCAAAAGGAGGATGAAAGAATGGCTGGTATTATGTACTAGAGTAACCTTTTGCTTTAGTACCTCGAGTAATCAATTACTTTAATACTTTAGTACCTAATGTTATTGATTATTTTGGCACTTTAGTGCCTAAAGAAATACATTATTTTAGTACATAACTAGACAGTCAGTTACTCTAGCACATATTACCTAAAATAATCAAACAGTATGGCATTACCTTACTACCTAATTTCCTAAGTAACTGATAATTGGAGTATTTAATGACCTACTGTGATAAATTACCTTCGTACCTAATTCATTTAGTGGGAGCCATTTTTAGAACTTCTTTTAGCCAAACGAAAAAAAATCGAAAAACGTAAACAAGTACCTGGTAATGAATGCACGGACTCTTAAAAAAACATATATTTTGTCTGAGATTGAATGAGTAAAACTGCAGTCCAGCCAAAAAAATTGTGCTGCAGTACTTAATAGCATGCATCAAATTCTACTTGTGTGTTTACATTCGGCTTAGTTTACATGTTGCTCAGGGTCATCAGGGCTTTGTTTGGTTTTGGAATTGCTGTTGCCACCAGCAGCAAAGGCATTAAAAAACATTAAATTATAAACACGTTCTGAGGACAACGTGGCACACTTTTCAATACAGCATATCATCCAACGATCCAGCGTATTGGTTTGTGACCAATATAGTGGACATTTGTGTTTGATCTATATCTTTTGACTTATTCAAGCTGCTCTACTAAGTCCCAGTGTGCTCAATAGAGGATATCCTGGCCTTTGAAATTATATCTCATGTGTTTGTGAGTAGATGCGATTAATTTTGCTATCCTGGTGAGATAAAATGGACACAGCAGTGGACACAAATGAATAGGATTAATCTCAGAAAGATATAGACACTAATGATGTAATACCCCGCCACTGAATGTTCATAAGCTGAGGTGTGTTTCTTAAGTTAGTTACACTCTGGTATATTTTGAAGAAACACACCAGATTTACCACATGCTATAGCTCAAAACTCACCCTAGCTGTGGTCAGGCAAGGTGTGCCACAAGGCTCTGTGCTTAGCCCAATTTTGTTTACAATTTACATACTGGTTCTCAGCCAGTACATTCACAAACTGGATTCAGCTTTTATTATACCTTTGACATCAATACACAGGATTTCGCATCCTAAATTGTCAGTATACAGCCGAGGTTGGTAACCTTTTTCTTCCTAGAGAACTAAATATGTTTTTGTTCCGTCCTATTCTTGCACATCCAATCAATCAACGAGTTTGACATCTTCCGCACCCATCATATTTTTAGACTCTGATCATTACTCACCCAAAACTAGCTCTTCCGTCTGCACTACTGCAATGAAGCTTTGTCCGATGTTCCCGGCACATCAACGGGCATGCTCCAGTATCGTAGACTACAACCCTGCCAGGGTTCTCATCCACTCGGAAACCCCAGCTCTACTCCCATGCACCTTTTCTGGCTTCCAGTCAAGTTCTGCATAATTTATACACTTGTCCTATTTAACCACAAATCACTCCGTGACCTGGACCCGCTGTATGCTACTGACCTCAGACGAAGGGCTTTTTAGCTTTTGCCTGCTCTCCATTTCCGGAAGTGAACTTTCGTGGCAGAGCTGTCTGTTGCGGCAAACCCACCTTGATAATAATTTTGCCAACGTTATACAGTACTATACATATATTTGGTATCTGTATAAAACACTTGAAGGATAATTACATTTGAAAGTGGAACAGGATGATATGGTTTGACTCAGCAGGGTAACTTTTGAGAGGGTATGAGTCAAAGATGTTTTGTATCTAAATAAAACAACAAAAAGGAAGTTATAGGTTTTGAAAACTAACAAAACAAAGCATGAGACAAAATACAAATTAGAATAATATGCTTGTGGTTACTAGATTAAAATACAGCACAATGCTCATAATTCCTACTATGCTAACTTTCTGTTAGGGGGGGGTGCGAGGTGATGCCAGGGGGGCGTGGATGATCGCAGGAAAAAGGCTTTGTTTTCATCATGCGGAATGTAATTGCAATAAAGTAATAATTTTCATCCTGTTCTTTTAGTTTCAGGCTGTTTGGTGCACTTGCTTCTTTTTTTCTGTTTTAGACTAAGCTGTAACCCGTATAAACGCGATAAAAATAATTAACATTTGTTTTATTAACATTTGTATGTTTTTCTGTTGTTAATGTTAAAAAGGATACATGTTTAGGTATACTTAAACAATTTTCATCAATAATAATCTTATTTATAGTCAGTGATTCAACTGGGGGTTAGGGTTAGAGGTTAGGGTTAGGGTTAGGGGGAGGGGCGCAAAAAAGTTTTTTTCTCTTTTCTAAGGGGGGCCTGGCAAAATATATATGAGAAACACTGCTGTATATCATGTTTTGTTTTTTTTAATCTGTTTTTTTTTAATCTAGCTATAATGATTCTAAAAATTATTTTTTCAATTTTTTTCTCAGTGTTCCCGAAGTAACAGTATTAATCTGACTTTTTTTTAACAAATGTCATGACATTTAAAGCAATGCATTTCATGTACATCAAATTATTAGTGATTGTTTTCCACAGTACATCTTAACAAGGATATGAATCTTATTTAGCCGTTTTCATGAGTAAATAGATCCAGCTCTGGCCTTCTTGTGTGGAGTTTGCATGTTCTCCCCGTACCTGTGTGGGTTTTCCCCAGGTATCTTCCGGGATGTCAAAATCATCTATTGATCGCCAGTTATTTCCTTTTCTCTAATAAACATGCATCAAACCAGCACAGTATCCAGAACTACTGCCTCCATGAGAAGGGAAATTAAACAAAATTGCAAGGCATGTAACTGAGCTGGTAACCAAAAAAGACATTTTTAAATTGTTGTAGCCCGCCTTGTAGGGTGCCCTCTACAAATTGAATCTTTCCCGTCCGTCCTCATCACAAGAGGACATCAAGATCTAAAGGACACCACGGTATGATACCTGAATGTGTGAAAGCACTCCCTTGAGCAAACCACTCCAAATGTCACTGCTATGTTTTATGTGGCTGAACAGACAAGCACAGCTACCCACACACACGCACACACACACACAAAAACACCCTCAGACTATTTGTTCGCCCACCTTCCTGAACGCTTTCTCCTCGCATCACAGGCCAAATCCGAGGCGAGATGGACTGTTTATGCTTGTTCAACCTTTCTCCTTCCTGGACAATCTAATAACATCACACGGCGGTGATGCAGTGAGGTCGCCTCTGGTCCAAGGTCATTGCCTTCTGGATTCAAAGTTAAGGAGGTGTGCAAGTGTGGGGAGAAAAAAATCGCACGAGATCAGATCCGATCGAAGACTCGCAAGAACCACTCGGGTCATTTAGAATTGTTATTTTTTTGCATGTTTTTTGAAATCTTCAAAAAGCAAAATACTCTATTTAAATAGAGTACTGCGCGATCCGTGTCTGATTCATTAAACTTTGGAACTACAACTGTAGTGGTTTCTCTAGGGGTACTTTATTTAGCGACTCATCTGTAGTGTTTCAGTCTCACCTACTGGAACATTGAACCACTAATGACAATCCTCATCAATATGAAATTTAACTAAATAAACACATACAACAAAAGAGTCACCAAAACACAATTTACTAATAGGTTTTGCGTAACGTTCCAATTAATTTACTCTTAATTCAAAAAGAAAGATGTACAGTAATGTCACGGCATTAATGGCATCAAATGAGATCGAGTGATGAATGCAGAAAACCTGCTAAAATGTCCTGTATTTTCAAAAGTGCCTTCACGTACCCCAATATGAAAACTGCTGGTTACGGTCATAACTCACATACCTATTTCAGAATCTGAAAATACATACAAAATCTAATTTAAAAAAAAAAATGCCATGGGGATTCCACAAGGTTCAATCCTGGGACCAATTCAGTTTAGTCTTAATATAAATGTTCTTCCATCTATGAGCAAAAGTTGAGATCTTTTTTTTTTCTTTTTTGTCGGCACAAGATAGTGTTTTCTTTTTTTTTGTACGGGTCAAGACCGCTGCTTCGTTTTTTGGTAAAACACATAAAAAGCTCTGAGAATCTGACATTTTTGTTTCTGGACAGAAAGTCCAAACTGTAAAAAATATAAATATTTCTGCACTATACCTTTCCAAGACCCAGCCTATTCATTTGTGTCCACTGTCATGGGCATTTTTTTTTGGTTAACATATTTTGACCCTACTAAGTCTAATAATGTCTCAACCATTTTTGTTTCGTTGAAACAGACAAAACAATCTGATAACCTGAAACTTCCATTTTTGGACAAAAAAAAACAAAAAACTAAAGAAATATGAATGGTGATGATGATATATGATGATATATTTCTGAGACCCAGCTTATTAATTTCTGTCCACTGTCATGGACATTAGTTTTTGGTCTATATCTTTTGACTTATTTGAGGCACCCTTCTAAGTATTGGCCTCTCTAATAATGTCTCATGTTTGTGTGGGATGCAATTCACTTGTCTGTCTCACTGAGACGAAATGGACACAATAGTGGACACAAACAAGAAGGGTTACCACATTGATAAAGTGAGTTCAAGCTTCAAATTTCACTTGCAATTTGCAAATTTTAACAGAACCTGCACATATGACCCCTGACCACCTGACCCCTCCTAACAGTTAACCAAATGGCCAGACGCCACATTGGCCGAGGTGGATTAGGACATGTAATTTGAGTCGGATAGGACGAGACACATTTTAGAGGGTTTCTTAAGAGGAGAAAAAAGCTCGCTAGCCATTTTGAGCTCATGAGAGTCTGTTTTTAACATCAGAAGTATGAAACTATAAAATAAAATCTTTTTTCAACCAAGATGCCTGATTCCGAGAGGTCTTCGTCTTCATCGCCAACCAGCATTTCCCGGCGGCTGATTCCGGAAACGCGGCTAGGCCAGAACCACTACAAGCGTTAAAGAAATTCACCACGAGCATTTTCGAAATGCTCATCAATTTAGATTGTATAAAAAATAAGACGAGAAGAAAAATGACAAGGTCGATTCCTAATTTATGGAGCTCTTCAAATGCGCTGCTAATTATTAGCGAATCCGGGAAAAAAGTTTTCTCGATGAGATCTGTGCTGACACGGCCGAAAAAATAAAAGTGCAAGAAAAGCCACCTAAACAGTTTGAAGATGATGAATTTAGTGCTTATCAAGTCGGATCTTATCGTTGGACAAGTATGATTCGAAACGAGCGTGGCAAGTTCTTGGACGACGATAGCGCGAGCCTTTGAAACGATAATCTCCGTCATTTCTGGGGGACATGTCACGGGCTAATTGTTAAGAATTGAGTTATTGAGCTCCGTGCCCTTCCTCAGCTCCTGAAGGACTAGCCAGCAGCACAAATAGCTTGCAAACACCATTTTGAATTCTGCTGGAGTGCTCCACGTCTTAGCCCCGGCCATAATATTGTTCTAATAATTGCAGCTCACAGGCCATCAAATATCATGCCGGTTTGTTCAATTGATTCAGACAGGGTAAAGGAGGGTGGAAAAAAAAAAAACGCCAATCTACAATGTTACCATTTACAATCAGCATAGCTCTCCTTTGCACAGTTTTAATGATGGAAAATTGTGCAAGGACAAAGTGTTTTGCATTTATATTACATGATGCATGATTGGACTTTTCAAGTTTATGGACTAACCGTTTGCACCTGTTCTGGATGCAAAATCGACCAAGCCAGAAAAGCAGATACAAAATAATTTACCGTGAAGTCAAATCATTTTGTAATTAGAAAAAAAAAGAAAAAAAATCACCAAGTGTTTGCAAATTAAACACCCTTAACAGTTAAATCATTCAAGATGAATCTGTGATTGTTCATCTTGACTTCATCTTCAGCTCATGCGTTACAAAAATTAAGAAAAGACATATTTTTTTAGTGTCGAGTTAATCATTACGAATAAGTAAATCAAAATTATTCTGCAGTTGCAAGTATTAAGTTTAACTTAATACTTCATCATGATCATGTTTTGCTCATGCATTATGATGTTTAGTCCTGGATAGGGATTTTTGTGTATTTTTCTTTCTTCATTCTTGCGGTATTTTAGCCAATGGGTGACAGACTCCTAGATGTCGTGCCGACATATTGTCACAATCTGGGTGAAATTTCAGCTCCACGGTGTCTCCCTTCAATGCTTTCTCTTCGATGTGAAATGCCTTTGATCTAAAAATCCCCAAATTGGACAAAATAAGACACAAGGGTGAATTAAAAACGTACGGGGAAAGAGCCTTATTTTTTGGCCGGGCTTGAAAATGATTTACACTTTATTGGTATGTTTTGAATATTTATTCATTCTCATTATTTGTTCTGATTAGAGAGGGTAACAGCAAATCTGGGACTGAGTTACACTCAAGTAAAGAGAAAAAATAAAGGTGTTTTTTGAGAGTTTTTAAGGGGGCATAATACACAGGTGTGTGTTATGTGTTTTTGTGGTAGGCATGTGAAAATGATCACTTTGCATAATGAAAGTGAGTAACAGAAAGGGGATTTGGGTGACTTTGAACTTAGTCTGGATGTCGGTGCGAGACAGGTTAAGAGTTTTAAAATGCAAAATATGTCACAACTGGCTATAAACTGTCTCTGCGTGTTCTTATTGCTCTTATAGTGCCCAAGGGATAATCGGTCGGGATAATCTTCAGAGCCATCTCGTAAGTGGGCTTTTGCTGACTTCGGTCGTCATCACACGCAACTATTTCTTGGCTTGCAAAAATACTCTCAAAGATACTTTAGATTTGGAGAATTCCCCTAGAATAAGGCAGTGGATTCATAGTTCTCAAATAATCTTCGCCATCACCAATCCAGTATGTTTTTTTTATTGTGTGATAACAACATAGCAACACGGAACAAAATTTGCTGAACATTTGTTGTTTTAGGAGTACTATAATGACGGTACGTAACTCCAATCTGTAAAGTGTAAACAGACATCCAGCAAGGTCAAAAAAGAATTGTTGTGGCGTGTTTGTCAGCCCATCTGTTTGTTAGCAGGCTACTTCCTTGTTAATGGAGGATGACGAATAGACGGATGGTGCCGTTATGATTCTGGGGGCGGATGCTAGAATGACTCAAATGGTGGAAATATATTCATTTATTATCTGGATTCTCACCATATTTGTAGGAGTTTTTTTGTTTGGCCATTCCAAAGTTGTTTTTCCTCAGTTGGAACGGAGACTTTATATTCATGGTGAGGGACATATAAACAGCCAATTTTGGACCAAAGATTCATCCAAAAAAACAAAAACAATGCTTTGATCAAAGACAGTTCTGTTTTATTCTAATATTAATGTGATTGAAAAAAAAATCTGGACTGTCGCGCTTATGTAAAATCTATGTTAAAAGCTATGCGATCAAATTTCTGCAATAATTCTAAAACAAATCTCCACAACATAAGCCTTGTTTTGTGAAAAAAACATCACAATTACCATATTTTGGCACTAAAAACTACACCGGTGATTAGGCCCCAGCAACAAAGATTGAAGTTAAAAAAAAACAGTCATGGATAAGTCGCAAGTCGTAATATCAGATATATACACAGAAAGATAGTAATGGAAGTAAATTGCGTGCTTGCAGCAGCATTCTATCTTTAACAGACTGAACATGCCTGCATGCACAAATATATTCACAAAAAATGAATATATTTTCAACCGAACACCAACAGAATATTAGACGTGTGTATATATATATATATATATATATATATATATATATATATATATATATATATATATATATATAGTGTGTGTGTGATACTGTATATAGTGATTTGTTCTTTGTTGTTTTTCAGTGTGTTCCATCAAGCTCCAGTCTGGAACTGCGTTGAAAATGATATTGTAGGGCCGATACAAGTGAGTCTGGGGTTGATGCATTGGCTGCATAATACAGTGAGACAATTTGCCGGGATTCATTTTGACATTGTGTATCTCGAATGGAGTGGTTGACAGAGGAGAAGTCGGGTGTCAACTGCCTGTTTGCCTTTTTTGCAGCAGCCGCCGACCCAATCAAAACCCATCAGGAGAGGCGCAGGATTACTTTTTGACAGAGACTGCTGACTGGGCACACAGCAGCACGGGGCTAAGCGAAGGCGGATGATAATGAATATAGTTGCGATAAAGACGTAATTGATTTGGGATAGAACGAAAACACATCAGTATTGTAATCATAAGGAAGGTACGGGCGGCATGGATTGACTGACTCGAAAAAAGAGAGGAGCTGTAATTGCGTTGAACTATTCCAAATGGACTTAACCCAATGTGCATTAACAGGCAATTTCATATTCCTCTTCTTTTCATACTGCAGCGAGCTTCACTCGGCAATACGGATATTTACAATCAGGGTTTTATCTTCTTCTTTAATGTACGCGTTTATATTGTAATCTTGTAGTCAGAGGCCATTGTATGTGTTGTAATGACTATAAGGCATTCTTAGGCATTCTTAGGCATCTTGAAAACGGGCTTGCCCAATCTAAAAAAAAAAAAAAAAAAAAAAAAAGGTTTCTAAGAACTCTAACCAAAACGGAGATTTGCCAAATTCTTCGAATCTGGGTTTGCATGTAGCAATCAATAACCAAAGACGCAATCATAAACCGAAGACACTGATTCCGGTAACATTAAGATACGGAAGTTCTTTTTTATCGGACAGAGTTTGGTGAAACTACAGCTGCTAGCAGCTTGGCATGCTTGCGAATTAATAAAACCGCATGTGATTTCATGTAGCAGCAGTTTGTTTCAGTAAACAAAGCAATAAGGACATGTTTTTTACAGAATGGAGAATTATTCAAGTTTAGATTTCCATGGTTACGTGTAGACGAGGTCTTATGCTGCTTTCACACCAAACACGATAGAGGCGTAAAAGCGGAAATTTTTGTATTGTAGTCAATGGAGTTCGTGCGAGAGCACAGTAGTTAGTTCAACGTTTCCATAAAAATCAGCCATTTACCATTTAGCTATATTAGCATTTAGCTTTTCTTTTACCAATATGTTTTAATGACTTTAGCAAAAAACAAAATGACTTTGCAGGACATGTGAATAACTTGGTTAAAACCCAGTCAAAATTACTCTGAAGCGCATTTGAACAAATCAGCTAACGCTAATTAGCATTTAACATATCTGTTACCACCACGATATTACTTGATATGTTCAGATGACTTTTTTTGTACCCTCACTTCAAAGTGATCTCCTTCCACAAAATTCACACTTGATTTTACTTGTGTTCAAATGACTTTTTTGTACACTAACTTTGAAGTGTTCACATCCCATTGATAGTTCAACTCTTCCACAAAATTCTTTGTTTAACCAATAAGTTCGAAAGATATTCCAAGATTATTTTAAATGGCCCCACATAATATGTTCAAACAGATTTTGAATACATTTTAATGGCATAATAGTAAAATATATTTATTCCACACGGCAGTTCCATACTTCCAAAAACAGAACATCTAATTCACATTCAGCCTATGTTTTACTAAGTACGGCTTTATTTGGTACGACTCAGTTTTACTTGATATGTTCAAACGTTTTTTTTTTAGTACAATCTCATGACAGAGCTCATTTCAAAATGTTCACTTCTCATTAGTTCAACCCTTCCAGACATTTTGAATTCAGCTAAATTAGCATTCACTCGTTCGGTCTGTTTTACCAATAAGTTTGAACAGAGTTACCAAATGCACTCAAATGACCCAACAAAAATATTCAATCAAAATTCCCCAACGTTTCAACGGCACTAGTCTAACATGTTTACTCCACATTGGCAGTTCCACACTTCCAAAATCAGTACTGCTGATTAACAGGATTGTCATTAGTTTAACCTCATGTTTTTGGCTTGTCTTGACTTTTTTTTTTTCAGCTGCTGTGTATCCTCATTACCGGATTCTATGATTGCCTCAGATGTTGCATCGGCTAAAGTGCTTTAATTGCTGAGTGCAAACGCGCTGACTCGCCCTGCATCCCCTCCTTGATGCTCCTCATCCTCTGTATACAATATACCCAGAGGACAGCATGAATAATAAAGACTTCAAATAACAGGCACGCAGCGGGGTTAATGATAAAGGTCAACTTGCCAGCGTGCAGCCACTGAGTGTAAAGGACAAGTGGCATGGGGTCACAACTCACATGGGCTCTTGGCCAATATCTGAACCGGATGAGAGTTGTTATTTTGCACTGAGCAAGAGTGTCACTGCTTTTATCAGACGGCGGCTTTGAGTTAGCAATAACAGAAATGAATACATTTAGATGTGAGGATGTAAAGTGTGGGTAGGTAAAGAAAAAAAAAAGACAAAAAAAAAAGTGTGAAGTGCTGCCGCTATGCACTTCCACGCTCGGAATGCAGAAATGAAACAAGTACTATTGAAAAGAAATCAGCGAGAGAGACAGACAGGACTCTAGAGGCCCAGCATCACTTTGACAGGCAGCTCCTCAGAGAGAATGTCAGGCAGCACCTGAAGCCACGAAGCTCCAACAAGACATTCAAGATTTATCAACACAGTTTGCTGCTATTATTCAGGAGAAACTGCCGTTCAGCTGCACCTGACGCCCATGATATGGACAAGAATCCTTTTAACCGTTTTTGCCTGTAAGGAACAATACATTTTTTTCTTCAATAAAGTAATCTCAATTAAGCCAGGCTGCTGATTAAGTCTCTTCCTTCTACTTAAAAAAAAAAAAAAAAAAAACAGAACAGAATGGGCACAAAAAAAAATCAAAATCCAAATAAATGAGCTCTGAATTATTCTTCATCCCTATCTTTCCTTTTGACTGTTCAATTAAATCCATAGACTCACCCTAATAAAATATGAATTTTGGTCCTTCCTTACCCAAGTGTGAACTTGTTACATCAAGTGTATAGACACGGCAGTCACTAAGTAGAAGTCACAATCTACTGAGATCAAAAACAAAATTTATGATTCACAACATATTTTGGCCATCAATAATACAATACATCAACAACAATAATAAAAAAACTGATAACTTAGCACATAAGTCTTCAGAGTTTTTGGTCCGCATACTTTTGGAAACTACCGAGCAATCACAATAATCCTTGTTGATGATGTCATCACATTTCAAGCTAGTCTTACCATGAGCTGAAGATATGACAGCTGTTTGCATCAAGGTAATGCTAAGCGCTAAGCTAACTTGTTCCCTACTTGGTACAAGCTATTGGTGGCTAGCTAGCATGGCTAAACACAGTAGCTTTAATTCCACTATAATTTTAACTTAAAAACACAAAATGTTGAAATTCTGATTTTCAACAGATTTGACTGATGCAACTGTAAAGCGAAGCTAACCTGTTTCATTTAAAAAAATAAATATTTTTTTTAAAAAAACTCTCGTTATCCATGTGTTTGCATATAAAAATAATATGAAAAAAAAATCTGAAATTATTACCCAGTCTTAGCTGGCACTTGATTGGATTAAAAACATTCACAAATAACTTAACTAAAACAAAAATGACAAAGTGGACCACAGCCAAAATACGGTACCAAATGTTTCCCTTTTTTTTTTTTGGACACAAATTAATTAATTTATTTTTTTCTGTTTGAAAAGAATGACAGAACATAAAGACTGTCTGTGCAATAGTACATTATTTACAATTGACATCTTTAAAATTTTCAGGGTTACCTAACAAAGCTGGATCAGATACTAACAAATTCAAAACCTAAGCCAAATTTGCTCTAATATATTTAGCAAAAAAAAAACGAACCCTTGAAAACCATATTTAATCCTCTGATAAACAACATAACTGTGTAGCATGAGTGCAAAACCGAAATGTCATTTTTGGGAAATTAGACAGATTATTCATTTGACTAAAGGTTTTGCCCTTCATGCACTTGCAGCACATGCACAATCGCACATCACGTGCAATCGCAAAACATTACTTGAGTCTGATTCCCCTTGCATGAGATGATGGCATTTTAATTTGTTTTCAGGTTATTTGCAGGCAAACCATGACGTTCAGTCTAAATATGTAATTTTCAAATGAATTGTTCGATATCAACCATCTGCACGACTTCCTTTCTCTAAGCCGCTTTGTCCTACTGTAATTTCATTTCCCTCTTTTGCCCGCTCTTGATGCAAAACTTTCTTCTGTCGTTGTCCTGCTATACCCTGACTTGAAAAAAAAAATACAATACTGAGACGGCGAGAGATGAAGAAACATTCATTCTAAGCATGAAAAATGTCCCAGAGTTATAATCTGTACATTCTGGCAATTTCCTGTTGGGCTGGACTTCTCTATTCGCTTTTCGCATAAGAATTACATCCAATCCGCGGATCAGCAACTGACATGTGTTCTTGGCATTTCAATCGTTTATCTCCTTCTTGTAAAGATGTATTAATAACGCGCGATAATTCCTCCAATAAATGATGATTCAATATATCTGAAAGGATTCTATGCGCTGGTATCTTTAAATTGTAAACAGAGTTTCCAATATCTGATAGTTGTTTGTTACACCCTTTCATTGTGGTTGTCTCATTGTGTAACGACAAATATGGTCCCTTGTGCACCGATGATAGCTCCGCAAGGATCTGTACTTGGACTTAGAATAGTTCATGCTAGCAAATATGTGTTCATGTAAGGGTTAATCAAGATTCTTTAGAGTTTCAAATGTTTGCCAAAAATTCTTATGAAATTCTTATAACAATGTTAGGACAATCTTAAGATATTTTGAGTGATCATAATTTTCTTGTGACAAGAAAACATATTTAAACTGTGAACGTTTTAAGAATATTTGGCGAATGTTTGGGATTGAAAGGTCGAATTTATCCAGATATTATGACCTGTGTTTTTAAATTAGACTCAGTATCTACACTTTTATTACTTTATTACCCTTACCAATGGGACGAGGTCTGTTATTTATTTATTTTTTTTCAAGTTTGTTGCTCCAGAAGCACGATGGGACATGCGTGAGAAAGCGCTGCCTGTCAAGCCATTGCATTATAGTCAAATAGTCATTACATCAAAATTAATTGCGCTAATGCTACACATGACATATGACACTAATTTCAAAATAAAAGCATTTCAAACTTTTATTTCAAAGAAGCATAGTCGTGACAATGATCAACTAACTTGATAATCTTTGGCTCCTAGAGTGAGCAGGCTCTAACATGAACAATACGGTGTTGTTCTGAAACCACGTTCAAACTGTCAATTTAGACCACTAAAAAAACAAGACTGATGTTCTTTCTTTTCCAATTGACGTTCATTTTTTCGGATTAGTTTTTTTTTTTTTTTTTGCGCAGTCATGCGGGCAAGCAACAATAGCGACAAAGTGGTCGACCATTGACAGCAGACGACTCGCGGAGCACCCCTCGTCTGTGTTGAATCACCGGATAGTACAAATACCGCCACTCTTTATTCGTCGTTGTTATAAGACAATACATAAAATCCATTGTTATTCAGATGATAGCAAAATTTATTCATGAAACCTAATAAAACTAATTGGTTAGGTCAATTTCGATAAAGCTTATAGCCTGGGCTGACTTTGGCTTGTTTTGAATTAGCCCTTAATTATGCTGTTATAGGCCTAGACTTCTGGCGGATTTCCCATGATGCAAAAATGTCGCTCCTCCTCTCCATCTGTTCACCTTCATATCCTGTTAGCGAATGTTTCTAACATAATTTGCATCATCTCTGTGGAGGGACACTTGCAAAACACTGTGACAATGATTATTATTATTATTAGGACTAGAAGTAGTGTCAACATGTTATTTGTATTGGCAGATGGCTACACAGAGGCTCCTTGAGGTTTCTGTCAACGGGAAATTTGTCCTCACTGCAGTTGTTGAGTGAGTGCATGAGGGGACTTCCTGAGTAACTCGTAATACCATTTTATTAGCATATTATATCAATGATAACTAATCTCGATGAAAATATTATTGATTTTGTTTCACATCACATACTGTGAGGAAGTGAAGAAACGAAAACATGCAAAAATGCACCTTTTTGTCATGTTGACATTATTTTCGGGTAAATCAGTAAAGTGTTTGTGAAATTAGTATTTGGGCATATTTACATAAAAAAAGGAAAGAAATACTTACTTGGTATATTGAGTATATAAAATGTTATCTTATTTTTAGGATAGGATGAAATTGTTTATTTGTTACAACCTTGCTAAACTTAAATTCTTTCTCTGTTAGACAACAGAAAACGCAGGCATATTCCATAAAAGAAGCAGTAAAAACGTTTGGAGATTAATATGACAAAAGTATTTTGTTAAATGACAAAGTCGATAACTGCATTGGCAATATATCACAATTTTATAACTCACGGTTATTTAAAACTGAGCAAATCAGTTAAAACCGGTAAGTTTTTTTTTTTTCGCCCCTCCCGCAATATCTGCCTTTACGGGCAACTGCAGTGTGCAGCTCTCATCGTGTATCACATGACAGTCCTCTGCTTCAGCACCCAATCACATTGTCCATTTCCTGCTTTGTGGGGTTTAGTATCAATATAATTTAGCTCATGCTGCTAACTACTGGGATAACCTAACTAACATGTTATCATATGCCACGAGCTGTCTATTGAACTGGCGTGGCGGTCAACAAGGTGAACCAATCAAACATTTCCACTGTCCAAACAAATGATGTCAGCTGTATGGGAAGTTTGCAGCTTTTTAAAATGAGCAGGCGACATAAGCTATGAGTTTGCAGTACTATTCAATGATACACATAATATTTGAATGATTGATCTGTTATCGTCCCAGGCCTAATGAGAACTACAAACAATATCCTTCTGAGACCCATTTGTGTCCATTTTGTCCCAGCAAGACAGCAAAGTTAAGTGCATCGGACTGAGACATAAGACGTTATTGCAGGGCCAGGATGTCCTCTACTGAGCACACTAGGACTTAGTAGAGTCGTTTCAACGTCAAAACATATAGACCAAAAACAAATGTAACCTGCAGTAACATGCGTTTTTATAATTTTATGGCAGAAACCTATGGTGACCAAAACCGTTACTAACTACGGAGACATGTATCATGAAACCATTTTCAAATAAAGCTTTTGAAACACAATTGAGTTTAACCTATTGAAATGCAGGGCGAATACATACGGCTTTTGAGATGAGTCCATCACTAAGTACGTGTTTAGATGTACTTTGTGTTTGGTTTCGTATGGCATTCATCATCACCTGCCAAAGTTGACCACCAAGGTTAGATGTCCTCACATGGGAAGGCCTACTTACTGTTGTAGAAGGGAAGATGGGAATAAAAAAAAAAAAAAAAAACGTATTTGAATTGCTACAGTGAAAGTGGATGGAGGAGGAAGAAAAGAAGGTTGGATTAGAGATGACCCCGGGGGCGTGGTTGGCAAAGAGTGGCACTTGAGGTGGCAGTGAAGGAGATTGCTCTGCAAACGTAGGTGGACATTTTGGGATAATGGATTGAAGTGGGCAGCGTAGCTGAGTAGGGCAAATAACAGTGTGTGGTTTGCGGTTATAATGGGCGCAGCTGTACCAGTCGGAGGTAGAAAGGTTCCCAGAGAAATGTGTGAACAATGTCTGGTCACAATGCTTTTAATCACACCTCTTGAGTGGGAGTGAGGTTTTATTTAAATCGACAGGAGGTGAGAAATCAGCCTTTTCAAGGCTCTATATTTTACCATATACGAGGCAAAGTGTACATGGAAGTGTGATTGCTTGAATGCATTGGGATCGTATTACAATGAAAAGTCTATTAAAGTTTAGAGTAGTTCCTTATGACATTTTTTTAGTGTATATATATATATATATATATATATATATATATATATATATATATATATATATATGGAATTTAGTCTATGCTTTTGTACACAACAAAATACCTTCTGTGAAAGAAGAAGAATGTTTTTATTTTTGAAGCTTTACAGTATATAAAAGGCCTCTGGTCAAAAATGATTAAGCAGCTACTGAAAATGCTGCTGATCATTATTGGTCAAAGGAACAAATAAAAAATATATCAAAGGCAGGCAAGCAACTCTTCAGACGTATTACTTACCTAAAAGTCAAAGTCTCAGTAGAAGAAAGAATAACTAGTTTGGACAGGAAAATCTTAATGGCTTGAAGGTGGAATGAAAGAGGCTATCAAAATACAGAACAATCTCTCAGCAGACAAGGTCTATGACACAACTTATCGACAATGATGTCCTTTCTTCCTCCCCTCAGGAGATGTAACAACCAATCATTTGGCCCCGTATGACTCCAAATAGTCCAACAAGTGTCGGTGACACTTAGCCTCAGATAACTTAAGGTTTTCTGAAACAGGCAGACGCTCTGGTAAAGCAAGTGATGTAAAAGACCTTAAGAACAAGCCATAGAGGGTAAATCTGATGCAACACAGGTGTCAAATTCAAATACCGAAGAATGGTAAATTTTACACGTCAATGGCACATTTGATAAAGCTTCCTTATTTGTGTTGAGCTTTTTTTTTTCAGAAATAACGAGTTTAGACAACCACATAAATGCAAAGCACGCAGTTTTGCACTGGCTCACTGGTGCCAATTGCAGGGGACAGAGGGACGAACAACCATTCACACATCCAAACCGAAGGACAATTTAAAGTGTCCATGCATGTTTTTGGAAAATGGGACGAAGCTGGACTGCTCGGAGAGATCCCACACAGGCACGGGGAGAACATACAACCTCCAAACAGGAAGACCTTAATTGAACTCTGGACTCTCTACTGTGAGGCGGAAGTGCTAACCACTATTCCACTGTGCCGTCCCATTTTAAATTGAGCACAAGGTAAATAGAAGATAATTAACATTTTTGTTATTCTATGTCAATTTTTTTGTATGTGCCACATTATTTATTTAAAGAAAAAAAAAATCTGGTTGAGGCGTTTTCTCATAGGTTTTATGTGAGATTGAAATGGATGCCCCTATCCATTCTGTTTTGCATGTACCGGTAATCCTCCTCCGGTACACATGATCCAAGTAACCATGATTGTTATCAGACTTTTGCAAAGCTTGCTTATTAGCTGCCAATCATGGTTACTCGAATCAGTTCTACCCGATGAGGGTTACATGGAAAACAGGCTGAATAGGAGCCATCAAGGACCGGACTTGGGCACCCCTGCAATAGAACATAGGTTTCAAATTCCAGTCCTCGAGGGCCGCAACCCTGCATGTTTTTGATTCTTCTCTCTCAAGCACATGCTCTGCGGGATCTTGAAAATGAAATTTATCCTTTGAATCAGGTGTGTTTGAGGGAGAAGATTTTAGTGCTGTCTGATCAACATCATTGGGTCATTCAGCAACAGGAAACAAAATACCTCTCGGTCTAAAGAAAAACAACAACAACGTTGATGGGCTTGAGGGGAGTGTTTCAGTTCAAGCTCTTCAACAAATCCAAAAATGCCTTTATGGACTTTGCTTTGTGGGGTCATGCTGGAAACAATAAAGAAGAGGATTTTCATTATCGTTCCCATGAAATCGGAAGCACTCGGCTGTCCAAAATGTCTTGCTAAGATGATTAATTAGGAAATTAAATGGTCTGGACCAACTGCTGATTGAAAAATTAGTTGATTAAGATATGTGTCTCTAAAGTTTGATATATGGAGTGTATCTAAGGAAGCTTAAAAAAGATTGTAGATTAGATTTGGATCTGTAGTTGAATAAAGAGCAGTTCTTTACGGCAGTGGTTCTCAAATGGGGGTATACTAGTACCCCATGGGGTACTTAAAGGAACTCCAGGGGGTACTTGAGATTTTAAATAAAACAAACAAAAGTCCTTTAAAATAATTATTGAATTATTTCAGGAAAACAAAGTTCATCAAATTTGATGTTCAGTAGGTTATTCAATTTCATTATTGTAAAAAGCCAGATTCTCCTCCATGGTTGGACCCAACTTGTCATGTGCCACCTCTCGTTACCTGTCAAGTTAATTATTTATTTTTGTGGACGCATCTATACTATGATCCCAAAAGAGGACACTTTAAGAGGAATATTTTTCTGTGGACAAACATATAATAAATATTTATTTATAATGATTTATTTTTAGAACAGGTCTGACACTTTATGTCAATTATTTTTGTGGACAAATATTTCTAAATATTTAGGTTGATTATTTATTTTTATTAACAGATATCCCCAAACAGGCAATTTTTTTGTTTAATATTTCTCTATAGACAAACATATAATAAATATTTATTTATAATGATTTATTTTTAGAACAGGTCTGACACTTTATGTCAATTATTTTTGTGGTCAAATATTTCTAAATATTTAGGTTGATTGTTTATTTTTGTTAACAGATATCCCCAAACAGGCAATTTTTTTTGTTTAATATTTCTCTATAGACAAATATTTATTTATAAATATTTCTTTTTGTGAACAGGTCTGACGCTTTAGATTGATTATTTTTGTGGCTAAACATTTATTAATAATTACGTTGACAATATATTTTTGTGAATAGCTCTCTTTTATGTTCCCAAAAGAATATACTCTATGTTTTTCTATGGACAAATATTTATTTTTTATCATTTATTTTTAAGAACAGGGCTGACACTTTATATTGATTTTTTTGTAGAAAAAATATTTATTAATAATTAAGTTATATCTCTTTGACAATAGATTTCTTCTGCGATCCAACAGACGACACTTTACACTGATTATTTTTTTGTGGCCCTATACAATTGAAGTTTTAATAATTCAGACAGTGATGGCATGTTTTAAGTCTTTCTTTCTTTCTTTCTTTTTAACCCAAAAATGCTTTGCACAGGTTAAGGGGTTCTTGGCTGAAAAAATATTTCACAAGGGGTACATCACTGAAAAAAGGTGGAGAACCACTGCTCTACGAGGAGCTCTAATTAAAGGTAGTTTGCAGGATTGCACTTTTCAGTCTGACAGTAAAGATTTATCGATCATGTCCATTAAATAAGTGCTAACAACAGTTCCCTTCCTACACATTAACAGCGCCCTGGCAAAGCACCTCTGGATGATCAATAATGTCAATCAGGGTTGATTTGAAAGGCGTAAACTCTGGCGTCTGTTCACTCCAACTGTTACCTGTACATGTTTCGCCTTGAGGAAGAGGAAGAAGTGACTTTGTGTTTTTGTGAAGTTACAAATCCCTTAAGGACAAATGCAGTCAGAAAGAAATGTGCTGCTATTAGGAGGCCCACACTCCCCACCAGAGCCGAGTACAAAGTGAAACAAAGCGTTCAAGCAAAGAATGACCACAAAGAGATCTTTCAAGCGCCACAAAGAAGAAGCCTCGGCATAGACTCGTTTTACAGATAGTCTTGAGGGGGAAAAACATATTTTACTGATGGCGTCTTTTAAAAGTGGTGTATACCAGCAGTTGTCAAATAGGGGTACGAGTTCCCCCGGGGGGTACGTGGAAGCACTTCAGGGGTTACGGGAGATTTTTACAGAGTTTCTGCAGGTAGCAGAACATCTAATTGATAGCTTTTTAATGCTGTGACTGGAACAGTAGATTTAATTTCAAGTTAAGAGCAAATTCATTGGGTCATGAAGCAACACATTACTAAATTGTATTATAGTATCATACGCCTTAATGCTGTTAACCTGTACCCAGTTGCACGTCGTCTTTTAGGGCTAAATCTTGTCCTTGAGTAAGTTGAGTACTTTGGTTAAAAAAGCAAAAATGCTCGAGGCATTTTTTCTTGCCCTGCATACCCGCTTATTAGTGTGCGCATGAAAAAAAATATATATATGTCAAGCTAATCTAATTTATTGCATGTTAATGCTGTGAGAGGAACAGTACATTTTTAATTTTAATCTCCAAAAGGGACATTTTATGTTTAGTATTTCTCTGTGGACAAATCTTTTTTTTTTTTTTACGTTGATTATTTTTTTTGTGGACAAATATTTATGAATAATTAAGTTGATTATTTATTTTTGTGAACAGATTTCTACTATGATCCCAAAAGAGGACACTTTGTTAAGTATTTTTCTGTGGACAAATATTTATTTGTAATTATTTCTTTCTGAGAACAGGTCTGACACTTTATGTTGATTTTTTTTTTGAGAAATTTATACTAATTAAATTATTTTTTGTTTTTAAATTCCAGCTCTCTCTAAAAGAGGACACTTTGTTTTGATTATTTTTTTGGGGACCAACACAAATGGCATTTGAACAGTTGTAAAGTTTAACAAATAAGACACTGATGGCATGTTTTAAGTTGTATTTTTTTTCCAACCTAAAAATGCTTCGCACTGGTTGAGGGGTACCTGCTGAAAACATATTTCAAATGGGATACATCGCCAATTTAAGGTTGAGAACCACTGATCTACAGTTGCTGGGAAAAAAAAAAAAAAGCCTAGAGATAACACTAGTAATGTTGGCCCAAGTTTAAAACAAACACAGAAGGCACAGTAAGTCTTTTTTGGGGGGGGTAACCAATTGAAAAAAAAAAAAAAAAAGGGAAGACATTACTCATCGATACTATATTGTATTTCAAAAGATGTCAAAGTTTCAAGTTAGGTAAAAGAAAATGTTCTGCATTAGCTCATTGCCCTTTAGACACACAATGTCGTCTCTTTTACTTTTCTACCATTTCAAAGAACCCTAAGTCATGCAATCATTATGTCATATTGGGACGTGGGAAGCAATAACACATTAAAGGTTGAGGGAACACTCATTTAATACCTTGCAACAAAAGGTCATTTCACAATAGTACAATAAAACCTGTCGCAAAGTGCAAAATGTAGCTGGTGATGCAAAAGTCCCTGTCGGTATAAAATCCATTTTGGAAATGAAGGTTGAGAGCACGGCCAAAAAAAAAGTGTTCAGTGTGAATTGCCTATTGTGTCTGATGCTCAAATACAATTAAGGACAACATTGAGAATGATGATTAATTAGCAATGACTCCATAATTAGTATCAGGTCAGAATTGAAGAGCGTAAGAATGACATGTTAAATCGTATTAGCGCAGGTTCCTCAATGGCCTCGGCAACAAAGCTAACACATGACTGACAATGTTCCTCCTGAAACTAAATTGCTATTACATCTAATTTAAATAAGTATATAGATGCAAAAAAAAAAAAAGAAAAGTATGGATGAATTGATCAAAAGAAAGTACTGTAGTTTTTAGGTGCCTGGCATTTTAGCTAAATTATTGGCAAGTACTTACTGGTGTATTGGTGTATGTATTTTCATTAACCCTTGTTTGGTATTTTGTCTGAGTCTTTGATCTTAAATTAAAGGCTTGTCACATCAAAGGGAAAGCATTGGAAAAAAAGTCATTCGTGAGCTGAAATTTCACCCAGATGGTGACATGTCCAATTCAACAGGGCACGCTCACTCAAATCTCACATTACCAGGAGTTTGTCATCCCTAGGCTAAAATACTGTGACAATGATGTGGAAGAAAATGACCAAAAATGATCAAAATACTAAGTAAATATATAGTAGTTAATAATATGAATAGTATTTTGTACAATCTTTTGATTTATACATAAAAGGCATTTCACAACAAACGGAAAGCATTGAAAGAAGTCAATAGGGAGCTGAAATTTCACCCAGATGATGATGATATCACACTACCAGGAGTGTCCCATCCCTTGGCTAAAATACTGTTCGAATGATGTGTAAAAAATGACCCAAAATCTTAATGCTGCAGAAAAAACGGTTAACCCTTGTGCACAAGCGTATTTTGTAGTATTTTGTCTTTTGATCTTTACATCAAAGAAACTCTACATACAAGTTCCCACAGAAAACATGGAAAGAAGACACGAGGAAGCTGAAATTTCAACCAGATGGTGACAACATGTCAAAGTTCAACATGGCCCGACCACTTAGTTACCACACTGCCAGGAGTATTGTATCCCTTAATGAAAATACCATGAGTAAAATGTGGAAAAACCTGTCCAAAAAATGGACACAAGACAGAACAATGTACGTATTAGCCTTCTATGTTCAAGCCTGAACAAAAACAGTCTATTGTTGTATAACGTCTTCATGCAATACAGTCGATGGAAACAAGCTCCAAAAATACAGAATAGCGCCCCTTTTCCGCTGCAGGATATCTATTTTATCAACTCGCAATTGGCACTAAACAACTGCTGGTCACCCATTGTTAGAGTGAGTAACAAACAACAACAAGGGACAAAGAAGCGCTCATCTATTTACTTCCTGACATGTGGCTGTTTTCCACATTAAAGACTGTAATTTTACTTGATAGGAGACTGAGCAAAGCAAGAAGGGTCGTAAAATCAAAGTGGGGACTGTGGAGTAGAACCTATTTTCTCCTGTCCTTTCAGCTTTTACACCAAAGGCATTTAACATCAAAAGGAAAACATTGAAAGACGACACTAGGGAGCTGAAATTTCACCCATATGGTGAAAACGTCAAATTTCAACATGGCACAACCATTCATTTATCACACTACAAGGAGCGTGCTATCCCTTGGGTAAAATACTGCGGGGATGATGTGGAAGAAAATGACCCAAAAATGGTAAAAATACTGCACAAGAGTTAAAGCCGTACAGAAATAAGGGTAACTAGCTAGCATGTTTAAGCATGTTTGATTTAGTAATTTCTCGCTATATATATATCCTCAAATTCAAATGCCGGTCCGGCCCATTCATTGGCTGATTACGGATTTTCAAAATGACCAAAATTAATTGTCCAATCTCCCGATATTTGACGATTATTTTAACCATTTACCTTTATGTGCGATCGCCATTTATAGTAGTTGTATACAGTCATTTTTTATGACATACGTAATTTTCTATCCTTGGATATATATATCATGAAATTTGTTGACGATCATTCAAAACAAAGCAAATCTTAATTTTCTCAAAAGAAATGATTAGATGACCCAATGTAAGGAGTTAAGCAACAAATTGACCTGAATGTCTGTTTTTTAGTCATTTTGAGCATGGAATCCAACACTGATCCCAGACTTTTTTTTTATATAATCACATCAAATTTTTGAGCTATGAAACAAATTTGAGTGCATTGTTTGTCAATAAAATAGTAAGAATACAAGTTCCAAAAGGTAAAAAAAAAATAAAAAATACAGAATAATTTGAAATAGAACGTCATTCGACTTAATTCCTACTAGGTTTGTTATACTGACCTAGTGGGAGCTGCATACACCTCTCACCACACTGCCTCAATTGTGACTGTACAAACTAAATGCCAAATAGCTCAAGATGAGTCCAGTCATAATCAGCACAACTTACTACAGCTCATCAATGGAATTTTGCTTCGAATTTAGCTGAAAAAAAATTACTGCAATTTTGGAATCAGCATGCCAATTTGAATTTCAATCAGCATAAAAATCTAACACCACATTTTTTCTTCAAATTGTTCCCCAGTGTTATTGATAGGTTGAGTAAAAAAACAAAAAGAAAGATTATTTCACAGATTCCAATTTCTCTTTCAAGCGGTGTTTGATCAACAAAGCTAAAATGAACTCATTTTTTTCTTAACCGTCACCTTTCGTCTGCACACGGCACTCTTCTCCCCCTGCGGCAATTTCCCGCTGGCTTTGCCGCGACCACGGATCAGACTGTTTAGACACGCCAGCCCTCCTGCTCTACCGGCCTAAGCAGACTCGTCGCCCCCTACCCTGACCAGCGGGCGGTGGGAAGCCCGCATGCTGTTCGCCAGCGGGGCTCGATGCCTTAGAAAAAGAACGTACAGACCACGGGTAACTCTCGTCGCTAAATGTCCACATATTGCCAGCACACTCATCCATGAACATTTAGATGAAATCAACTGGTAATGGTTGTGAAGTGTAAGCATACACAACATTACGTCCACCAAATTTCCCCCAATTTGTCCTTCTCCGACATAATTATTCTCCGTATTATTTTCTCTTTGTGTCACATTATAACCACTTGGTTATGCTCCTTCCAGTGTTGTAGTTTTAGGTTAGAGTTTTTATCCAATCAAAATTCAGCTAACTTGTGTCGCCAGGCTGTATGAAATCTGCCCGAGTGAACGGGCACATTGAGTTAATAGACAGTTGCAATAGCCAATCAGATCAAGAGGTGGCGAAAGTAAGGCCAGCTAGAAAATCTCACGTTGAACGTGACATTAGCTGCTCTTTTGAATCAGTTTTATGATAACAAAATAGAAAATACATGTTAGAAGAATAGAAAATTCCCATCAACTTTCAATTCTAAATTGAAATTCATTATTTGCATAATAAAATTATTAGTGGTGTTGGTACTTGGTATTTGAGTGTTCTTAAGGATTAAAATTTGTATTGGTAACGATCTGAACACGTCATTGTTCTGGGGGAAATTTTGTATCTCAAAAATATCAGTTGAATCGGTACTTGTTAACAGTATTGTGATTACTCGTATTGGTATTGATGGGATAGTTTCATTGTTTTTTGGGGAAATTCTGTATGTTGAAAATATAAGCGGTATAAGCGGTATCAGTACTTGGTATTGGTGTCTCCTCTATGACTGATTACTTGTACTGGTAATGGAACTGAAAATGTCATTATTCATGGGGGGAAAACACCACCAATTCGATGAGCTTTGGTGATTGTTGACCAGTTGAAAATTAATGAAGAAAAAAGACTGTAAATAATATGGCTTGGTTCTCACAGATGGGACATGTGGGAAAGTCTGCAAATTCTGGTTTTTGAATCGGCACAAAAATAGCTTACGTTATGTTGCCAACCTGCATAATAGCCATAATAATACATAAAATGTTTGGTGGCAATTTGGTGGCAGAAAGATGCTCAAAGGTTAAGCCTGCTCGAACAATGTTTAAGTAGTTAAATTTGAGTAAAAGCAAGGTCTAGAGAGAAATTTGCTAGACTTGAGCATGGAGAAAAAAAAGGAGCCCAAATTCCACACAGAGCAGCCATGACTGAGCCCAGAGTACAAAAACAACCTTAGTTTTTATGTCATCAAAATGTTAGATCCCCCTGGTGTTTCACTATTGAATATTCCATGTGAACATTGTTTTGTATTGACTGGGGAGCACTGTTTTTTCCTCCGGTTTTATTTTTCTTCATGCCTGTCATTTTGCTGTCAATTGCCGTTGTTTCCACTATTGTGACAAGTAATGAGAAAACGATGAGTTTTTAATCCCTCGTGCTTTGGCAGTAATCAATCAGCTTCAGATGTATCGCTATAAGTGTGTGGGCTGCGTCTGGCCTCGGGAAAGTAACAAATGTGCCACTTCAAAAGCATTTTGGTTTAAACTGAATTGCTTTGGGCTGCCATTGGACTGACAGTTTACTGTCAATTTAATTTGCCACGATACATCAGTTCACAATGTTGGCAAACGCTTGATCTGTGAAATCTATATACTAGGAACCTGGCAACACCAGAAGGGTGTCTTCAATTTGGTGTAAAAAAAACAAAAAACAAATAAAACAATACAAAATGCATGGGAAGTAATTAAGTTCTTTTTACCGTATTTTCAGCACTATGAGGCACACCTAAAGCCTTCAATTTTCTCAAAAGCTGAATGTGCACCTTTTAATTCGGTGTGCCTTATACTGTGCATAAACCTCACGTTTTCATACTTGGGAGATGAAAAAATTAAATAGCTTAATCACCATGTAAATTCCTCAATTTTTACCTCTGCATTTCAGTCATAAATGTATTTTATACAATTAAAATTTCTACAACAACTTTGAAATGTTGAGCTGCTATACATGCTCCAATTCTGAAGCAATTTATATGTGGACAAAAACCACGACATTTTGTTAAAGAAACTGTGATTTTATCAAATAAATCCATTTTAAATAATCAAAACTATATATTTTACGATTTTTGGTTGCACAAATTATCGTCTTTTAAACTCTTGATTTGCCTTGGCATTGATCTAAACAGGTATTGTTCCCCCCAATATTCAGACAGTACTTTCCATCATCTTTATTCTTAAATTTTGTTTGAAAAATTTTACTGACTCGATTGTTTTGTTGACATTCCCTTTAGCGCAGCTCCATCTAGTGGATGCAAAACGCAACCCCAACCACTACTGTAGCGTCTATTCTATGCTGCCTTATAATTGAAAACGGTTTTAGAATAGGCTATTCATCGAAGGTGCGCCTTATAATCCGGTTTACGTTACAGTGCAGTAAATATGGTACTTCCTATGGCAGCTGAACTATGCTAATTTCTCAACCAAACCTAGAGAGTCCCCAGCAAAAAGACAAAAACTGACATTTTATTAAATGGCTTCCCTTTAAACATTTCCTCCAAAGATGCTACCCAAAATGTCTTTGTATACTGTATTAACTAAACATTCAAATTCAAGGTGAACAGAGGAGCTTAAACCAACACCTGGTAGATGATTAAAGGTGCATCTGAAATTGTTTACTCATACTAACCTGAGATTTTCCTGCGCTGCGCAACAAACAATTTCTCTCAGAATATGTGAATACATTAACACAAGCCGCATTCTTCTTCATCGAGGAAGGACAAGTGGGACGGAGTTACAATACACTTGTACTATCACAACCTTGAAGCTTATTTTGATTGGGAACTATTCTTTTCAAGGCCTGAATGACTTGAATGTACAATGGAAGAAACGATGCTACAATCTGAACGATCAGAGAATCAGTCATCAAAGGTCACAAACAATCACAGGGGAGGGAACAAACTTTACAGAGGGGTCGAGAGAGAGAAAAAAGTATCAGTCAAAAGTTTGAAAACACTTTTTTATCCCAATGGCCTGAAACTCATGCAAAGGTCAAGAAATTCAAGCTATTAACACTTTATAATGCAAGGAATTGAAAGTCATTCCACTTCATGAAACAACATTCATATCATAAAGTCTGACTGGGGAAAAACAATATACTGCTCATTCAACTTTGTCCAGTACAGTGGACCCCCGAGTTACAGCATCCCTGGCTTACATTTTTTTCATGTTGCGATGTGGAATATGGAAATTCTTCGTCCACTCTTTAAGGTATTTTCCCTAGGCTATTCAATTTAATTTCTTTAAAAAGCCAGATTCTCCCCCATACCAGAATGACCCAACTTGTCCTGTGCCACCACTCGTTACCTGTCAAGTTAAAGATTTATTTTTGTGAACACGTCTCTACTATAATCCCAGAAGAGGAAACTTTAAAATTGAATATTTGTCATTTATAATTCATGTTTTTGGAGAACAGGTCTATTAATAATTGAGTTAATGATTTTTTTTTTTTTTTTTTTAACAAATCTCTACTATAACCCCAAAACACGATGCTTTATGTTTAATATTTTTCTGTGGACAACTACTTTATGTGTTTGTAATTATTTTTTTAGAACAAGTCTGACACTTTATTATTTTTTTCTAGAAAAATATTTATAAATGATTCAGTGATTTATTTTTGATAACAGATTTCTTCGATGATCCAAAAGAGGACACTTTAGATTATTTTTTTGAAGATCTATACACATGAAGTTTGGACGGGGCTAAGGTTTAAAAGTATAATCAATCAGACACTGATGGCATGTTTTCTTTTTTTTTTTCTTGGCTGAAAAGATCATTCACAGGGGGTACATCACTGAAAAAAAGGTTGAGAAGCAGTGAATTGGAGGGTCTTTCTCAACTTTTGACTTGGTAATATAGTCAGCCCCGCAACACCGCCCACCCATCCCCTTTCAACAGCACCACCGGCAGACTGGGAAAGTAACATCCACCGGAGACCCAGTGAGTAATTATATTTGTGAAGAGCCGCGATACAAGATACTCCCCTCTTACTGGGAGTCATTACACATCATTAGAGAGGCGTGGCAACTGCACACACAGACACACAAATTCACACGTACATCGCTCTCCTTCAAAATAATTCGATGGGGAAGCCATTTCCTTTATTTTGATTGGTGACAGAAAACCATTGCAACTCTAACTGGAATCGATCAGAATTTTTCTTTTTGGGATAATTCCACATTCTACTTGCACTATTTTAGCCGATGGACGGCACGTTCCTGATAGTGTGGTAAGTGATCGCGCCATGTTGAAATTTGACATGTCACCATTTGGGTGAAATTTCAGCTCCCCAGTGCCTTATTTCAATGTTTTGCCTTTGACGTGACATGCCTTTGTTGTTAAGATAAAGGCTTGGACAAAATACTGCACAAGGGTTAAAAAAATGATGGTTTATTGGGAGCCAGGAACGTAGTAATAGCATGTAAATTGATTTCACTGGAGAAAATGGATTTGCGATAGAAGTAAATCGAG
The DNA here is from genome assembly GCF_059441005.1 of Hippichthys cyanospilos. NCBI lineage: Eukaryota > Metazoa > Chordata > Actinopteri > Syngnathiformes > Syngnathidae > Hippichthys > Hippichthys cyanospilos. The sequence continues at coordinate 15,816,906 of NC_142381.1, read as the reverse complement.
TTATGAGCTTGTTACCACTGAAGTAAAAGTGTAGTCTGCACAGATAAACACAAATCTAAAACTGAGCTTGGACATACACAGCCATTTGTTGTTTTTATAGACAATGTCTTATTTTATAACTGGGCTGCAAAAAAATATCCGACACAACTCCTAAACTGTGTATCAAAATTTAATGTAAATATGCTCTTGATTCTCTCCAAATTTTTCCAGTCTTCAGGAAAAACAATGATAATGGTCTCTCATTTCCAACAAGTTTTTTTAGCAGTGATTCCCAAACAGGTGGGTCAAAGCTCTAAAGGCGAATTGTTCATATATCTATGTATTCAAAATTAGGGCTGCAAGTACGGTAATCAAATTTTAAAAATAACTTTTATAGACAATGTGTAATCACTTGCAGGATTTATTTTTCCCAATTATAATAAGTTAAAGTAAATAATAATAAAGGCAGTTCTGGGGTTTCAAATGAGTTCCCTTCCCACGCAAACGACATAACCTGAATTTCCGCATCGCGAGTTGGAATTAAGCCTTTAATACTCCTAAATACCCTCTAAATGTCTAAAGAACTATCCAAATATGCCCGAGTCTCGCCTTTCTGCGGACTTTTGATTATATTCAGCTTTTTTCCATCGTAATGGATTTCCTCTTGGCTGGACTAGCGTCGATAGAAAATTCTGCTTTCTTTTTTGGGGCCATGATGTGAAAGAGGAGGCTAAAAACAAGGCCAGGATATGGAGAAAATTACAGAGCACAAACAGACACTCTAAGCTAGTGGGGTTCTGGAGACAAAATGGCGGACGAGATTCAGGAGTTGTCAAGTTGAAACAGCGTAGGTCGAGTATAGTGTAGCCTGTCGGAATTTTTTTGTTTTTGTTTTAATGTCAATCTATCTGTATGTGGTCCTCAGAGAAAAAGGTTTATACACCCTGACCTAAAATATAACACGAATTGCAATACATCACTAATCCCTGCGGTTATTTTAAGAGTAAATCGATGATGTCTTTAAAATAAACAAAGAAACCTGAAAGCCAGTTTTTTGAATGGGTCTTTATATTGAATGGTTTGTGAGTAAACAGCTCCCTATTATTACTGTAGACCCAAGTACTTATTTTAGGTCCCATTTCTGCTTTTCACATTAGCGATTAGCATTCCTAGCGACTCCTTGTTCTTTTTGGGTGAAAGGCAGCACTTCTCCTTAAGTAAAGTAGTTTATTTTTCACCATGGATAAGAGGATCTGCATCACGCAGCTCGTTGCTGCTGCATCACCGGGACCTATCACATAAGTCGTGCTGTGGAGCAAACTAGCTTAGCGCCTAGTGTTGTCAAGCAGACACAAAAGAAACGTGGGAGTATGGGTTACATCGTCATATGGACTGGGGTGCACAGAATTTTTTGTTTGTGGGTTACTCACACGAGTAATTGGGATTTGGTACATGACCTTTTTATCATTAAAAGCAGTCTTCCTCAAAGTCCTCTTTTATGTAGCTCCCACATTAGCATCGCATCGTCTGTGTGCACACAACAAGCCTGCGTCCTCAAAACATTTCATAACTCCATCAGTTGTGATTTGCACAGTTCGTTTGGGACCGAGTTTAATTTGTCCAAGGAATTCGGAAATAAATACTCCGTCAACTGTAAAGTGCCAAAGTAAACGATCTCCTTCTTGAGAATGATAAGCAGCTAGTCCAAGCCGCTTCAGTAAATAAACAAATATCTTTAGAATAGGAACACATGGGAAAAGCTTAGCTATATAAAAGGCAAAGCGAAAACTACGACATAGACCTTACAAAGTTCCTGCAGTCTATCTCGCACCTAGCTATTGCTTCTCGATTAGCTAGTTCATTAGCCATAAATCGCTCTACATTCATGTGTTCTCTTCATACTTGTCAAATAAAGGATGACTGAAAATGTTCAACACTATGTCAAACACACGTTTGGTCTGCTAGCTGAGAACATGAACAGTAAATCTTGCACCACATTTAAGAGTGCTTCAAGCCACAGCTGTCAGAAATCACACATTTGACACCATTTGCATCACAAAACATTTTTAAGGAATGCATTTGAGCTTTTCCAAGTCAACATTCACTTCACAAAATGTCTTCAAGTCTTGTATGTCAGTTAGCGTTGATATTGAATGTCATTTTGGAATGCATGTCATTAAGTCCTTTAGTGCCAAGCATTAATGGCAAAGTAAACTCCTAAAGTGCCAAATCTTTCACGGACGACAGAATATTGTATGCTATATCTATGTAAACATGGGTGGTGTCATATGTAAGATCTCTACAGTGCTATATTGTCTTAATATTAGATGAGATCTGGTCAAGGGTGTCAGCAACCCTGCATAAAAAGAACAAGAATTTTATAATTTCTTACGTTATTACTATTTTAAACGATCAGAATTCTCCTCAATGCCACTGAGCTAAGTCCTTTATTTTATCTAAAATATTAATTGAAATTCTTCTGTGAACTCTTGGTCAGATTATAACAGATTATATCAAGTACTCTCCAAGACATGACTGCTTCGGATGTTTGCGCTACAATCCTGCTTTGTTTTTGTTAAATATTCGTAATTACCATATTTGCCAGACTATAAACAGCACCCGTATATAAGCCGCCACAGCAAAATATGAGCAAAAAAATGATTCTTGTCACGGATAAGGCGCACTGGACTATAAGACGCAGGTAATAACATCAGATCTTTACGCAAAAAGATGGTACATAGAGTTTATATATATATATATATATATATATATATATATATATATATATATATATATATATATATATATTTTTTTTTTTTTTTGTTATTGAATTTTTTGTAATTGTCTGCCAACAGCAACATCCTCTCTTTAACAGACTAAACCTGCTTGCATGTTAAATCTGAACATATTTATAAAAAATGGGTGGATGGATATTTTCAACACCAACACAATACTGTTAGTTAAAAAGCAGTTCAAAATCGAAATCAATACTTCAATAGCATCTTTTTTATCTCCTTTTATTTGATAGATTATTTTAGTGAACATAAAAACACATTGCACATAATTCATTTATACAATCGTAATTACATACATAAAATCATATATACTACTATACTGTACTACTACTATAGTACTATACATAAAATTTACATGTTACAAATTTACCCAAAACGTATACATTCTCTTATTCAATGTAGACGTATATATTTTTATATATATATTTTTTTAGTCATATATTTTTAAAATTATTTGAGCACAGCCATTGATTAACATCTTTTCAGTTCTATTTGATAGTTGTTCCATAAATTGAAACCTCGAAAAGATACACACTTTTGCTGGCTAGTGGCTAGCAAAAAAACAAAAAAAACAAACAAACAACAGATAAGCCGCATTGGACTTATAGTCCGAAAAATACGGTAAGTACTTGCCGGAAGCACAGCCATTGATTGACATCTTTTCAGTTCTATTTCATAGATGTTCCATAAATTGAAACCTCGAAAAGATACACACTTTTGCTGGCTGGTGGCTAGCAAAAACATAAATAAATAAATAAAATAAAACAAACAACAGATAAGCCGCATTAAGTACTTGCCGGAAGCTGCGTCTGGATCCTACTACCCCACATGGGAAATTTTGAAGACACTTTTCCGGGAAAAAAAAAAAAAAAAGTTCAGCAAAAGCATGGTTGTTTTCATGGGTGAAAGTTAGGGATGCGTGAAGTGAAAACTGTGACGTTACGCATCAGTGATTTCAGTCACGCATGCGTAACTGCGTACCAGTTATGTGCATCCCTGCATATAGTGATGACATTTTTTTTATTTTACCATTTCAGAACTAATTAATATAAAAAAAAAGAGAAGACAAAGGAAAAAAGAACAATGGCGTTGTGTGAGATTATGATTTCGGCCCCAGCTGGGAATCACTGTTTTACTGGAATAAAGCTAGATCGGTTCAATGCTAGCTGTCTCTCTCCCACATGTGATCAATGAGCAGAGCTCCAATGAGTGTTACTCTCACATCCAAGCTCCGGTTTTCCCTTCCTGACCTGAAGCGAGTGACCCGACTCAAAGCTGGCCGTCTGCTAATCATCCCGCGGTGGGTCAACAAGTGATTAACGATTAACTCCAAAAAGTTCAATCGTGTACACGGTGAGGGGTTGAGATGTGAAAGTTTCTAAATGGGGACTCGGGAGAATTCCGATCTAAACTTTGAAGCAATAATTACCGTTTCAGCAGCGCGGAGCTTTCAAGCTGGAGCAGGACGATAGTAACATTGTGGACTCTTCTTTAATTGGAAGACGAGCGGCGGCGTCGTAAAAACATCTCAGTCGGAGCAGAATTGAAACAAGTCTATTCGTTGCATACATCTCACAAATGTTTAAAAAACAGTGCTGAAAAATAGATTATACCCACCGTAGCTTGTCTTTAGGAAACAAAACAAATGCTCCATCTATATTTCATAAAACACCAAGCTGCAGCTCTCAATAATTTTGATCCATTAGGAGTAACATCGAAAAGCTGGGGGAGATGATAACGGCAGAAATGGTGGAACTCAAACAAAACAAATGAAACATGAATAAAACATTAATCACTGACATTTACAAAGGTTTTGGAGTCAATTTGTTGCAATATGCTAGTAATTTTTTTTTTTTTTTTCCCTCACATTAAAATAACTTTCAGTGCAGATTTGTTAGTGAGAGCCTTTTGTTTCTGAAGATTGTGTTAAATATTCAGACTGTTGTGTGTATTTCAGAGATGTTTATTGCAATATTAATGAGTTGACGTTTTGTGACTGCCCATGGATGGCAGCGGAGTCATATTAGTGTCAAAAAATACGGTTTGAGTTGCCTCGTCCGCTTTTACTTTCAACTCATTATCTCGTCTAATTCTCTCTGCCTCCTTTATTCCCTCATCCCTTTAAGCGGCTTAATTAAAACAGCTTTACAGAATCTTTATTTATATATTTGTCTGTTTACATTGAATTGCTTCCTCTTATGGAATTAAAAAAAATATTCATGATATAACATGAAGATAATGTGCTGCACTTGAGTTGAAGCAAGACAAGAGTTAAAGTCATATTGGAAGTATTTTTCTTCATTTTGTAGTCACATGAACTTAACTCATTTCCTCCCAAAGACGTTTTTATACGTTTATCCTTTAGGAGTCCAGGCAATTCAATATCAGTTATCTTTTTTTTTTTTGTGTTGGGCCTGAAGAGGCTCTAAAAACTGTGAATGAGTTCACAGGGGCAGTTACAGCAAAATTAAGTGCTTATTATTTTTTACATTGATAGAAGACCTAAAATTGGCTCAGATTTTCAGCCTTTTGACTATGAAAAAATCCTTAATCAATTGGATTTGAGATTCGATGGTTACATGGTAAACAAATAGTTATTGTGAATTAGGGGTAAGAGTTAAGTTGTGTTGAATCAAAGCCGAAGACGTTTGTTCTGCTCTTATTTTGGAAAACAAAAACATTTTTGCCAATTTTCTGACATACAACTAAACCCCCCCCCCCAACCCCCCAAAAAAAGAGATGAAAGTTAAAATATGTTATGAAAATCCAGTTCAGTCAATCAACAAAATAAATGACAAATTGTTTGATTAATAAAATAAGTGTTCCAGCCATAAGCAAGCGTAAAACATTTGACTAAACTTCTATTGTATGATGCATTACAATTTGTTACTAGCAGCCTACTTGCAAGTCTATTCTTCTGTTTTCATCCAGCTATTTAAATGACATCACTGTTGCTTCAAGGCAGGTAACGACCAATCACAGCTCAGCTTGCAAACATCACATGACCAAAACACAGTACAAGAGCATAGCTGAGATGTGATTGGTTGTTAAATGACCCTTGCAAAACTGTGGTGTCATTTTCCGTTGACAACAGGTAGCAAAATGGCCGCCTAATGAGATGGAAATGTGTCACTTGTGTGGCTTAATTCCTATTCCTCAAATGTAATAATAATAATATTGTCATGTTTTAACAATGTTTTCAGGTTGACTTTGCCTTTAAATACAGAAATTGAGCAATTTTTTGCCACCGATATCAATATGTAAATAATGTAATATAAGTAAACTAGCTAAAAACAAAGCATCACATGTCACATTTGGGAGAATGGTAGGTCAACATTTTTGAAGCCGTGACGTTCCAGACAGCTTAGTGCTAATTTGCCCATCATGCACAGATTTCTCTCTGGCCGTGGTTTATTTGTATGAGTGCGTCTGTAATAACAGTTAAAGCTGCACCGTGGGGAGATTATCGGACCATGCTACATTATCACCCAAGCACACACGTCGCTTCTTCACCGCTCATTTCTCTGAAGGATCTCACCAAGAGAACAACTCAAAGTGTTTGAGGATGTGAGCCAAGCGCATTTGTGCGTGTGCATGGATCAGTGTGTGTGCGTATGCACGCGCATGAGCGTGTGCATGCTTAGAGCACTGACATGCCCTGTTTGCAGGGTGTGTGTGCATGCATGTAGAATGACATTTAGCGATATGTGGCGGAGAGAACAGAAACATCTGACTCATAATTGAAGTGTCATAAAGGAAATATCAGCAGGTACACGTCTTACATGCTGAGCCTTACACCGCTGGTTCGATGTCACACGATAAGTCGGAACTCTACAGCGCCACCGTAGCAGTAATAACAAGCTACAATTACTCCAGCATATTCATTTAGTTCAAAGTAACGACGAGTGACATTTGACTCGATTTCAACAATCAAATGGAGTCAGTAAGAAATCTATATTTAACATGTAAACAGGTTCCAGCTTACTTGCAAACCGAATGAGGAGAAGCAGTCCAAAAAAAAATTGAAAAGACTAGAGAAAATAACAGAAATGCACTGTCATCTGTGTCTGCCTAAAATGTCAGCATTTCAGTCCAAAACAGCCCCACTCAAAATGTGTGAAACACACAGGTTCTTGGTAAAGATGTATGTTGGGCAAAGTCACATTCTTTTTGAATAATGAAGCTCAAATCAGCATTGTTCACAAAAGTAGGTAAATTTCAGTGTGATCAAACGATTACCTTCAGAGACCCACCTCGTCATATGTTAGCCTATTTTTTTTTTCAACTGAATCGAGCTATCTTACTGAGATGTACATAACAATGTCCAGTCCTTGAGGGCCGGTATCCCGCATGTTTTCGATGCTTCGCATCACCTGATTTAAATGATTAGGATCATCTTCAAGCTCCTGCAGAGCTTGCTGACGAGTTAAGCATTTGAATCAGGTGTTTTAGGAAAACATGCAGGATATCGGCCCTTGAGATTTTGACCTTGTGTGCCGAGTGCAGGACATCCTGGCTTTTCCAATGCATTCCACAGGCAAATAGAAATCATGAGGAAGCTGCTCAGAAGGAATATAAAAGGAAAAATTTTAAAGCTTCTTTTTATATGCTTTTTAATTTTTTAATGTTAATTAATTTCAATGGTATTTTGAAAAAAAGATAAATCATCAGTCACACATGAGCTACTCTGTACACTCTCTACGTATGTATGTGTACTAAATCCTTTGTGCCTCAGAGAGGACATCTTGGATTTGCCAGTGCATTCCACAGGCAAATAGCAATCATAAGGAAGCTGCTCAGAAGGAATAATTATGGGAACATTTTCAAGCTCTTTTTTATTTTTTAATCTTTTAATGTTTATTAATTTCAATGGTATTTTGGAAAAATGATAAATGATAAATTACACATGAGCTACTCTGTATGCTCTGTATGTACGTGTACTAAGTCCTTGTGTGCATTCCACACAATGCATTCCACAGGCAAATAACAATCATAAGGAAGCTCATTTCAATGGTAACTTGGAAAGAAAGATTATGAGCTAGGCTGTATTGGAATTATTTTTTACTTTTACTCTGTAATTATTTGAATATCACCTTTTTGATAGGTACTTTTACTCTAGTCATATCATACCATTACACAAATAGTATGTTAGATTGATCAGCATTGAAGACAAGTTCTGTATCTGTTTCTGATGGATTTACCTGGCTACTGTCACCTCTGCTGATTACAAGATTAAATTTGAAAGATCATTAAAAAAAATTCATTGCAAGCTGTCTGGATGACAAAATCATACAAAACAAAACATCAGATATGTGAGTGTCCTTCATGTTTAAGCAAACACTCCTCAGTCAACACCCTCGTCTGTCACGTAACACCTTCGGAGAAGCAACCATTCCCCATACCAACTATTAAGCTTTACAATAAGCAAGGTCAGCTAAAGATGACAATCTTTTCGAGCAAAGTCGTTAAAGCTGTTATCACACATTATATAAAAATTGCCCGCATTCCTTTCACGGACCAATAATCACTTATCTGTTCCATTACATGTACTCATGGGCCACTTCATTAGGTACACCTGAACAATTTAATCGCAACCAATACAAGACCTCTATAAATGCCAATTATGTTTCTTTTATATTAAAGTACGCACAGCAATTGAATTGTGTAACAATATAGTAAGCTATCTTTATAATATTCCATTTCAAAATACTTCACACTAAAACCTGTGACTACAATATTAAATATTGCTTAATTAATAATGCTCTCAAAGAGCTAATCAAACCTAAACATTCAACTAAACTAATCAAGTCCAGTTTAATTAATTAATTTTATTTGTGTTGTATGGTTAAATAACAAACATGGCGTGACAAGAAAGCTGCCTCGTGTTTAATCCACTCAAGATATCAGCAACTGGAGTCTCATGCATTCAATTCACAGGGGTTAATATGAGGGAAAGTTGATAAAACTTGGTCAATATCACAAAGGGAAATAACATTGCAGGGGCAGCATGTGACTTCTGCGACTCATGTTTATCGAAGCAACAACTGGCACTTTTGAGCAAATTCCGCCGCGCTCCCTTTAATCCGACGGCTGAGCTTTGTTTAGTATAAAGGCAAACAATATGCTGGGATTTGTTGCCATTTCAATCATGGAAAGTGCACATAAAATTCACAAACAAGACAGAGATTCTAGTTGGCTTCAAGTTAACGGTGTAAATTGTTTCTGTAAAAATATCTAATTAACAATTTTAATGTCTCAGTAGTGTTAAAAAAAAATTAAGCAAATGATATTCATGATGTCCGGATGATGGATGAAACTGTTAAAAAGCTTAGTGTGCTAACAAATTCCATTTTGTGTTGCAGCAGCTGTTTCCATGGAGCTCACTTCTTTCTTTTAGCCTCCCCCTTCTCTGCCTCTCACCACTACCACCCCCACAAAGACACACATGTGCGCACACACACATGCACTCAGGTACAACACATTCCTGAAAAATGATTCAGCTGTGCAAGTCAATCAACAACAATGGCTTTAAAAATACTTTTTTTCCTGAGAAGAGAACCACATACAGAGGTAGCTTTACTTACACATTCCAGAAGTTTGTATTGTGAATTTTTCAAGTCAAGGTTCTTTTTACATGTAAATAGACTAATCTGTTCCAACCTCCCCCCAAAATGTTTGAGAGCTGAGAAATAATTGCATTTAAATGGAAAAACTCACATAAAAGTTGTACAAGGGTCGAAGGGAAATGAAAAGCATAATGGATAAAGAGGAGGGAAGACATGGCAGGCTGTGAACATGTATTAAATTAAGTGTCTCATTATTATACACCAGTTCTACTCAATTATATTTTGCAAAGTCCCCCCCCTCCAGGAAAAAGAAAATTGTCGTGTCCCCCCACTTTCCGCACCGAGTAGAAGATATCTATAAACATTTTTGAATTACATGTAAAACTGTATCCTGTTTAATATTAAAAGAAAATAACAATAGAAATCAACTTTGAACAACTGTTTTTTTTTAACCCAATCAAGACTCTAAATATGACTATCAATAAAAGTTGTAATAAAAGTATACCTAAACCTATATCATTTTTAACATTAAAAAAAAAGAAAAAAAGCAACATTAATCAATAACTGTTAACTACTTTTTACTGCCTTTATACAGGTTATAGGTTAGTCTAAAAATTAATAAAGTGCATCAAAGTGCAGGAAATACATTTTTTTTTAATTGCAATTACACTTCACATGGCAAAAACATGGAAGACATTTGCAAATCAATACACTGTGACATTATGGGTGTTTTTAGAAATGTTTTTATCATTTAACCAACAAGTATGTACATTTGAATGTGTGTCTAATGACTTTGCCATTCAAAAATGACTACTTCACAGTTCTGTGCTTCCGTACATACTGACGAATTATACCTTCGTGTCCATTTGTCATTTTTCCATGATGCCACAGAGTGTGCACATTCGCAAGTGAAACTATGGGATTTTTTTGTGTGTTTTACATTTTTCCCATTTAGCCACACGTTCAGTACGTATGTACATTTGAATGTATTTTTAAGTACATCATGCAATCATCATATTATCCCAACAAGCCATGCGTGCATATTCACAGTGCATCATCTTCAATCATCTTTACACGACAAAAGGTAAACCCAGCAACAACCAACCAACAAGACAAACTCTCCATAATCGTTGGCAAAGCGACAATGAAAACAACTTACCGAGAACTCCAACGCGGTAGTTGAGCGTGATGACGATGACATTGCCGTAGCTGGCCAGGACGCTGCCATCAATCATGTTGCCCGTCCCTTCCATGTAGGATCCCCCGTGGATGTAGACCATCACAGGCTTGGCTCCGGTGTCTCGGATGTCTGCAAGAGCGGCCATCGTTACCATATTCAGATCGGATGAAGGCCCTTTGACGCTGACGCCGATTGGCTTCACATTCACATAGTGACCGTCGCCTCCCAGATACCGGCGCAGATGGGCACCAACGTAAGCGATTCCATTCTATTAAAGTAATTGACCATCGCGGATGCAAGCCACGTGTAATTTACCTCTTAGAAAACAAACTAATAAAATGCTGTTTGGCTTTCCTGGAAGCAGGCGGACTTTCCAAATATGGGCAAGTAGGAAGTCATTAAGGAGAAGGAAGCTACTCTGACTTGTTCCCTCACTGAGATGCTAATTTGGCTTGACAGTGATTGGGAAAAAGAAAAAAAAAACAGATGCTAATTACACAACATACTTTTTTGTTTCTTTGTCATCGCGCACATGAACCTGTGTGCAGTCCCTAACTTGTTTGCACAGAGGTGCAGGACATTGAGGGCTATTTATTTAATTCCCAAACCAGAAATGGATGGCCAGCTGGAATGACACTTCAGCCAGATAAAGCACATTCGCTGGCGAAAAGGGGAAGAAAAAAAATAGCCTCTGTCTGAGGAATAGTCTTCTGAATTAGTGAGTGGTCTAGCAGCATGCAAGGGAGGGACAAGAAAAGAAACTCACTCTCATTTTCACTCCTGCAGCCCCCCTCCCTCACTTTGTATCACTTTCAATCACAGACTCGCCCCAATCTCCATGCTGCCTTCTTTCTTTCTCCCCACGTTTCGAGTGGTGCGAATGAGAAGGGGTGCAAAGGGTAAAAAGTGACAAAAAAAAAAGGGGGGGGGGGCTGATTTAAAAAGGGTACAGTTGAGAAAAAAAGAAAATTGAGAAATACAATACAACAAGCGGGCAAAAGTACAGTGGCTGTAAATGTCCAAAAATGGTAATTCATAGCTCATATTCTGTTCATCAAAGCACATGGCTGCAATGGACTTTTTGGGAAGTCTTGGGTGGGTGCTACACGTGGTGTCCAAACTATAGCCCAGGGGCTATTTGGGGCCCGTCTCCTACATTTTAGCTGCCTGTAGCAAATACTAAAAATTCACTTTGATAATTTTAACAGAATTTTAACAGAAATATTTAACAGAAAGTCTTGAAATTGCAGTGTACTACACTTATCTATACTTAATTCCTTTTTTTTTAATTATAATATACGGAAGTAGCTCAAAACAGATCAAGATGCCTTAATTTGAATGTTGCCAAGTTGCGAAAAAAAAAAAACACACATAAACACACTTTCCATGGTGCATATTGTCTACTTTGTCTACTACTTGTCTACTTTCTTATTTTTTAAAACTTTTAATTACAAGTATTTCGCTGCTGAGGAATTAAAGTCAAGACCTTAGAGAGGTTGATTTACAGAACTAAAATCAATATCTCTGTCAAAAAAATGTGTGTTTTCCTCATCCACTCAAAACTAATCTCTATGACATAAGCCTGGTTTTGTGAAAACGCATTACATTTAGACAAAATGATTAAAAAAAAAAAAAAATGATTTTTATCACTTTTAATGAGTTTGAGTTAGGGCTGCACAATTATGGCCAAAATAAAAATCACGACTATTTTGGGCAATATTGAAATTACATTTATTAATCAGAATTATTCATCATGTTTGGTCAAAAAAGTCGATTCATCGCCTTTATTTGAAGCAAACAGTATATAAACAAGGCTTCAAGACTTGATATTTTAAAATACTGTAACAATAATGAACTGAAATAAATAAAGTAAATAATTTAAAGAAATTCACCCAACACATGGCAAAAACTTGGCATACAGAGCAACACAGCTAACTTACTTGCTGAGTGCAAACAAGTGAAAAAAAATGAAGCATACCTAGAACGAAGCACGTGATTTTCTTTTATGCAAATTTCAATCAAATGGCAATCAAAATGTCTTTTCAGTCATTTTAAACCAAATTTCTTCCAATTTTGGGTCTCAAGTGAAAGCTAGAACAGTTTATATTAGGATTCAGGTGAGAAAATATTTCATACTGATAAATAATGTATTAGGGTGAAAAAAGCAGAGGCTTTTGTCATGCAAACATGTATGAAACATTGCCCCTTGATGGTAGGATCACAAAGTGCTTGATTTGACATTTAGTGAAGCTACTTTAATGTTAATATTGCAGAGGATCATTTTAATTAATCGTGGCAGCCAATATCGTGATTGCGATTAAAATTCGATTAATCATGCAGCCCTAGTTTGAGTTAAGAAAAAAGATGACTTACGTCTTTCTTTTATTTCCACTATGAGGCACTAAGACGTACTGGGACTGTTTTTACTTTTTGACTCTAGGGGGCACTATAAAGTTATTTAGTTTTTGTCTTCAATTTGAACAATGAACACCACATTTCTTACCACCCCTGCAAAATTCGACGTGTTTTCATGCATGTTCAGTCCCCAAAAATGGATTATTTTCTGAGAAAACACCAAATAAGTAAATTAAGAAATAATAATAAGAATTTATGCAAAAACAATCGGTACATCGCAGCAGTCGCTGCTTCGGCCCTAATAGGACAAAATAAGAAGCTGACTTTTCAAAAAGGGGTATCTGGTTGCCACGGTGAAGGAAAAAAAAAAAAAACATCCCTTCATAGTCCCCAACATCCTTAACAGCCCAATCTGCATCTACAAGCAGCGCTCGTTAATATACGCCCCAGCCTCGCTAATAAGATGCGTTTCCTACAAACAGCCTTGACACAATCTCAATCGCACTGCCCCTTTGTTTATTCACGATTCAGGCTCATGTGCAGTATATAACGCCGCCTTTTAATTTAGCTGGCTTTTATTAGGCCGGTGTCTGGGAGGGCGACGACAGTGAAATGTGATTTACAGCTGACACCTTTCTGTGCACACGTGTGTGTCGAACAATAAGAGGAGAGGATGTGTGAGGTGAGACGGCATGAGAGGTCAAAGGGAAATGGGAAGGGAAAACAGACAAGCTAACAAATGTAGCACAGATACATAAGGGATAGGACAGTAAAAAAAAAAAAAAAAAAAAAAAAAAGACAACATTTAGTCACGTCAATGTCATCAGTCACCTCTTTTGTTGATTCATATCATGTTGCCATGACGACAGTTCAATCCCTTTCGGGAATGTGACATAAGGCTCTTCGGCTTGATTTGTTTACAGCAATTTATTGACTTGATCTTTTGTGGGAGGAGTCAGATGTTCTATCAGCAACCCAATTGCGTCAAATACTGTCATAGAAATTTACACATTTTCATTGCAACCTTATTTTGTGTGTAAGAAATTATGATTAAGCAATGAGAGAGTTTGATGACTGCCTGCTGACTTTCATCTGCATCAAGGCAAACAAATAACACGCAATTTGACTGTTCCTCAATAAAAGTCGTGAAAAAACAACACTGGAATGTGTGCTCGGTGCTAGAGAAAAAAAAACAGAGTTTATTAATGCACATATCAATACAGTGGGAATACAGTTTCATGCGCAAAAATAACCCAAATACAAATAAAGAAGAAAAAAAAAGGAATTGTGAAAGTTGAGATGAAAAAAAAATGAAATTCACTTTCTCCCACATACAAAATCTTCACTCTGACTAAAAAGTGTAGGGCCAAGGAAAAAAAAAAGTTCGGTCAATTCTTTTTGATCCAAATTGGGTTATATTAACTGCGACAAATAGTGTTTGTTCAAACCACTTTACACACTCTAAACACAGCTGGGTTCGATACAACAATTCAACAAACACCATTTTTAAGATCCATTCAAACCAAGAATGGGTCAAAAGAGGACGAACCTAACTTTTTAGGTTATTTGTTTTAACCAACAAGTTGGGACAGACCATTGTTAACCCAATTGGGCTTATTTTTCTGGCATATTTTCAACCATATTTTACATTAAATTATATTAATAAAGGGGACAACTTGACCCAGCATGTTGGGTTCTACCCATAGCTTCTACCGACAGCCCAACCGGATTCTGATCAAATCCCTCACGTACTCATTTGCCTCACCACCAGTCACTTTACCGCATGCACACATGCCCCTTACAAATCCTGCACAGTGCAGGAAAGCTGCTAAAAACATGATATTTTGCACCATCTTCCTCATATGTATACAGTCTTATCACTCAATCTACTCCGTAAGTCTATTCATTTATTCGTGGTTCATTATTACTTGCTCTTACCGTTTTCCAGTTTTGGTTTTATTGCCTACTTTATTATTTGCTCGACTGTGGAAGTAAACAGAGTAAACATTTCATTGTGTAGTATTACTATGCATATGACAATAAAACTCTTGAATCTTGAATGTTGGGTCAGGATTTTGATCCAACAAGTCAAACAAACTACCCATACACAATAGGGACCAACATAAGCTCTTCAAACGCCTCAAATTCAATCTTTGAAAATATTTGCTGGTGTAAAACAATGATGCCAAACTTGTGTAAAAATAACCCAACATACTCAGAATATACAGCATTTTTGTGTGTGTGTGTGCATTCAGACATCGCTATTTGGGAAACAGTACAAAAGTCAACCTCAGAAGATATTTTAGAGAGTAACTGTTTACTGTGAGAGTTACAGAGTACAGCATGAAATCCTACTAAGTTTTTGTGAGAGCCATCTCTGAACTGTGAAGAGCGGTTGTGAACAGTCCTGCTGACAAGTGCCAAAAATATAGCAAAGTGTGTCTTTTAACAGGACATAAGGGGGCAGAACCTTTCAAGTGAGTCCTGGATTGATTGGGCTGCTGGCGGGCCCAACTGCCCACTCCAGTGCGTAGTCAATACTCTACTTGTGAAAGCGAAACCCCGTCATTTATCCCTTCTCCTTCGCCATGTGCCCCTCCATCTGCGCCTTTCTAAAGACAAGAAATTGAAAATAGCTTACTAAAGTTATCTAAAGAGCGCACAGTGAAAGAGGAAGATTTGATTCTGGTTTAATCTTAAGTATGGGAAAAGATGTTTGTTTTCAACCTGCATTAAAAACATTTAGGCTTTAATGGTATGTTTTGAACCATTATTCCTTCAAATAATTCATACAGATAATAAGAGACAACAGCAAATCTGGGGATTGTTTTTTTTTTTGTTTTGTTTTGGCTAACCATATCCTCCTGAGACCCAGCATGTTTATTTGTGTCCACTGTTGTGGACATTAGTTTTTGATCTATTTAGAGTTCTTGATTGCTTGGTATCCTGGCCTATCAAATGATGTCTCGTGTTTGGGTATGCAATTAACTTTGCTGTTCTCCAGAGACACAGCAGTGGATATAAATGAATAGGCTGGGTCTCAGAAGAATGTACAGAATACAATATATCAATATTAAAAGTGCAATCAATCAATGGACAAGGAATCACTTATTGAAATAATCAAAAATTTTGATGTCGTAATCCCCTGAATTTCATCACCGTCATCCTCCATGTAAGCAGACAAATTATCTTTGTGTTGAATCTCAATAAAATGTTTGCATCATGTGAGCCTACTTTGTATCATGTTACAATCCAAACCAGCAAATCAATCATATTTTTTATGGTTTCAACATTACACATTTGACATCATGTCCTGTTTTTGAATAGATTAATATTTCAAATGTGTTTTTATCTGATTCATTGAAAAATCTACAATTATTCACACAATATGTTACGGTCTTTAACTGTATCGTACTTTGGGATGTTCAATATCATGTTTAAGTCTTTATTAGTCAACGATACTAAGTACAGATTCAATACATTTTATTGATACGTAAATTTTCCTGGGGGGGAAAAATACCTAAAGGTAAAGCTAAAAAAAATCTATGCATGTAATTATCCACTCTAGATAAAGCCTATTTACTTGTGTCAACTTTCTTCTCTATTTTTTGACACAATGGAGATACCCTACTAAGCCCTTGTGGGCTCAGGAAAGGACACCCTGACCTTTACATTGCCTTCCACAGGCAAATAGCAATCATGAAGAGGCAGCCCCAACCAATACCTTGACCATGACCGATATCTTGAAATGAGGCCGGTATCGGTACCGATACTGATACCTGATATTGGTATTCTTAAAGAATGCATCAACTTGTCGGCCATATTATAGACACCTGTCTATAAAAATATATTGTAACAAGTGTCTAAGACAGGTATGTGTTGTTTATACAGTTTTAAAGTAAGCATGGCTGGCATTCAGCACATGAAGGAACACAGTGGCTGTCATCAGCTTGTGACCGCGGCGTGGTGGCCGAGTGATGACAGTGTCCTGATGTGGCAAGACATGACACGCATCCTACTGTAAATGTTCTTGTCAGGACAAGGTTCACACTTCAGTCATGACAAGTCCATTACTGTCTGTTTTCACATTTAAAAGTGGCAGCATTATTTTCCCCCGCTTGGAGATGCTTGCAAAACATTTTGTGTAATTACAGCAAATTATACAGCTGCTACAAGTCACAGACGATATTTGGAATGTCACAGAATATCTGCTTCCATTCCCTTTCATCCACATCAAATGAGTTACTATGTGTGTGTGTGTGTGTGACTCGGCCTTGGAGGGAAATGCGCTAAAGTGAAGGAACACGCTGGAACAAATTCTCTTCTTTTCACTCACAAACAACGCAAGAATGAGCAAGAATAAAAAAAAACGTCAAAAGGCAGTTGACTTTCAAAGGCTGGCATCCATCATTACCTTCCTGTTCTAGTTTGGTACAATCACACTGTTCTTTTGACATTTCCTTGATTAACTCAGGTGTGTCCTATGGATTAAAAAAAAAAATCTTGGCATGGCAGCTTTGACATGAAAGAAGTGTGAAAGTGAATGCCTCCTCTATGAATCTTTGCATCCCTACTGTGCGAGTAATGGCAGCAATGACCTTTGGGTGAAGGTGACTTTCTGCTTGGCTGGTGGTTTGTGGTCGAAATGTGAGCTTGGCAAGAGGGGAACGCGTGGTGTGCTGCATAGGAAAGAGAAGAGAGCCAAGGAGAGATGACGGCTTAGGAAAATAATGCGAGGGGACCCCAAGTTCCCTCTAGCTATCGCTGTAACCCGTAATGCACACAGACAGATGTTTGCCCCCAAGAATAAAAAGAGAATTAGTTTCTGTCACCGATGCAAACCTCAAAGATGGCAGATTAGGAAAAAAAAACAGGACTAAATCAAAAACAAACAGGTCGGGTGTTGTGATGATCGTGAGCAAGCTTCATTTATATTTCGGAGCTGAAAAATGCCTAAAGGCACTTTACATCTTCAAAAGGTTCTATAATCTATAACGAAATAAAAAATCATTTTGTTATTTTCGGTCTCCCCCAAAAATTGTTTTCATGTATCCAATAGATCAAAATATGGAGTGAAGCTGCTAAAATATTTTTGACTAGCCAATTTGGTTAAACAGTGTTTTTTGTGGAAAAAAAAAGTCCTGTTTTTGGCATTGTTTTAAGCATATAAATATAACATATATATATATATATATATATATATATATATATATATATATATATATATATATATATATATATATATATATATATATTCAATATTGAGCTTGACAGTATAAAACAGGCTGATCGTGAATGAGTTGGCCTATGGCATTATGGGGGGGGGGGGGAGCTATACTTTACTTTAGCATTTAGCTTGCATTCAAGCGTTAAGAAAAAAAAAGAGTTTGAACAAGCTTGCCAGTCTATTGGAAGCTTTTTTTAAATTTTAAACTAACCCTATGTATGGAATGAAATCACATTTTGTGACAGGTCCAGATAAGGATACAAATTAAGGGATTTTTTTTTTTTTCCCAAAGTTTTTCAGTTAAAAGTCCACTTGCATTGGGGCCAAATTGGATCACTGTCCACTGCATCCTGCAGACAGAGCTGTGATGGAAAAAGCTTGCTGTGTTATGGAGTTTGGCACACAATATTTTGGGATGCATCACCTCTCCCCAACTTTTTTCAAAAACATTTCAATGAAATGAATGTGACGGACTGGCGCGGGATTGACTGGCCTTGCAGGTTGTAGATTTTATGTCGGCATGCTTGTTCTTGACCAATTATTTCTTGACACTTGTGGAAAAAGGGCAAGAGGGAAAAAAAAAAGAGCGTGGGCTGCTAGCGCCTGAGGTGAGTCAACCTGCCACCGCTATCAGTCTATTATTGAACCTGTTTTAGCTCTCCAGTCATTCTGCCAAAATTCAGACTTTTCTATATGTAATGCAGATTGAATAGAGCATTAGTTAACTACAGATGAATAATCTGGAGTGGTTAAGTGGTTAAGGCAGCACAAAACAATTTATGCTGAATTAGTGGAGTGAATCCTTTGGCATCAGTTTATGTACTTATATTTTGTATGTGAAATAGAAATAGAGACCTATGGTAATTCGCTAATCTGTATAAAACCCCAAATAAAAACATCAAAATTGCATATACATATTACAAATTGGTAACATAATAGTATAGTAAGTGTTACTTATATATAATATAAATGTATACAACTAAATAACATCATAAATAAATAAAATATATAGGAAAAATCAATTTTATTTACCTTTGAGTGTCTTTGACTTGAGCTACTTACGGTCATAGTCCCGAGCGAGGGTAGCCTAGATAAGCCACACCGGACTATGAACAATATGAGATATAAATCATCAATTTCTATTAATATGTTGGTGCTAAACATGTCTGTTGAAATAAAAAATACGTCCATGTACCTTCTTTCAGCATAAGTATCTAATTCTATGACATGCGGCTTATTGTTTGGTGCGGCATATCCCTGACCATTTTTTTTGCTCGAGTTTCGCTGCCGGCTTTCATGCCGGTGCGGCTTATAGTCTGAAAAATACAGTATGTAAACATTTTTCATTCCAGTCACATCAGAAGGAGATGGCAGGAGTGCAATTGCTCCCCAAGTTGATTCAGCAGCCCCCGTGCACTAGCCTGAGATGAGCTGGGGGGGCTTTGCTAGATGGGCATCCAGTTATCCTTGTGCAGTGGAATTAATGGTAATACCCGGGCAGGTGGAGCTGAGCTCTGCTCCCTGGCACCGTAACCACAACGAGCTTCTGTGTTTGTGTGCCGATCCTCGTCGGCGCTTGGAAGCTCGCATTGTTTATGCCTTATAGTGCGTGCATGCTTTACTTATTTGATGGCTTGGGCTGTACGCTCTACACTGGAGACTCCCCTCCTGACTGGAGCTGCAGCCAAACAGAGGACAGACGGACTCACAGACACATTTACTTTTCATTAGTGGGAGCAAGTTAGTACGTACACAGAAGCCATGTTTAGCCCAGCTTCCTTTATTTCCATGGCCGCTTTTATCCAACAGCAGCAGCTAGGTGACTGGGAGCTTGCACTTGCCTATTTACAGCATAATAACAGCCTCTGGAAAATTGAGTCTCTATTGTGGGACAGCGTAAATCACAGCGACTTGGCCTACACACTCACGTTGCCGCAGGGAGGCCGAGGCTGAATTTGAATAGACTGTGGCGGCGCCACTGGGTTGACTGTCACTCCGAAAGACATGAAGAGGAAAAACAGACAGCGATGCTCAGAGGGACAGCCTCAGGGACGGACTGACAGATAGAAAGACGTACAGTATATAAACGGGTTATTTTACCCTTTGCTTTCTTATTAGAAAACATACTTTCAAACGGGGCTCTCTGCGTTTTGTTAAGGTCCGTTTATGTCCAACTTTTATTCAAAAGGAATGACTAATTAAATTATGTTCATAGTAGGACTTATTGAATGTCCTATGTTTTGCCATACAGTAAAAATGGCTACAGCATACAGCATTTCACTGTCAAGGTTATACATACATATAAAAGGCTTATCCCCTCCCTTCTAATTACAGCATTTCCATATTATGCTCAAATTTGACTAAAGCGTCCTTATTTTTTATCCTGGTATATGTTATGAGGCATGAATAACTTAGTGACCTGTTCTAACAATAGCTCACCTGTGAGGTGATTGAAAATGTTAATATTTGCAAACATTTACAGGGAATAAAATGCTGCACATTGATATGTTTTTCCTACCATGTTAAATCATTGTTGAAAATTGCAGTGAGGAATTGTGAACATGATCAGTATCTTTACGGGGTAATTTTAGCAAATGTGTTTTTTCAGAAGTGTGTGTGTGTGTGTGTGAAGATACAGCCATTGTTATTTTGCTATGCTATGTAATGTTGTAAATCAGGGGTGTCTAAACCTCTGAGGGCTACGAACAGAAAAATAGAAATACCTTAGGCCCAAGTTGTTTTTTTATACTTACTTATTAACCATTGTGCCATCATGTTACAAATTATGTAAATTCCTTAATTTTTTTTTCCATGACATCATGAAAGAATCAATAGAAAAACAACACTAAGGGAGCTGAAATTTCCAGCAGATGAATAAAACATGTAAAATGTTAAAACACAACGATTTTGACATTTCTATGTGATTGCAGTTGGATGTGGGAGATTTTGTGTCCAAAAATAATCATTGTCCACATTTTGGACCATATAAAAAAGCATTGTAGTTACAATTTTTCAGATGCCTCTTAATAGAATTTATTACATTGATTTTCCTGTAATTTTTGCAACATTCCATTGAGCAGCAAACTATAATTATGTCAGCAAAACAGACAATGCTTTGTTGACTTGTGGTTCATCTCAAGATGGCGGCGATAGAGACCATGGCAATGTCTTAAAGTGCCATCATCACGTCACAGACTACAAAGACAGACCATACCATTTTATATTTTTTTGTGGGTGTTAATAAAATGAACCTACATATGTATGGATCGAGCTGGTGCTACTGAACAATTTGAATGGTTGAAGGAAAAAAATCCTCCTACACAACTTTAATTATTACGCCTTTAAAAGCACTTACAAAATTAGGAAAAGGTAATACAATGTTTATAGTTTGCAAAGTATGTGCACAAGTGTTAAACACGATTAAAATCACGCAATTACACATTGTCTACATAATGTACTGTAATGTACTGTAAGTGCAAACAGAAAATCCTAACATTGTCTACCCTCAAACCTTTAAATAAAAAGGCTTTTTTTTAAAAATAGCATTGTGGGTCATGTCAAAATGTGATTTTAGTATATTCCGCAGGCCGCTATTACGTGGATGGGGGTCCGCAAATGGCCCTCGAGACTTAGTTTGGACACCACTGTTGAAAATGTATACCAACACACATGTACGCCTACAGCTAAGGCTCTTACTGTTTCAATAAAAAATGACTGAGTCCAAAGTAAATGTCCAGGGGCTGGTAGCATGGGGGAGGACAGCTCAAAGTTAGTGGGAGGAAGGGAATTATCCCCACATAGACATACGGCCAAGCGAGGCAGCATAGTAATGCAAAGGCTGAGCGATGGAGGTGCTGAGCAGCCAGACAAGACAGCAGCTCCGCACAATGAATGAGAATGTGCATGAGAGGTGAATCACCAAAGAGTGAGCGAGTGGGAGTTCTCTGTGTGTTCTTATTCTGCTTGCCCTTTAACATTAAAACAAACATTCGATTTTCATCTGTGATATACGCCGTACGTTTACAAGAAGGGGCATTGCTATTACCTGCAGTAATAGTACACTGGAGTAAAAGCTGGGCGAGGAATTTTTGGTTTGTGTCATGTTCAGATCCATCCTTCTGTGAATGGCGAGAGAATACTTTGGGGGGTTCAAAACAGAGAACCGAGGGGAGTCCCTGAACATTTCTTCCTTCCGTCTTCCTGTCTCAGGCTGACACTTCAAAAAGATATATTTACCAGAACAATGAAAATTTTCTCGATCATGTTAAGGGATTGATGGCCAACACAGGCATTAGCTACAGCGCTGCTGCAGCAGAGATTCCACAGGGATGGCATTGTGCTTTCTACGCCGCTGTTCCGTAAATAGCATTAGTTGCGCTCGCTAAAGAATAAACGTGTCGCAATTTCAGTCGGGCTAGTCTTGCATGGCTTAGAGAGCAAGCCAGTGTGAACACCAGCGTTGAGACGTGCCAGACAAACGGATCGACGCTCGTCAGCGTTTTCTATGCGGCTCCGGGCTAACGTTCGCGGGCGCACGCATGGTGATCCTTCAAGCGACACAAAGCCGGAGACTGAAAAAAACAAAAAAAGAAAGAAAATAAAAACAAAAACAAAAGTGGCGTCATTGAGATGAGAATGCAAGTGAACATGCGTAAGGATCTCTTGCCTCAGTTGCCTTTTTAAGATCCCGTCAGTTTAAACAATTTGAAGGAAAGTTAATATACCACCTTTTTGGAATCTTAAACACTGTTTTTATGGGGTCTATTTTTAATACAATTTAATGTATAACCGCTTTGTCTTTGTGAAACTTTGTTTACATGGTTGATTATGATAAGTGCGTTTATTTCAAAACTTTGCGCTATTATGCTCCAGTCGGCTTACACGATGGAATTCCAGGCAGTGTCTCGGGTCTTGCTTGCGTTTGTTGATGTGCAAACTACACAGGGGAGCCGATTTGAATAGTAGAAGTAAATCTGGTGACTGGAGATTGCTTAATACAGTACTTGGGCTAATGCTAAATGCTATCATGGTTTACGGGCCAACGGTAGTAAACTAGTCATTGCATTTTAAGGTGCAATTGAAGGTTCTAGGAGTGTCCTACCTGACTATGTAGGTTTCCTTGCGGTCCCACATTTTATTGGAAACGTACCATCAGAAATGCTCAGTTTGCAATTGGTCTGACTGAAGCATTTCGTCTAGTTGTACTACAACCACTGATGACATACTTTCTTAGGCATAAAAACAGGAAGTAATTCTAGTTCTGGAATGACGAAAACTGGGGGCACCTGCTTGTGAATATGTACGGATGAGAATGTCAACGTAACAGTAAGGCTATTGAAATAAAGATAACAGGTTGTAAAACCTGAGACAACTGAGACATACTTGAGAAAATTATATGATCTTAAAGGTCCTATATCACGGAAATTCAAATTTTGGGATATTTTCACCATGTTACAATGTTAATTTCTCATCCTAAACAACCCCAGTGTTATTGTGTTATTTTCCTTCAATGATTCATTTCTAAGAATTCCTTGCTTACTATGCACTCTCATCACCAGCCTCTCTCTAGTAGATAAAGGACTTCTGTTACAGAGACTTCAGCTCTGTAACATAAAAGTAAGAAGGAAAGCTCTCATACCCCTTTTACTTCACCCATGTACTGCCCTTGTGAGAGAATACAGGTTGCCGAAAGTATGGATGCATCCTATAAACTGTAAGTGAAACATTGTTTTTTTTTTTTTTCCAACATCTTTCGAGGAAGATTGATCCGTAAGCCACATAAGCCGAGTTTTGATGCAGTTTTATATCGGCCGTATTTTTACTTACAATAATTACCGTAATGGTATGAAATAAAGGGCGGAAGTCAATTGGCTGTTTTCAACAAGTGCCTGCTGCAGCTAACAAATGCGCAGGTTAGCTGGGGTTGTTTCGAAATTAATTTTAATAAAAGAAGCAAGCAGACTGAATCATGGTCTGTGTTCATCGTTGTTCACACATAGGAATATTACTAAAACCGAGAGTATCATGTAAAATGTATGATGTCTCCCACTAGATTCTCAAGTCAGAGAACATGGAAAGGTATTAAACTTGACTTGTTTATTAATTGGGATGTTAGGGCATAAACACACACTCCTAAACATGGTGAAACACGGATGGTGCGCAACTATGGACAAATGAACTCGAGCTGTGTCACAAGGAAAAGGAAAAACAACTGCTTGGAGCACATTTAAGAGCTCGACCATCTGCGGTCCACTTGGCTGGACTGTGGGAAGGTTCCTGCCCAATGGCTTTGCCTGCTGTCAAGACATCATTGCACTATATAGCACAATATGTTTTCTGTAATCTATATTGTGTATCTGTATTTGTCTGTATTTGGTACATGCAGCATCCACTTCAACCTGTGGGCCTGGAAGGGAGCTCCTCCCACCTGTAGTCTCTTCTAAAGGTTTCTGATTTTCCTCAAATTGGGGTTTTTGAGTTTTTCCTTCCCCTTCTGGGAGCTTTGACAGGGGATGATGTTGTGTACCTTACACAGAAAAGATGTCTCTGTATGACTTCTTTTTTCAAAAAAAGTCTCGACATGACCTCTTTTCAGCTGTGAAGCCCTTTGAGACTTCGGTGATTCAGGGCTATAACAAATGAAATTTTATAGATTGATTTCAAGTGACACTGGCGAGGTGTTCACTAACCACTCACATTGTGTGAAATCTGAAACGCGCTTAACGCGCAACAAATATATGACTTACGGATATGAACACAAGAAAATATGAAGAGTTTAGGATGATGCAATTTATTCTGTTTTGCTATATTTGCTCATTTTTGCTAAAGTGTTGGTGCGTCTTATACCAGTGGGTCCCCTGTTTACGAGATTATTCCGTTCCACGGGTGGGAATCGTAACGCGAATTCGCCGTATGGCGGGCAATCCAAACCTATGTTAATTCGCTAATGCATGTAAAACCCCAGATAAAAACATCAAAATTGTATAAATATATTAAAATATATTATTGGTTACAAGTGCTACTTATTTACAATATACATGTATCCAGTTAAATACCATCATAAATAAAAAAAATATAAAGGATTTATTGATCTTTGAGTGCCATGAGGAGGTTGTTTTGGCCATATTCTTTAGTGAGGGTAGCCTAGCCTAGGCTAGGCTAGCTTTGCCTTCTTGGTATTTCTTGATAATCTCCAGCTTCGTTTCAATATAAATCATCTTCTTACTTCTCTCTTTAACATCACTAACAAGCTTGTGACACATGGCTAACCCATTCAAGTTTGAATTATGCAGTAAAATGCACAATAAACACGTTATTTTTAGCACTCAGATGCGATCCAGTCCGTAGCATGCCGCCATTTTGACCGCGACGCCGATCAATAGCAAACCAGTATCTTAGGGAGTCAAGTCGCAGCTTTTATTTGGGGAAAAAAAAAAAGAAAATTATTACCTGCGATTGAATGTGCTTACTCTGTAAAGTTGTATAATGGTGCAAAAAGACGGTAAACCATTGTTGTTCTCACTCACTTCCTAATAGCCTTTTGTTCAACAAATGCACCCACACAATGTATAAAAATCCAATTCCCGACAGAGCTTTATCTCGATACTCAACGGCGCTTGCATCACCTGCCCCGGAGTGTCTCACCACGGCAAAGGCGTTCCAATATCAAGGGTTTGGTTAAGAATCCGCCACTTAAGCCATTTCTGTTGCAGCACAAGAATCATCTCTCATTCTAATCTCACCAAGAGATCCGGCCTGAGCCTGGAATATCCCAAGATAAATATGGAAAGTGAACAATGCGATTGCTGAGCAGTAACATTCCATTTTCAACAGCACTCGCCTCTAATCCTCTCCAGCGGTCCTCGTGAACTGCCTCTCCTCATCTAAATCTGCTGGAAGACCTGCTGAATAGGCTGATATGACACCGCCGCCTCACTTCCTCTTGGCCATTTTCGCCACAAATGCGGTGGCTGACCACACCTCTAGAGGGGTCTCTTACCGCCACATGTAGCCTTGTAACAACACCTTGTCAGCATGAGACATTCAAATAAGTTAAGCGGGGACCATTATCTGCCTTGCCACCTGATCTCATCTGACTCTTGCGCAATAACACAAGTTGAGTTCAGGTGCTCATCACATTCATCCATTTGCACATTAACAATGAATAAATGAGGAAAAAAAAGAAATAGTCATGTAAACAGTGGCTCATTGTGAGTAAATGCAAAAATAAAGAAAACAAAGAAGAATAAGAGTAACCATGCATTATCTTTGTTCACCATGAAAATACCTTCGTCTTCATCACCGTCGTTTTCTGATAAATCCTCGCTCTGTTTTTTCGCATGGGTACCTGTTTGGTGAAGCAGGCAGAGACATAGAAAGGACAGGCAATTGCATAAAAAGCAACAACGCTAAAAATGTTGTGTGTTATTCAATTGAAATTGCCTTGAATGAAACCGCCACAGCAACGGATAAGATCACAAAGAAATATAGTTAGGACGCGTTTTTGTTACCATTAAGTACAAAGGAAAAAATAAAGAAGGGTATCAAACTCATTTTTACCATGGGCCACATTGTAGTTATAGTTTTTGTCCGATGGCAGTTATGACTGTGAAGTCCAATAAATTTGAAGTATGACACTCACACATTTTCACATTTTAAAACAGAGGCTGCTAAAAACTGTTCAAAAGGGGTATTGGTAACAAAAAACAAACAAACAAACATCTTGCAATTTTGTCAGAAACTTGATGTTATAATTAGCTCTCCGTGGGCCGCATAAAATGATGTGGCAGGCCGAATCTGGCCCCCAGGCCTTGAGTTTGACAACTGTGCATTATAAGAAAATAAAATGTAAAAGGTACAAGGAAAAATACAAAGAAAATACATTATGATTTAATAAGCACATTGTCATATTTGCCTTGAGAAATTAAGTTAAAAAAAAAGATGAATGGAGTCATATTTTATTAGAAACAACATTGTCATTGTCTTGAGATGATAAAAAATACATTCACAAATATAAAGTAGTAATATGATAAGCATAAACGTAACCATGCATTATGATGTCACAATAACCTCAAAATAGCATCCTACTTCATTGTACTGTACTAACATTACAGTATGTTGACATTACATCTTTATTCTTGTTTTTCTTTCTGTGTGGTACTTCTACTTAATAACATTTTTAAACTATGAAACAATTCACAAATAATTCAAAGCATACAATCAAGATAAGAGCAAATAGAAACATATAATACAATGAACCAAATTTAAAACCAAGAATAAGCTCCAAAATATTTGAGTTTTTGCTTTTTTTTCCAATCATTGGATTTAAATTAGCACCTCATTGAAAGTGGTGTTATTTTATTTAGACTACAACAGTGTTTTTTTTTTTTTTCATTTTTTAAATGGAAAGAGTGCTTCAATAATACTTCCGGGAATTTGTATTCTCTTCAGAAATGCATCTCATATCTATTCTTAACTCAGCATTCGCTGTGAACCAGACAGTTGAGAAAAAAAGGCAAGCAGACAACGGGCTAACTGGCTAACCACATGCTAATTGACATGAACATGCTCAAGAGATCAGGCTTTAAAACTACAAGGCCAAAGCAAGAGCAAGGATTTCAGCTTCCCAAGAGGTCGCTCCATTTGAATAAAACACGAGATTGTGGGTATCACGTATACGTGCTAATGTGAGCAAGTTGTCTCTGCGCCGCGCACGCTAGGTAACGCGATGTTGTCCTTGTGCTGCATGTAAGTGCAAGCCCTCCAGGGCACCTAAACACCATGTAAACTTGCAGTGCTCAGGTCTATTTTCTTGCCTTTCTGCACAGAACTGTTCTCTGCTGTATTCTTTGTTTGCTATGCATATTCTTTTGACTGGAAACAGCAAACCCAGCGGCTAGCAAAAGTGTCCTCAATCAGTGCTTTTTTTTTGGGGGGGGGTATTGAACACATTAACAGATAAACACCTTAAAAGTTAATGAAAATAATAAAACAAACAAAAATTAAAAGAAGAAAAGCAGTAGAAGATATTGTGGTTCAGTACAGTTTATGGTCAAAATAAATTATTAAATTAAATTATTCCATGATAATTAGCTTCTAGTTTAATTATACACAATAACGTAATTTAACGTATATAAAAAGAAGAAAGATGCACACCTCTTTAAAATTCACAATTTGACAGAATCTCAGCTCAATTATTTATGTATTTTTGTCACTGTTTTTTTAAACATCTCTTTGAAAACAGTAAATCATTTGCGGGCGTGACTTGGATGGACTTACAGGTTTACTTTAAGCGAAAAAGCAACCTCGGTTTGGCCAAATGCTTATGAATAATGAGGTTAAAAAGCAGGGTAAAAGAAGTCATTTTAAATAAAAAATGATAACCTTTCTATAGGATGGCCTGGTTAAGTAAGCTAGCCAGTGTTGGTAAGTTATAAATATGTTTAAAAAAAGTGAATACGATGGCAAAGTAAAGTGCTTAAATAGCGTAAATAAAGTCCAACATATATACTTTAATATTTTTAACCTATGGGACTAGTGCTAGTTACTCTATTTCATAATGTAAATGACAGAGTCATGAATATTTAAGTGAGGGCAAAGCGCAAGTGAGAGCGAGGCCTTTGAATTGCTACATGTACCAAACTTGTATATGTTGATGAACTGAACCTAACATAAGTTTTAAAATGCTAACAGTAAAATGACGGAAACTATGTGTGTGGGCTATTGGGTCAAGGTGAATGGTCATGGGCCATTACAAATGTACAAACGCCAATGGTCGAATACACAATAAGGAGCCAAGTACTGTACATTGAAATGTTTAAAAGCACTCAAGAGTGTGTGTGTGTGGGTGTGTAAAAGTTGTAGATGGAAATGCAGAGGAGCGGTTGGGAAAAAAAAAAAGGTCTAATTTCACTGCTACAGAAACTGCACCAGGCATTTTGACATTTTTTTTTGTTTTTTTGGATATGACATGTGCCGTAATTCATTGTCTCTTTTTGCAGGAATCAATAGTTATTTCATTTATGTTATTTCTTTATTTTTGATAGATCTTGGCAACCCAGGAAAATGTTTTAGAACCGGGGTCCACAACGTTAACCGTAAACTATGGGAGCCCTCAGTTTTTTTCTGTCTTTACACAGATGGGATGACGGGCGTCTTAAACTTTCCCTGCCATTCGAAACTAATGGGACCATTAGGCGAAATCGGCAATTGAAACCTATGCTAATTAGCTAATTCGTGCAAAACTTCAGATAAAAACGTCAAAATGTTACATACATATGAACAATTTGTAACAAAATAGTATAGTTAGTACTACATGACATTTTTTTTACCTTTTGAGTGAGCGAGGGTAACGATGCGTCTGCTTTCTTCAATTTCTTGATTATCTTCAGTTTTGTTTCCATACTAATCATCTTCTTACTTCTCCCTTTAACATCACTAGCAATCTTAGCACCCATGGCTAACCAATTAAAGTTTGAATTAATCACTAAAATGCACAATAAATACTATATTGTAAGCACTCACAGGAGATCTCACAGGAGAAGTCTTCGGCATCTTAGTGACACCTTGACGCCAACCAATAGCAGACCAGCATCTTTGTTACGCATGCAATGACGCATGTAGTGACGTATGAGCGAGGTGCGACCCGCAGAGTCATACGCACTCACGCACACTGGCTTCCAAGTTTGAATTTTGTAATCGTTGTTGATGCTGTAAAGCGGGAAAAATGCTGTAACGAGGGGACAAAAATCTTAGTATTCCACTTTGTACTGTGAAAAAAATATAAGCTAGGCACGCCGTGGTCCAGGGGTCCACTGTATTGCCTTTAAGTTTTTTTTTTTTTTTTTAAGTTGTAGCCACGTCACCTGTCTCTTGACTGAGCCTTTTCGTCTTCCCAAAGATATCTATTTCTTTCTCATTTTTTGACACAGATCTAAGAGAATCCGAACAGTTTTCAAAAATAAAAGCTTTTCAAAAGGAAATATCTTTCAGACTCGAATAATACATAAAACAGAAATGATTCATTATTTCGGGTGTGGCCTGTGCGGCCCGGTACCAATTGATCCACGTCGCGGTACAGGGCCGCAGTCCGGTAGTTGGGGATCTCTATTTTAGAAAGATAAAAATGCGAAAAAATAAAATGCTTTCTGTGTTTTTCTATGGCCCATTGTTGTTATTTAGGCTTCCTCTGGTGTTGACAGAGGGTGAATAACAGCGAGCATATTGAGTATTAGTGTTCCAGACAGGCATGGATTGGATGGCAGGTGTCGACCGGGTAGCTCTGTCACTCTAAATCATGGTGTGGCTGAGCTTGTACGTGTCAAACATGGGCCTACAGTTTAACATGAAGCCCAAATATGGAGCGACTTGTGGACAAGACCGTAGTTAAGCATCAATGTTGAAACTCAAAAGATGTGTAATGGTTTGTGATACTCTCAGAAAAAATGGAGTTTGTTCGCATGGGCGCCATCGAGAATAGCTAATACTGCTTATGAACACTGACAGGGAAAATGGAACCCTGTCACAATCACCTGATCAAGATTCAAATAAAGCAAATCTGACTTGAGTGGGAAAATGCTACATTTTATGGAGTTTGCCTTGGAGGTGTTCGGGGAGAAACCAGAGCATGCGCTAATGCACTCATACAGATAGACTCGTGAGATTTATTAAATGAATCCGCAATTCCCTCAATACATAGAGGAAAGGCTGAATGTTAACTGCCTTGCCTTTGGAAAGGGAAAAGGTTCCGTGACAATAGATGAGCCCCCGAGTTAAATATCAGAAAGGTCAAAACGTGGAACGGGATTTTGTGAAAATGTGAAATGTTGCAGGCTTGACAATTTGAAGCCGTTATATACCGTCTCTAATCCTCAGGTGGCCATTTTCCCTCTTTTAGAGAGGCCGGATCCGTATCTCCTCCTGTCTGTGATCTTGCTCTCGCTTCCCTTTTCTACGTCCCTTTCAATCTGTCTCTCCGAGGAGAGGTTAAGGAACAGCTTGGTTGGGACACCAAAAGGGGAATGATGGAGAACGTAGCTGAAAGGTTAAGGAGGCTGTAATCCTGCTGGAAAGGACAGCCAAAAAATTCACACTGTGCTTCAGCTGCTCTCAAAATAACGACGTAAAAACCAATAAAATACTTGGGGGGAAAAAAAAGGATTTCTGTCTGTCTAGTGGATAACAGAAAAAGGCTAGGTAATGCCGCAAGTTTCTGAATATGAAAAAAAGCATAGGTATCACACAGGGATTATGTAACAATTGCGCTATTGTCAAACACAGAACTGCTGCACTGTGTGTGTGTATATATATATATATATATATATATATATATATCCATCCATCCATTTTCTATAGCCGCTTATCCCCACAGGGGTCACAGGCGGGGGACACTGAACTGGTTGCCAGCCAATCGTAGGTCACACAGAGACAAACGACCAATCATGCCCAATCACACCTAAGGACAATTTAGTATGTCCAATGCACCTGCCATGCATGTTTTTGGGGAGTGGGAGGAAGCCGGAGTGCCAGGAGAGAACCCACGCAGGCTCGGGGAGAACATGCAAACTCCACACAGGAACACAGGAAGGCCGCAGCCAGGTGGATTTGAACCGGGACCTTTGAACTTTGAGGCGGACGTGCTATTCACTGCTATATATATATATATATATATATATATATATATATATATATATATATATATATATATATATATATATATATATATATATATATATATATATATATATATAGGCTAGTTTCAACCCAGAAACGGGCAAATTCATGGGGTCAAATAACCTCATTGCACAAAAGAAAAAAAAATCTTCTACTCAGTTGAGAACATACTTGTTACTGTATTCTTAATGAGAGCACAAGAAGTCATGCGTGCGTGTTCTGCACAATTGTCAGCATCCAGTGTTAGATTTCAAACACCCAATTAGATCTTCATTTTTACACAAATGTGAGATTCTATATGTAGCATTGTTATTATATATATATTAGATAAATATATTTTTATATAATGGTTGGGCTTCATGGATTAGGAAATATTTCAAAGCGTGTTTAAAATATAATAAATACAGGCTGATTCTCAGCGCAGGCTGCTTGACTGAGCTAATCGACAAACCGGAGGGAACAGATTGCGTTTTACGTGTTTGTGTTCTCCATTCATTTCAATTGGTCTGCACTCGAAGGACAGAGCAATTGGGTTAACCGTGAAAGGCGAACATTACAACGGCGAGGGGGGCCTCTGAGTGCGAACTTCCTGCTTAGGTCAAGTCTTGCATCACAAATCAATGTGACTCGACTCACTTGGGTCACCGAGCGTCCCGGCTAGACTATAGAACTCGGAGCTGTCGTATTCAAAGCGGGCCATTGACTGTAGTCAAATCACAAAGGCACAATGTTTACTGTCATGTTGGAAAATGTGTGCCCGTTCTTCTTGCAGCAGAGACTTCCTTGGCCCCCTTCTCTCTTCCTGAGGCACTTTAGACTGGGCCAACCGGCAGATTACTGTGGAGTGTTACTGGCTTCTGTGGCCTGTGCAGGACTGGATGTATTTCACAGCGTTCGTACTCCCTAGCCTAGCATCGAGTAGGACTGAAAAGCGTCCAAAGTTTCGAGTTAATTGGCTGGTTTGCAAACCTTTGGATGCGATTGTTCAGCCCTGGCAGCAATCTCAGTGGCACCCGTCCGCAGCCTTTATAGAGAACGATACCCGAAATAGAAGCAAACGTAGCATTGATTTCACTGCACTTTGCTCAAATAGACCCATATTGAGGCTGAACTTCAGGATGTCTGTTAGAAGCTATTACTCACTGTTGTGAGAAAACTCGAAGAATTGTTTTTATACTCAAAGTGCGAGAGACCAGCAATGAAATCATATTTTAAAAACATAAAGAACAAATGACAGAGAGTATACCCAATTTGATAGCAGAACGCTAGCTCAAGAGAATCATATCAATAGCGTGAGACTCTCAGAAAATGTTCTGTCAGTCGCTTATAAGAGGGGTGTCAAACATATGGCCTGCGGGCTGGATCCGGCTTGCAAGGAGATTTTATCCGTCCATCTTCTGCTGTGTATATTAGAGGTTCCCAGCCTGGTACCGGTCCGTGGACCAACTGTTACTGGGCCACATGGGCTGCACCCAAAATAATTAACCATTTCCATTTTACATATTGTCCGCATCTGAAAGATATTTTATTTTGAAAAAGCTTTTATTTAAAAATTTGGCCGGATTCTTTTGGGTTCGTTTTTTTGGTCACTTGAGCGCCAAAATTTCACTCACAAAGAATTTAAGTGAGAGACATCTTTGGGAAAGGGAAAAGGCCCAGTCAAGAGACAGGTGACGAGCTTACATTGAACAAAGAAAGCTTTTAACAGGCAATACCAGGAAATTTGAAACCGTGATTTATTGTGGTAAGAACTTCGAGAACAACGTTCCAGCCAAAAAGAAGCCACAAACAGACAAGGAATGGATTCTTGACCTATTTTTTACCAAGCCAGATGAGTTTGCAAATGGTGGCAACCTTAAATGTATGTTTGAGACTTCCGACTTTGGTCTGGTGTATATCATTACGTGGGTGCCATTCAGTGTCCAAAATGAGACACTACAGCACCTTTTTATTCTGTTCAATTCTTTTCAATTCACTGCACCCCTTGCGAAGTTGTACAGCCACATTTTAGTTGAGGCATTTTCCTGCTTCTGGATAGTGTTTTATTGTATTTATTTGTTTTATACAAAATATGTATCAAAAGACCAAATGAAAAATAATCATAGTAAATTACCATTGCATGCAACTTAAGGAAAACGATATATTGTTATACACAGAGGTCCAAAGAGATAGTTATTTTACTTAATGTAGCTTAGTTGACCCCCGCTATTTGTGAGGAATTGCAACCAAGCTGGCACATAGAGCAAAAGTCTTTATGTAATTGACAATGTTTTTCAGATATATTGAACGATTTTACCTGTCTGGTCCACCTGGGGATAGATTTTCCTCCATGCGGCTCCTGAGCTAAAATAAGTTTGACACCCCTGACTTTGAGCAAAAATCAACTGAGCGTTTGTTCTCTCCAGTTGGCAGGATCCCAACATTATTGACATTTTTAATTTTCAGAAAACTGTTGACCGAATTTCTGCACGCTTCAACGCACCAGCAATATGCGAATAATTGGAGTTGCTTCAATGAGATAAGCTCAGAGTTAGTGTCTCTCCTCCCTCTTTACACAGCCTGACACGCTTGCTCTTTCATTTCCTCGTCATTCGGTTCGCATTAATGTTTGGATCAGCGCATTAATGAATTCATCAGGAAAGGTTTTAAGTGTCAGAACCGAAAATCCCAACTGGGTATTAGTTTGAAAATCAATGACTCATATGAAAGTCCTCTGTTTTTGCCTTCACATAGTATGAATACAGAGCAATACTCATTCTAAAGCTATTTTAAATTATTTTCCTTCTCCATATTATTACTAGGCACGATTTTTATTATACTTAATTGCAGCTTCATGTCTCCAAACGCTCAAACTCAATAAATTATAAAGATGAGTGCCTGGTTCATGGCAGGTGACTGATTTTTCAAAGTCCTAATGTGATAGCAGAAGGCGAGGTGCTGAGATGACGTCATGGTATCTATTGCACCAATTTAGGATGCACATTTGGCATCCTAAATTGGAGAACACAGTTCCATTCAAGTGGAATTCCATTTTAAATGTTGCATATCAAGTACACAGAGATAATTAAACTGAAATGGGAGACTCGTGTCAAAGTCATTTCCTGAATGTCGTTATAAAGTAGCATGTTGGAAAAGCCGCCTCCTATAATG
Organism: Hippichthys cyanospilos; assembly: GCF_059441005.1. NCBI lineage: Eukaryota > Metazoa > Chordata > Actinopteri > Syngnathiformes > Syngnathidae > Hippichthys > Hippichthys cyanospilos. Next base: position 15,781,983 of record NC_142381.1, on the reverse strand, counting down.
TTATCTGGTTAGCTCACGCTACATGAAAACAGTCAATCTTTTAATTATTCATTTTTGGTAAACACAACATTGAAATGGTTGAAATTGGATCATTTTACATAGACTTGCTAAATGTGCCATTTCCTTTCAAGATACTATGGTTGTCCAGCAAAAGATGATTTAATAAGTAATTTAGATATTTTTTAAAGTGGATAAATTGAGTCGGAGTAATCACAGCTTAGAGTACCAGGACTTTGTGTTTAGTACGCACCTTTCTTTTATTATAAAGTCTTCCTCAGCGTTATTGTCATTGTCATTCCCACATTAAGCCCACCGTCTGTGTGCACTCAGGGATGTCGAGTTGTTCAAACCTTTCAAAAGCCCATCAGTTAGAGTTTGTGTGGTTTGCTCGGGACCAAGTTTAATTAGTCCAAGGAAGTCAGAGTTAAATTCTCCGTCGCTGTAGAGTGACAATGTAAACAATCGTCGCGAGAATGATACACAGCCTTGGCAGCTGGTCTAAGCCACTTTAATAAATAAACAAATATTTTCAGAATAGGAAGGCACAGGGTGCGCATGTTTAACTTTATGAAAGACGAGGAGAAAATTATTACGTGAAACCTGTCTTTTTCCTTTTGTTTGTCCCACAAACTAGCAAGACGACAATTTTCATTTTTCGTGGTCAATGGGGACCGAAAATCCCCCATGATGAGTAAAGAACCACAAAGGGGCGTAAACCCCCACCCTCACAAATTTTGATGCGTGTGTATGTGGGTCCCTGCATTTTTTTTAAATGTGAAAAGTATTTGTATTTTACATACTGACAAATATTACTGCAGTACACATATTTACTAAAATCTTAAATATTAAACCTTATATAGTAACTGTACTGTTATCCCTTCTCGTTTTCATGTCTTGGCTCTGCATCGTCGGGACCACAGTGAGACGCAGATTCCCTCAAGTAGGCGCTCAGACGTCTAACTAGAGTGAAGTGAGTAGCTGACCAAACATGATTAAAAAGCAGAGTATAAACTTGAAATTCAAATTTATTACAAAATTAAGAGGGTCCTAAAGATTACTGTCCTCCTTGCCAGTTTCTTTCAGCCGCTAGTGTGTGTAAACTTCCTTCGCAATGACAAAAAAAAAAAAGTAGAACAGGTCTAAACTGACTGGCCAGGCAATCTGTCAATCAGCTCAAGGGGCCCTCCTAGAAAACATAGGCACTCCTACAAGACACATGGTTGGCTCCTGACGCGGCAATCGACCAATGCGGGTAGGAGTTACATATAACCCACTCTCAGAAGTTAAAGTTCATCCCTCATTGGTGCCTGCGTCTTGTAAGATTGCCCCATGAGGTTATTGACAGATTGCCTTGCCTGGCCTGGCCAGTTGAGAACATTTTTTTTTGTTATTGAGTGAAACACACACAAACTGCTGAAAGAGATCGGTAAGTACAAAAGAAAGCATTGGGATCCTCGACAAAGCGCCAACTTGAAGGGCAACAGCGGCTCATTGTGATCCCGACTACGTGAGCATAGACATGTAAAAAAGAAGGGATAACAGTACTACAGCGATTGTATAAGGTTTAATATTGTTAGATTTAAGTAAATATGTGTACTGCAGTAGTTTGACGTCCAAGGACTGCCTGTGGCTTGTGCACTTACATTGTGTTTGTCCGCAATCTAGCTTGAATTACATAGGATGCGGTAGGGGAGGCGCGATATACATATACAGTATATATATATATATATATATATATATATATATATATATATATATATATATATATATATATATATATATATATATATATATATATATATATCCCCTTCTTAATGCAGGATTAATATTCCAAGAAGTAAAAACTACCCAGCTCATAACATATTCCAATGTTTTTCTCTTTTTCCATTACCGAATCAATTGTAATAACTCAAAAAGGATGCTTTCTTACAATATTGGAAACACGGCTACCATCTCTGGTGTCCCAAAAGTCCTACGTGAGCATTATAAGTGAGCAGGGGAACGCAGGAAGGCTCCAGTGCTGCGTTTGCACATTTGACCACCTCCACACAACCTCGTTGACAACCTGCTCAGCTATTTACGGCACGCAGTGCCCTAATAAAGCAAATGAAGAAGACTCCTGTTTTACTAGTAAAATATATCCGAGTCATAGCATACAAGTCGTAAACATCAAAAAGTTTTTGAAGAATTGATAAGCAGCATTAATTTCTGATATACAACCATCGGTAAATAATGTTGAATGTGTGCATTATTTCTGAACATTTTGTGTATATATATATATATATATATATATATATATATATATATATATATATATATATATATATATATATATATATATATATATATATATATATATGTAAATGGGAAAAACACCACCGCAAGGAAGGTTAAGGCTTCACAAGGAAAATATGCGAAAACAAATTCTTATTGGAAGCCCATGCCTTCATATATTCATGACCAGGCATCCTCAAGCAGCAGCTCTTACCAAACTCTCCTGTGATGCATTTCTCAAGGTTCATGAGGCTATTTTTCCTCATTTGATGAGCATTACTATGCAAGAACTGTACTTCATGCTGAGCAAGAGGGCTGATGCTGAGAAAAACAGGCATATTATCTTATTTCTAAGGATTAATCATGCTTTCCTCCGGGGGAACAGTATTTATAGATATCGCAAAATTGGGAATTAAAATGTTATTAGCGCTGTGTATGACTCAACTACCGGCTACTAGTTCTGCAACCGTTGAAACAGAATTCCTCCATTAGTGATGTATTAATGTTTGTTTTAGATCTTATAATTGTCCAAACAGTTGCATTTTAAATGCGCCTTATTTAAGGTAAATATGTAGATTGAAAACTAAAAATAAATAAAAGAACATAGGCTTTCCCGGTGTGTTACCTAGAAAGGTAATATTCTGCTTCATTAGCACTGCTAATTTAAAAAAAGGCCAAGATTAGACAACACGTAAAAAAAAAGGTGTCATTTAAACGAAGCGTCATTTTGAGAGTTAATGACACCGTTCATATTTATGGCAACAGGGGGCCTATGCTACTCATAATAGTGTGCCACAAAACCAATCCATGAAACTTATGATAAAACCATTTCCCCATTACCAAACCTAAGGGAGATAATTGAAAGAAAAAAAATCAAGAGGAAGGGTAATATTAAAGAGATATTTCTGTGTATATTCTACATCTGGGACTAATTCTGAAGTGGAAGTGCCTGGAGGGCTTGTCTCAAATAAAATTGGTTTACCAAAGTAGAACGTATGGGTGCACTGAGTGAGGCCACACGCTGCCTCTATGGAAATTGGGAAGCAAACCATTCATGTGGAGCGAGATATGCGGCGTATCAGTCAAAAGGCTAATTGTTAAGTCCTGTAGGCACACTTTGTGAATTAGCTCTGTATTTTTTATTTTATTTTTTTTACAAAGCACTGTCATTTTAAAAGGTGCATAACGTGAAATTGGACCGTTTCTGCATGCTATTGCTTTTGTATCTTTGACAGCGCGGGTACAATGACGATTTAATCGGTGAATTAGCACGAATATTTTAAAAAGAAATGTATCAAGGCATTCAAAAGCAACATGATCTCATGAGCATTCGGGAGGAACCTATAGATGGTTAAATGTTTATGAGGTGCAAAAAATAATCGACATATAATCATTTCCAGGATCGTCACTATATCGAGGCGTTGTTCAACCTTTGCTGAGCACTTATCCAAACTCGGTGAGCACCTCACGAAGACTATGAACTCATTCAATCCCAAAGAAGTATTTTTATGTTTATTTTTAGAATACGGATTTTCTATTTTAGTTTTATTCAATATTTTACAAGTGTTTGACTAAAGATGGGTTCTAAAATGGCTGGTACTAAATTAATTGCTACTTTGAAAGCTACCTAAAGTAATATTATTTTAGTGCTTATTTACTGAAAGTAATCCATTACTTTACTGCTTGATTTATTTAGTCCCCGACATCCCTCATTTTGCCAAAAAACATTAAAAAATGGAAACAAATATCAACAAATAAATACCTGGGATTATTAAATTGAAAAACGTCAAACTATGTCTTTGGGATTGAATGAGTTAAACATCCACAGATTTGGATTTACGATCGTAATCCTTGTATTTTTTTTTTCAAAGTTTCAAATCATAAAGCAGATGCCAAAGTGCTCATCAAAGGTAGGCATTCAGTCAACAATGGGTTAATATAATTGATTAATCATTTAAAATTACTAAAAGCAGACTGATTAGGTGTTGAATCAAAGTAAGACCTTTCAAAATATTTGTTATTACTTCTGAAAATGATTTGCCAATTTTCCTGAAAGGTTATAAACCAAACTAGCACCTAAATTATTAAAAAAATGATTGCCAATATCAGTGAATGTCCTACTTATTATAAAAAGGCGGAAATCAATAAAATCCAACTCAACAAACCAATTGACAAAATTATCAACAGCTTAATCGATTATTAAATTAACATTAATTGCAGCTCCAAAGTTTCTGATATATTCCTATGAGTTGGACTTTTTTTTTAAAAACAGAAATTCAATACTAAAGACATAGTTTACGTCTGTTTTAAATTAATTGTCTAAAGTCTAGACATGCAAGCTACTTTTTGCGATTTTTCAACACTGTTCTTTCCAAAATACTACCAGGGAAAAATCAAGTTTCCTCACTTCGCATTCTTTTTGAAGAATATCCTTCTTAATTTACAGTTCTGAGAACATCTTTTTTTCAAGTGGTCTCGTGTGACAAATCTTGAAGGAGGCTTGCACTTAAGTCTCATCAAAGTGCTTTGAGGTACACTTAAAGTAAGTTAAAATATTACATGCTATAGCGTAGCAAGTTCAAGATCGTCTAATTTAACAAAAAAAATCCATTTTATCTCTGTTTTAAACAGCCGCATTCAAGTTTGAACCCTCCAAAAATCCAAATACAATTACATTGAATAGAAATAAAATACAAATTATTCATAGACATATAGTAACTCCCATTTATTTTGTGACAGGTTGTTTTTACAATTCCTTGGCGTCAAGGATGATGTGGCTCCTGCCTTCATCCCCAATAGAACTTTAACTTGAGACTTGATAGATGTTGATATTGACAGCTTTGGAAGGATCCTTCTCTTTTGCTTGCATTTCAATTCATTACAGAATGGGATTGTTTACCTACCTCCTTTTCTACACATTTTCTTGTTGGGTTTCCTGGCACATTCCTTGGATATTCTTTTGACTGTAAAATGAATGGGAAAAAAACTACAAAATAACATGTAGCTCTGGAAAATATTGCAAGTAACATGCAACAAGTCCGTCAGATGCCCCCCACTATCGCCCACCCCCACCCCGTCACCCCAGTCATCAACAAGAACGACAGACGACCTGCTGAAAAAGAAAGTGTCGCTGCAAAAATATTCCAAAGTGGCGGAATGAATTTGCTGCATCCTGGGACACAGGAAGCCCATCTTCACATGCACTTCTATTTAAGACCCATTACAGGCCACACAGTTTCCTGGCCAGATTCAGCCCCTTTTCACAAATTGAAGTGATGTCAGTTTGAATTATTTGAATCGGTGAGCGCTTTATAGGTCAAGCGCCCATTTTCTATGCGGTTCTCCAATGGTGTCATAATAGCGGCCATTCAGAACATCCAAATCTAAAATGTGTGGCTCCATTTTTTTTTTTTAGATTAGATCTCCATTTGAAGAGGAGAGTAAAGGGTCTTACATAGGTTCGGCTGATGCCACGGGCCTCTCGTGTACCAGACAGAGCATTTCAACAACCTACAAGAAGATCATTCACTTATGAGGCAAGCTACGTATTTTCGAATCCCCGAGACGGTCAAGACAGTGAGGGTAGGAAAGTGCACGGCCGACGCCTCCCTTCTTTGATTAAAATTTTGTCATTGTAAGTCACTTAGTCATCAAAAAAGGAACCTTTAAGAGTGACATGAAAGGGGAGGGTTGAGGAAATGACTAAAGATGGGAGGTTGAGATGACTGACAGACACAGCATGCGCCAAACAACAGGTCATGCTCGCGCAAATAGAAGAAAGGGTGAAGAAGAGACAGAGAGGGAGGACAGAACTGGTTTCATCCTGACTGCTAGACACACTCACCATCCTCTGTCGGGACATAGATGTTAAGATAAAGACAATCCTCGTGTTGGTCTTGTATGTACGTGGTCACCATATCCAGGTTGTAGGTGAACCATATGGGCATCATGATCTCTGGAACGGCGTTGTGGATATTTTGGGGGCAGACTGGAGCAAAATGGGTGGCGTTCTTGATCCCTGACCAGGAGGATGGCGGTTCAGGGGGCATGAAGCGTTTTTCCCCAACCGGGGAGGCAGCATAGGGGACCCCGAGGTATTGGTCCACAGGGCCGAGGATCTCACTGGGCAGAGGCACTCTCACCCCTCGGAGTTTGCCATACTGTGTGTTGACGGTGGGGTGGTAGCTCTGAGCTCTCGCTGCCGCAAAGCAACAGCAAAATGTTAAAGCCCACAAGGACAAGATGATTCCGGGGCAACCGCGGGATCTTGTCCAGTTCTGCAAGGGGGTACGACTTCTCCTTGGAGAAAACCACATGGTCCTCGAGAGCGAGTGCAAGCGACCAACATACAACTTTCTTGTGCCTTAGCTTAGACGTGCGGTCGAGCCACGGGACAGCCAATCATGGGCTGATATACCGGACTCTGGCGGCTTGGAGAGGATGAGAAACAATTTTGCAGCTCCTCTCCTTAGAGAGAGGTCCTCTCTCCTCGCTTGTCAGATCTTCTATCCTGTGCTGCAAAAGAAGAAGAGAGGGGAATTAATGACAGTTTCCTGACAGCTCACCAGTGTGCTTCCTCCGACTTTAAGGCCGTCATATTTATTGACTGCTGGAGTGCTTTTGTGTCCTGACATAAAACCGCTCACATAAACGAGACGCGAGTTCTTGCAACTGCCGCGGTTGGACCGAATGATCAAGCGACTTAGATGTTGCAATTAACTTCATGACGTTTTGGCATGATGAGTGTGATAATGGTAATGTTCCGATTTCTCCCCACCCGCCACCTTCCCACTCCCAAGACTAAACTTTACACAAAAAGAAAAATCTGCATACACAGGAACATAGTTCACGTGATAAAAAATTCATATTGTGCTTATTGCAATGCAGCATTTTCCCCTTCTCCCCTTGGCGTAGATATGAACAATTTAGATTCAAACTCCCCCTGGCCTAAGAGAAAGGGCCAATGGAGGATGTCGTAGCAACAGGCAATGAGGCTTCTTCAGCCGGTAAAACAGTGATGTAAACGCTAACCGATGGGGAATGTTGTAGTGGCTGGGAGATCACTTTTCGACACTAGTGCTGTTGTAAAGACCACATCAACTAAGACCAAGACATTATCGAGACGAGAGAGTATCGAGACAGAGGCAAGAGGGCCTAGATCGAAATAAGATCAAGCCTTTTGGAGATTCAGACAAACCAAGACTTTTGGAAGTCAAGATCGAGACAAACGCAAGACTGAGACAAAACAGAGACTTTGAAGGTGTAGACCGAGACAAAACCAAGAATTAGAAATCGACCCCAAGACAGGACGAAGACTTTTAGAGGTCCAGACTGAGACAGGAGTAATGCTTTTGAAAGTTGAAACGGACACAAAACCAATATATTTGGAAGTCAAGACAGAGAAAATACCGGGACTTTAAAACAACATCAAGCCTTTTGCCAAATGTCTTGAGCTTGAAAATTCTCGCTCATGGCCACCATAAGTCTTGCCGTTGACTTTTGGAGGTCACAATCGAGACAAAACCAAGACTAGGTTGAAAAATGAGACCAAGACTTTTTAGAGGTCTACACTAAGACAAGAGCAAGATTTTTGACCAAATCCAAGACATATGGAGGTCAAGACCAAGACTATATTTAGCTAAGAGAAATCAGCCAAAGAAAATCAGAATAAATGACCAGTATCTTTTTTTTCATTGCAAGAAATATTTCTAAGCAAATTTGTTGTTTTGCTGTTCAATTTCTTACACAATCCATCACAGATCACAACAGCACAAGTTGTGGTCTAAACTATTGATCACATCTCCCATGTCGATGTGCGACTGAGAAAAAAATGCTTTTGATTCAAAACTGAGATCCTTGAAAAATGGTCTTGAGTAGAGATCGCTCTAAAGACCTAGATTTGCTCTTGAGAAATCCAACACAATCCAACACACTCTCTGATCAAGTTTTCAATTTCTACACCTTAGGTCCCTCCCGTCAACCTACACCATTTACTTTATAAAGAAAAGTCAACATTTAGGGGAGGTTATTGCCTTTAAAAAACTGTCCTGAATGATTTATAATGCATCAGCAACAGGGATGTTCCCGGGGGTGCTCTTATCGCTCCGTTATTATTCCCATCTGCAAGAAGTGTGACTCAAGCGTATATCCATACATACTGACGATGCTCCAGATGAGCCCATCTTCATCAGCACTTACATAACCGACATACAGATGATGGACTATTATGCTTTGGAATTCATGTATAGAGCACCTGCTGACTGAAAATACATGAAAGGTCCCCCCTCACATTCAATCTGGGGATTAGGAGGCATCCTTTGCTCGGGGCTAAGTGTTGATAAAGGATTATTTGCCAGAAAAGTTACACTGTCGGCTCAATACAGTGAGAAGGCAGAAAACCTCCAAGACATATTTAGTTGAGATTATTGAATCAACATGAGCATCCACCAACACTTGATACTTTGGATTTAGGTAGTGGTAACCTAGTTTTACCCGCCCAGCCTACTGGTGTCCCAGTTTACCAGTTTAGGTATCAGAACCAGAAAATAATTCATTTTCTGTAAAGGGAAATTTACAAACATTGACAATATGGCATTTCGTAATTAAAAAACTAAACTCAGACTTAAATCATCCCCTCGTACTAATTTACAGATTGCCCTAAACGAGCTAGGATAGTTACAGCAAGCCTGTGAGGACAAGTGGCTGTCAAAAATATATGGCTTGATGGCTATTAGGTTAAAGGTCTTTTTTTTGTATCTATAACCAAATACATACAGTAGATACATGGATAAATAATGGACGTACTTGTGTTTCAATGTCGAAGACTCATAAAACATGTAAAAATAAGTCTTTGGGACTGAATGAGTTCAGTATGAATGTAATTGATTACTTTAAACACTTACGTAAATACTTTAAGTAAGTAATTAAGTTAATTAGGTACTAAACCAATCAACAGCTTTAGGTGAAAAGTACTATATTAATCAAGTAAAGTAGTAATTATTTACTTAATGTAATTAGTTATAAAGTATTTGATATTGTTTATTATATAAAGTAATTGATTAGTTTAGTACATAATTACCTAAAGCCGTTGATTGGTTTAGTCCTTAATGACTTTCTTCGATCAATTTTTAATTAAATTTAGTACTTCTTTTCGCACCCGCCATTAAGATAGAGACAAGAGATTTCAGTAAGTACCAGGGATTGTCTGAACTCTGAAAAAATGTAGAAATAAGTGTTTGGGATTGAATGCGTTAATAATGAATAAAAATAATGATGAAATAAAGTGTTCAATCTGGAGCTAATTCCAGAAGTAGACAAATATGACCAGTTATTGCCATTACTGCAACATGCCGATATGCAAATAAGCAATGGTCACTGAGAACATGAGCAACCTGAGGGCTCGTTGTCATTAAGTAAATAAATTACACTTAGGAAAATCCAACCTGGAGCCTATACATGCAATCATCAACATGCAATCATTCACCTTCGATTTAATGAAACACCCCTGCTAGTATTTAACTTTGCATTCAGTTTCAATGATGTAATGCAATTTTAAATTTACTGTTTTTAATGACATGCAGTATGTAATTCTCATAGTGACATGAAACCCAATTCACAAGTCAATACCAAGTTATTACCACTACTACTACTACTACTACTACTACTACTACTACTACCACGACTACTACGACTACTACGACGACTACTACTTCTACTACTACTACTACTAATAATAATAATAATAATGGTGAAGTGACATTTGCCATTTGATGAGAAATTGCATGTTTGAATGATGCGGAATGATGTGAAATGGTATTGAATGTAATGAACGTTTTTTTTAAATGTGTCAATATGGAATGTGGACCATGGAAATTTCTGCATGTTTAACCTCTGTGCAGTATTTTTGGGTCATTTTCTTCCTGGTATTGTGATGACTAAATGGTTCTGACATTTTGAACGTAGACATGTTGTCACCATCTGGATACAATTCCACTTCCCTAGTGTATTTTTTTAATGCTTTCCCTTTGTTGTAAAGATCGAAATATTTGAAAAATCCCGTACAAGGGTTAAAATCATTCCCGAGGGGAATTGAAGGAGCGGAACTTTTCAAAATGTAAGTCTTTCTTGTTGATTATTTCACTGGAAATGAATTGGGGATTTTCTCAGTTTTTTGCTGTTGGCACCTTGCATACGGAGGCATTTTTTGAAGTATCAAAGCACGAATGGGGCTTCATCGAGAATGAACAGAAGAGTTCTGGGTGAAAAACATATTTTGGTTTATCTGTGTACAGATACATACAAACGTTAAGTACACCGAGAGCTGCTCAGTGAGGAACATATTAAGTTGAGCGTTGTCACTATACCATGGTTCTGTGAGGAACTTCAAAATAAAAGCACATAATGGCCGTTTGCATCATACACTTCTTGCTATGGAACAGTTTATTTATAATCGATGATTGTTTCCTCACAACATTCCCCGCTGAACTATATTGCAGACAGGCAGCATATTTTCCCTGTGTATTGTATTTCATAGCATTTGTGGCCCTTCCCTATTAGTTACTGCTCAATAAATGTGTCTATCCTGACTGAGTTATTTTACTATTTGTTAGAGCTTTACTGGGCACCTCTACACTACAGTATCAGCGGGAGAAAGACGTACTGGCCAAAGACGTACGACGGCAGCGTCGGTATCGGTATGACAAAAAATACTCGGACTTACAAGCATCTCCGAATGTTTGTAAATCAAATGGTCTCTATGTTGAAATTGGTATAATGGCTATTGTGTGGAAAGAGATGCCTGTCAAAAAAAAGCGTGTTAGCCTTCACACAGTAATGCGCATCGTGTTAAGCCTGAACAGGGCAGGAGCATACAGTATGATGGGGAATTCTGAGCCAACATCACAAGAGCATTTTAGGGCGTTCCATGCACTTTGCTCACAGCAGCAGTATCCAGTTTCCTTTTCCAGAAGCTGTGCTTGCTCAGCCGTCAAAGCCGCTATCTCTCCCAGAGATTATATGATTACTTCCAGCAAAGTGAGAACTCGTGGGGGGAGGGGTACGGTAGCTATGTAGGCTCTTGATATACTCATGGATAGCAGGAGCATCAAGGCATGTCATCCTTGTGTTTGTTGACTCTTTGCAGCGGCTGACGGAGTCAAGCGCAGTCCACGGGTACATCATTAGGAGGAGTCTATGCCAGATGTGTCATGATGTCATCAGCAAAACGGAAGATGTATGGCGCATGAAAATGTGTGGGAGCGACCGGCTGCACCTGCTCCATGGAGGCAGCTGCAACACTCTCAGTGGAAGCACAAGCAGTCTGACTGAAGACAGAAGACATCTTGGGGGCTGTGCGGCTTGTTTTCTTTGCTCAGCTGGGATGAGGGATCAGCGCCACTGATGCTGGTGTCTGTGACGCAATTCTGTGGCTAGGTCGGGTCAACGTGATTGAAGTGGCTTTGCTAGTTGGGGCTTCGGTCATGAGAGGAGGGTCCCGGAGGAGGGGTTTCACACTTGAAGCGAAGGAGAATGGATGTTAGAGCTTCCCCAATGTCTGTGGCTAACTATGGCAGCCCAAGGCCAGAGCTGAGAAAGCGGGGGAGAGCAGTGCAATTCCATTTTGTGGTACAGAGACACCAGTGGCACACTGATTACAGGCAAGCATGCTGCAGCTTCATAAGAAATGAATGGGCCGCTTTGCAGATGCAGGGCTCCAACTCCATGCTGTATGGGCCTCATCTATGTGGTCAAGAATCTTTCCGCTGCTCTTATTGATGCTGTCTTCTCTGTGGACAGGACTGAAAACAGGTATCCAAAAGCTGGCCCGGGGGGCATTTGCAGCCCATTATTCACTTTTCAGTGGCCAGCGGCCAATAAATACTACTGCTAATACTACTACTACTACTACTACTGCTGCTGCTACAACTACTGTACTACTACTCCTAATAATAATGATTAAAAAAATTGGTTTGTGGTATAAACCTTTTCTAAGAATGCAAATATACAAATACGTTATTACATGTATTAAACTGATTCAGGAATAAAATAATAGCCACATAGGGGCCATTTGCAACCCACAAAAATATTTATAACAACAGTATTAATAGTAATAAATTGGTTCGTGTAGTATAGAAATAAAAAAAAAACAACAACATACAAATAACTTATTATATTGAGTAAAATTATTTAGGAATAAATAGAACTTTTCTGAGAATGAATACATGATTACATATATTAAAATGATTTAGGAATAAAATAATAGCCACATAGGGGGCTATTTGCAGCCCACTATTTGTTTTTCAGTGGCTGGCGCCATAAACTAAAAATGACATATGTGACAGCCTGCTAAAACAAGGCTTAATAATAATAATAATAATAATAATAATAATAATAATAATAATAAATGAAGTGGTTTGTGTCATATAGAACTTTTCGAAAAATGCAAACATGTAAATAATTTAGTACAATTATTGAGGAATAAAATAGCCACAAATTATATTCTAAAACGGGTGAAAAAAAAGATCATTCAGCTTTGGAAGCAAAATTATTTTCATCCAGTTTGTGTGTCAAAGGTCCAATTTCTGAAAATATCACATTACTGATCCTCAAGTAACTTTCAAAAATGAACATCATAGAGTCAGGATTCGGCTGCTGTTCAGTGCCGGTGTGGATCTGTTCAAGTAGGATACTGTGCCGAAAATCTATAAAAATCCTTAAATGATCACCTTATAACCTTTAACACTGGCATGTCCAAATTTTCACCGGCCTGCTGCCTCTCTGTTATCAAATCAATAATATGTGGCCCACCAGCACTATTTACCACAGTATAAAATACATGCATATAAAAAAGCTAACATAATTTGACGGCCGTAAGGGGCATTTAAAAGTATTAAACTATTGCCAAAATCGACAAGGCGTCTAATGATGCGCAACCTCATGTATGCACCTCGTTCCAAAATCTGTAAATGTTGCGAGTGACATCGATAAGCACTGAAGACCTTTTCCTACCCACAAGCCGTTTATATAAAAAAAGGAGGACGTGATCGAGGACAGGATGTGGATGTTAAAGGGGGAAGGGTAAGCTTGTAAGAGGAGGAATGACGTGCACTCAAAAAAAAAAAAAAACTTGCTTGATTGTTGTTTTTTAGTGCCCTGATTTGATAGCTTGACCTTCATTTCCAAGCAACACTGTGTGAACGTGATTGACTTCAGACCAGCGCTGTTTTGTCAAAACGGAGGCTGCTAACTCTGGTAATCAAAGATTATCAAGTTGGTTGAGTATTGTCATGACTAAGCTTCCAGAGAATAAAGCGTAACAATGCCGTTTGTGTCATATCTTTAGACAGAGAAACAGATAGATAGACAGATAGACAGACAGACAGACAGACAGACAGACAGATAGATAGATAGATAGATAGATAGATAGATAGATAGATAGATATGAACTATTTACACCTCTGTAGATACTGTAGATAAGAAGTGTTTAGACCTCTGAACATCACATTCTTTGGTGTATGAACATATGTAATGTAGATGGTAATGTAGAAGGTTCTTTACACCTCACAAACACAGACTCGGTGGCTGCTCACATTGTGAGACTGGGGAGAGGCAAAGAAAAGTACTTTTTAACTGTATGGCAGATTAGTTCCCTTGAGATTTTTAACTCCCTTCTCACTGACTTATAACAGTGAGGCCCAAATATTATTTCACATTTACTCACTCAAAAATGCTTGCACCTGAGGCCACTGTTAGGAACAGGACTAGCGAAAAAAATAGTAAGATCTTCAAAATGTCTCGATTTTAATATTCTCTACTTTGGGTTGTGCTTTTTGGAAAAAAAAAAAAATCCCAGGACCCACCTACACAGCCATCTTGGGACACCTCAAAGACTATGAATATGATTTTCTGTACTGATATATTAAAGGATTCTTGCATTTCTTCTGTTACAGCAGCGGAATGTAGTAGTTTTTTTTTTTTTTATTATTATTTTTATTAAGGATCCCTGCTGCTTGCCTGTTCTTAGAAAATCTGATTTCTAGTTTCAATTTCAACAGCAACAGGATGGGAAAAACCCCTCAGGTTGCGATAAAAAGCTTCAGGTCAAACTTTTTAATCAGGACATAGCAAGGACATGGGACAGCGTGATTGAGTGTGTGTGTTTAGAGGACACACAACAGCCAGGACTTCATCAGTCTCCACCCTCACACCCCCCGCATCACCCTCCCCAAAAGCATCTCAAAGGTCCTCTGTGCTTTGATCTCTACCTGCTGAAGCACTGCCAAGGGAGGAACAGAGGGAAAGGGAAAGACTGCACGAGTTCTCCCTCATCATCCCAGAAATATTGATCGTCTCATCACCGTGGCCTTGCCGACCGTAATAAATACGAGTGGGGCAGTTGATGCGGGGCTGGGGAGGGAGGCGGAGGTGTTGTGCTGAATCTAAGGGAGGTTATTAGCCTTTAATGCAATACGGCACTCCAGCGAGTACACCCCATTAAGCATCCAAATTCTCAACTCCCAAAAGGCTATGTTTTCCATTCTGCGGGTCCAATTCCTGCTCGTCTTTTGGGACGGTGGACCAAACACCGGACTGGTGACGTGGGAGTAATTGGAGGAGTTATGAGCTTTGGTCAAGGGCATCTCAGCTGTGAAATGGGTCATGAGCTCTAATGCCAATGTCAGGAAGGGCAATTGAACCTGAGGCTTCTCAGTCGAGGGTCAAATTCTCAATAAAAGAATGTAAAGGAAAGAAAAGTAAAATGCCATAAAATAAATATGATAGTAAAGCTGGAGGACCACTGATTTACTGTGCAGCTCTAAGTGCCCAGCTCAGATATAGTGCCAAGATCTGATCTGATCTACTACCAAGTGAATCATATCCAAGGTCATCGTGTACATATTTACTAAATTGTTGAGAGAACTCACATGTAGTCATGTTGTTTTTTTTTTTTTTTTTACATGGCAAAGTGTTTCTTGTATAGACCTAGCATGAAGTCAGGATTGCATTCAAATGATACTATACATCAATTATCACTCAGAGCCTCCTAGTCCCAGACTACTGATTTGTTTCCTGTATATACCAATATGTATTTTGATACATACTCATTGGAGCTATCCCATTAAGTGATTTTTGCTCAGTAGAGGACATCCTAGTAGCCTTTTCGCTGTTGTCTCCTGTTTGCGTGGGATGCAATTAACTTTGCTTTCTTCCCAAGACAAAATGGATAATGCGAGTAAACACTGATAGGCTGGGTCTCAAGCGGATCTTTGAATTATGATATATGGGAAAAAAACAAAAAAACAAAAAAACAAAACACACCTATTGTAATATCAGACAATGTACATCTTGTCAAGATAAAAATGTGAGGATGTGCTGCAGAATTTTAATTAGATGCTACATACTTGTTGGCTGGTGTGCTGTGACTATTATAAATATGAATGTGGATGATTGTAAAGACAAAAGCAGTTACACAACAAACAATTTATAGCTTAGGGCGTTTTTTCCACTGTCAATACCGTCCTGAGACCCAGCGTTTTCATTTGTGTCCACTGTTGTGTCAATTTGATCTCAGCGAGACAGAAAATTTAAATTGCATCCCACCTAAAGATAAAGAATCATTGGAAAAGTAAAGATGTCTTTTACTGAGGACACTGGGACTTAACAAGGTAGCTTCGATGAGCAAATGATATCAACCAAACACAAATCTCCACTGCAGTGGACACAAATAAATAGGCTGGGTCTGAGGAAGATAAAAAGGTGTTCATGCAAAGTTGACCTCTGAACTAATTGATTGACCAACATTCCAGAACACATGAGTTTCCCCTCAGAGGTTCAACATAGATCAGTCTTAAGACCACTCTGAAATTAGTTATACTCTGTAAGCGCCAAATTTTGAACTCTTTCGATGACAGCCATTTAAAAACAAAAGAGGGAGCCTGCAAGCCAATTTTGAGCGGTTTGACTGACCATAATGGTCCTGGGACTTAAGGAGCAATTGAGAGCTGCCCAAACCTTTTCTAAGCCCATTCCAAAAAACAAACAAACAAACAAACAAACAAACAAAAACATAACCTGAAGTACCTTTTTTCCATACCATGATGTGCAAATGAAAGTATTTAATATTCTAAAAGTATGAACTACATGTACCTTACCAATTGGTGCACCTTGTGTGTGTACTGAGTCCCAAATTCAGTAAAAATTGTATTGTGCGACTTTTGTGAGTTACTTAAGTAATTTCCACTGACTCAGGGATATAAGGGAAAGAACACCACTGTATATGCGAACATTGATAATTTCAATCAGAGAACAGTATGTAATATGTACGTAGCACATAGGCAGGCAGCTACAAACCTATCAGAGAACATTAGGTATTACGTACAATTGAATCATAAATATATTCTTTTAAACTTTGATTCATCTAAGCATTAATTAATTTTCATGTACCGGTAATCAAGATGTATTTTTTCTCCAATTCTTCAGATAGTACTTTCCACAAATCATATTTATTCTTAATTTCCTATTGTCTTAATCATAATGTTTTTGACTGACTTATCTGATTGTTTTGTTGACATTCCCTTTAGCACGGCTCCATCTAGTGGATGCTTAATGCAACCCCAGCCACGACTATAGTTTTTATTTCATGCGCCTTATAAGCCGGTATGCCTTATATATGAAAAACATTTTTAAATGGCCCATTCAATGAAAGTCTTACAATCCAGTTCGGAAAATACAATGATCAAGGCTGCACCAAAATTTGGTAGTTGATGTCAATTGGCGCTGATGGCACTCCTCCTTAGAGTTCCCACTGACATTATTTCACGTCAATGGTGCATAAAGTTCAAATCCCTGGAAAATCAATTTTTTTTTTTTTTTTTAAACTGATGTTCAAGATAGACTTTTGTATATCGCAGCAAACCCAGAGGCAAATGTACACATCCGCCTCCACGAACATAGAAGACCAACTGAAATGGCCACAGGACCAAAAGAATTCTAGGTAAATACAGTTTGAAAGTCTTGCCAATCTGTTGTTATAGTAGCTCGCCTCAAATAAAGACATCCACATTAGTCCTGGGGAACATCTAACTTGAAATGAAGTGAACCAATGTGACCCCAAAGTGCGTAATCAGTGATTACAAACGCTTCTAGTGAGAACCAAGGCTGGATGCGCCATTACACAAATGACAAGAGACAGAAGGACAGGAACAAGAGGAATCAGAATGTTACCTCTGCTGAACTCATTAAAATGTGAGAGGCAACAGCAAAAACTTAATTTAGCATCTCGCCTCGAAACGCTCGCTGCCGGGAGAAAGCCTGAGCATCGGGGGCAGCGCATTGAGGACGGCTTCAATCATGGAGGGATTGCTCTCTGGCCTCCCTGTGTCGATATTACAGAGAATACATATCTATAAATTATTTGCGAACACGTGTTTCATTCAAATAGGCAGACATGGATTTTAAAACAGCAAAATCAATAATGAATGTACACATGCTCCGAAGCATTCCTCTTACAGGCAAGCTCCCGGTACAAGCTTACTGGACTGATTAACAACAACGCACCGTTTCAAATCAAGGAGACCGGCATGTAGTAGAATAACAACATCAGAATGTCAAAACCCGACAGCGGCTTCGGAGAGCTCCCGCTGGGCAGCAGGGACACGTACCAGCAGGGGTTAGGGGACACCAGTCCTCGCTTTCACAATTTTTCCTCTTAAGACACAGAGAATCAGCAGTCATTACATCTAAGATTTGGATTCACATGAAGGAACGGAGAAGCAGCAGCTTCGGACTGCTAATCACCATAGCGATGCTGGCACGGTGGTGAGGAACCAGAAGGAACGTGGTCAGGTTGTGGCGGCTCTGAGCCTCATTAGGGCTTGATGGCCTGCTTCTTTTACTTGACCAGTAACAAAGACACTGCTGCATATATATATATATATATATATATATATATATATAGGATTTAAGGACAAGTTGTGGACAAGTTGTTTGTCATGCGATTAACAATTTGAACATGAATTTTGAAAAATATGAAGGAAAATATGGAGAACGTGCAGTATTTGTAGACTAAATGCCAAAAAGATAGGAAATGTTCCCCTTATAATTTAACTTCAACAAGGCATTAACATACACATTGAAATAAAAACAAATTTTGTTTTTAGAATTTGACCTCCATTATATGTGTTCAAAAGTTAACTCAACAAGATTAGTATTTTTTTTTTGTTTTATAAATGTCTGTTTGGCAATTTTTGTGGATTACATCCACATCACAATTCAATACTCTTGAAAAAAAAAACACTATTGCTGGCATTTAGCCTACAAGTGTGTTTGAAAGCACTGAATACGTTTTAAAATTACGTTATATATTTTTTTATTAATATATTATATATTATTTATTATATATTATATATTATTTTTTTCATGCCAGTCGATATCCAATAGCATTATGAGAAATGCTATATTTAAACTCCTTCAATGCCAGGGACGTATTTTTACATTTTTTTAAGAATCCAAACATGGATTCTTCAGTATGAAGTGGCCAGGGAGAGGGAAGTCTGGGCTTCCTTGCTCAAGCTGCTGCCCCGCGACACAACGGTAGAAGATGGATGGATGAATGGATATTCAATCCCAAATACTTAAGTATCAATTTTATACTTAAGTATCGGGAAATTAAAGTCCTTAATGAAGCTTAGAATCGATTTAACACTTAAGTATCTGGGATTTAATGCCCGGACTCCTAAAAAAATGTGATTATACGTTCTTGATATTGAATGACCAGCATTTGGGTTTACAAGTACATTTGAATGTATTTGCAAGTTTGAACATATTTGCAAATATGTTTGAGCATACTTGAATAAAAATTTAGACGTTCCACATTTTTTTCCCCACTATATACTGTTACTGTAAAATATACTGTTTTAACATTTAACATTCAGTGCATCAAAATGTACATTTGGCATTTTTTTTCGCATTATGATATAAGATATGAACATGCACCTGGTTATAACAAATGGCATTAATGGGTTTACAAGCATGTTCCAGTATATTTTTAAGAACTTTGGAAAATATTTACAAGATCAAAGGCATTTCTCAAAAGAACAACATTAAATAAAGGCACTAGGGAGCTGAAATTTCACCTAGATGGCGACAACAATCCAAAGTTCGACAAGGCACAACCACTTAGTTGTCAGGAGTCTTTCAACCACTGGCTAAAATACTGGGTTAAAATCCTAGTCTTGGAATTATGGCCTATAAAATGTCACAATCTTCCAAGGAAAAATGCATACAAGTTTAATGCTTTGAAACTCACTAGGATCTCGTAAGTAAGTTTTCGCTTAAATTTGACCTTGCGTATGACTCGTTAAACGCCTGTACACATTTACTGAAGCTTTTGGTTGAACTCTGAGTTCCAATGCTTCGTGAGAAAAGTCATTGAGAGATAACACGACCACTCAAGGTTGCCCTAGAAATTGACAGCAGATCATGGTGACCAGGGTGCAGATGCTTTTGCAAAGTCTTTGAGTGCCCTTGACTACCTAAACCCTGATCAGAATGAGCGGTATCGGAAATGGATAAACAGCTGTATGGATAGATTGTGCTGATCCTGGTGGGACAAATAAAGATGGATACTAGGTACTGAGATGAACTCTGTGGTTGCTCAGCGAATAAATAATGGCCATAGTGGTAGATGCTGACGGTGCTTGAAACAACTATTTGCTCCCTTGGACTCAATGATTTGGACAGACGTGATCAAGACGTTTCAAATAGAGGGACTCTATCTTGTGTAACATCTATATTTCTCTTGAGTGACCATGTCCATCCAGGTGCAAATGTGTGTGTCAGACACAATTTATAAAGTAATACGCTATGAGAATCTCTGTCAGAGAATGGCGATTCATCAAAACTGGACGACTCAATTAGAAGGAAAACAACCACGGAGCTTAAAAAAAAAAGACTAATACATTTCTAACAGTTCATCATTGCAACTCCTATTGATCCACTGCAGAGTACAGCATCGATGGGGGGGAGGAAAAAAAACATCAAAGTAGCTTATCATTCAAGCAGCCCACAGGGATTCTTCGAGAAACCACAGGATTAAGTATTAGGTGCGTCTATAATCGAGCCCTATGTAAACACATTAAGGCTTTACACGTTGCATAGTCATTATCGAAGCTCCCACTGATGCCATTTGCAAGCTGGGATCTATTCCCTTGATGAATTGTTTACAGTGCTATTTCTAGCCTGCTGCTATCACAGCTGCCATTTAGGAATGACCGCACGATCGCTCCTTTAGTCAGAAATGACCAAGTCGTTGACAGTAACAAATGCCCAGCTAAATAACTAATGTTATGTCGACTGTATCCGTGTGGTAGACAAGTTTGGTGTGGCTTGGTTTTTAAAAGTAAAAACCAGGACAATGCCATTTTGCTGGAAATTAAATATGTAATTAATCATCCAGGATTATTAATAACAAATTTAATTACTAGGCAATGCTATCTTTGTTGAGATTTGTTAAGTGGTCACCGAACGCACATTGAGTCAACTGCAGATCGCGAGTGAAGACAGGAATAGATTTTTTTTTTTAATCTACACTCAAATATCGATCGCCTCCTGACTACATTTCCCATGATTCTTAGACACAGACGCAGGAAGTACTTATAGTTAGTTTCTCATATGAATTGCTATGACAACTGTGTGCATGATAAACAATTAGTTAACTGACAAAGACAAAATTAGATGGGACCTGTGTAAAAGTTGGACAAAATGGGGCATTCTAAATCAGCAGGTACTCATGACATGATGCTTAGAATCAGGACTGTCCTGCTCAAGCTATGCTAGATAATAATCACGCATAGTGGGTGGACATGTGAGAACCACTGGTCAATTAATGAAATGGCCAATAGGAAGGGAACAATTTGTGAAAACTTATAGGGGGAAAGAAGAGGATGAAAAAGCAAGAATCAATGTCGGTTCATTTTTCACGCAATTTAATGTTTTCAATATTAAAATAAAGGACAAAACTGAATATTATGCAGCAAATGTTTTTTGAGGAATTCTATGGAATTTAAAAATCATTTAAAACAAATCAATTTTACGGCACATTGTTTATCCATGTTCGACCTAAAAAAACAAACAAACAAACAAACAAAAAAGTCAAAAATGGAAAATCGGTGGTCCCGCACCCAAAAATGGTCTAATTTTGACACAAACGTGTAAATCATAATACATAAAGGCAAAATTTATAGAATATATATCTAGCTCTGGATCTGAAATTATATACAGGTACCAGTGTTGAGGTTGGTGAGTGCATAAAACTACTTTCAAATATTTGATCTAGCACAATATCTACAAAAGATGGGTTGCAGTGCAATTATATCCTGGGCTCCAGAGGATTCATCCTAATGACTTCAGGGATCTCCTGTCTGTTTAATCTAGAACCATCATGAGGTCAAAACTTTAATTCGCCTAATAATTTGCTTCATGACTGGATGTGTGCAAAACTAACGGCCTTCGCATCAGCCTTTGCTATCGCTAATTAATTCATTTTCACTGAAAACAGATTGTAAACTCCAGCTAAATATGCAGCAAAAAAATCTGTGGTATCATATAATGTTTTGCTAATGTGCTTATTGAGACCCAAATCGTGACAGTCAACAGCTCAGTGATTCGTACATGCAGTCACACACCCGTTGCCGCGGCAGCACACGCGTCGGACACTTTCCTACCACCGGCTTGACCTCCAGTCAAATAGCCTTTCTTTTTTAAACTGTTGTGGCTGTTATAGCTTTGTCAGAGTGTGTGAGCGTTTCTCACAGAACCCAGGGGGCTAACTGGTGGGCGGTGGAGTCTGGGTCATCTCCAACTTGATCATTTGACCTGAATACGGTCGTGTATTTGTAATGGGGTGAAACGATTTGCAAAAGTCACACTTTTGTTAATATAACTGTTTGGGAAATCAATTACATCTCGAATAGTAAGGTTAAAACTAAAAGACTGACATTTGGCACATCAGACTGACAGTCTGAGGTTGAAAGTAGGTTGGATTCTGGCTGCAAGAGTTCCATCATGTCCTAGTTTCATCATGCGTTTTCATTTGTTTAGCAAAGAATGTTAAATGCAAAAAAACAACATCTCTAAAATGCAGTGAAATCATTTGTGCATACAGGACACCCCAAAAATAAAAACTGGCTCTCAGAATTAGCTTTTACAATCATATTATCCAACAACACAAACATTTTTGATGAGCAAACATATTCCACTGTTCTTGCAAATACGTTCAAAGATACTTGCGAATACTGTACGTTCGAACATACGTGCAAATACATACGCACACTTCCCAGCATATTTGAATATACTTATGGGCTCAATGCTAAAATCTTGCATGTATTCCCATCGTTCTATGAGGTATTGAAGATTCAAGAGTTTTATTGTCATATGTATAGTAATACTACACAATGAAATTCTTATTCTGTTCACTTAACCGGGCAGACTACATTCCATATTGGAGCAAATAATAACATAGGCAATGAAACAAAAACAAAATAACAGTAATAGCGCGATAATGACAGTAAGAATGAACCACTAATTAATGAATAGGCTTACATTCTGAGTATATTACAAAGTAGATTGAGAGAAGAAACTGTAAACATTCGAGGATGATAGTGTAACATATTATGGAGTGCAAAATATAATGTAGCAGCTTTCATGTACTGTGCAGGGTTTGTAAGGTGCATGTGTGCATGCAGTAAAGTGACTGGTGATCAGGCAGATTAGTGTGTGAGGGTAAAAAGGCCAAATGCTAGAATTTATTTCTTATTTGTGTATGTGCAAGTCAATACAATATGGCATTATGGGAAAATATGTTTGTTTGTTTTTTTCAGCATTTACCATGCAAGTATCTTCAAATATATTTGGAAGTATGTTCAAACTTACGTACAAAGCCATTCCAACATTTTTGCAAATATATTGAAAGGTAATTATAGACTTTAAGCGAAAAACTAAGCATGTTTTCCCATAACACCAAAATGATATAACAATCAATCTATTCAAAAATATACATTTAAAAATAGTGTATTAGTAAGTCAATACCCTATGAAGTTAGTGGGGAAAATATTTTAAGCTTTTATTCAAGCTGTTTCTTCACACCTTCATAACGCAAATACATCAGCATTTTTTCTTTTTATTTACCCTTTTGTAGTGATTGTAACATATGAGCCATTTGTATACATACGAGATGTTGTATATGTATGTGTGCATTATTATTATTATTGTTGTTATTATTATTGCATTATTGTGTATGTATAATGTATACACTTACTGTATACATAAGCACCACTTGATTAGTGATAGTTAGGATGACGACAACCCATCTTGTTCTTTTCTTAAGGAAAGAGGAAACTGAACATTACAGTGCTTCAGAAATTAAACACATCAGTCAGATAATTTGAAGGCAATCAGCAATTGGTTAGAAGCCATATTTTGTTTTATTTAACCTGCCTTGAGTGCGTATGCCGAGTGCATAAACTGAAAAATTGCAGTTCAATTGTACTCTAATATTTAGAAGAGAAAAAAAAAGACCATCCTAGACCTATACAATATTGAACTAAAGAGTGGTAATTTTGTCCGCTGAGTGAATTTATTCATCATATTTTAAAATGAGGTACATTCCCAATGCGTATATAATCACACGAGTGTCAACTAATTCAAACTGTCAATGACTGTGTCGCATTTTGCTGCTCCATTCAACCAATCATCCTATATAATGAAAAGCTGTGATTGCATTCATGGAAGGGAGATTAAATAAAGCAAAGGAGAATCGCGAAGATATGTCACGCTGCTCTTTCATTGCTGTGAGGATAGCAACATGGCATCCTTGACATCCACTTCTGGCTTACAGCGGAGCATGGATTTTATATTTTTTTCAGTTTTTCCGGGATTCCTCTAATAAAAATTCCCACGAGCGTACGGAATCGTAACGGCACAGCTCTACATATAGAGCCCAAATCAATGTTTATGACAGCCACTTGCTGCGTATAACCTACGCTGCACCCCATTTGTAATGCTAGTTATTGCCCGTAAAAGAAACCTCACTTAAAATCATATCGATCGATTATCGAGCGAGATTAATGAGAGCATCGCGCGGGATGAAGATGAAACCTTTCACTCTAAGTAATGTCTGGCGAAATGTGGAGCATCGACTGGGTGACGACGAGCATCGACTGCGTTGTGGGTGGGCTGCCATTTTTCAGCCACTGTATTAACACTTCACAAACACGTGGAGCTGCACTGGGAGGTTTGCCGCAAGTTAATTGAGGTCAGAAGTTGATCGCGGCCGATGTTCATCGGCGATGCATTATGAAGCATCGGCTGAAGTGTAGCTACTATTGAAGTGTGTGTTAAAGATCGCTCGGGTGTCCTTGGCCTGAATGCGCGTGCACAGATGTAGTTAATATCAAAGATGGCTATGATGTCACAAAAATGCTAGATGTACTCGTTCAATTCAAAAGACATTTTTTTTCTTTCTGTTAAAAATCCAGACGTTCAATCCCAGATATGTATTTACATTTTTTTTTCACGTGGTTTTCGAAAACAGTGGTTCTCAACCTTTTTTTCAGTGATGTAACCCCTGTGATTTTTTTTTTTTTTTTGGCCAAGTACCTCCTAACCACTACAAATCATTTTTAGGTTAAAAAAAAAATAAATCAAATCAGTGTCTGATTTTGTTGGTCCACATAAAAACGAAAAATATCAACAGAAAGTGTCTTCTTCGAGACACTTTAAGAGTGTATAAGAGATCTGTTATCAAAAAGAAATAACTGTTATCAAAAAGAAATAACTTGAATATTATTATAGTCTCAAAAAGAGGATCAAAAATGGCTGGTACTACATGTATTATGGACCAAAATACCTAATTACTTTAGGTGATTAAGTACTAACAATCAAATACTTTACCGTTTAATTACCTGAACAAATGGATTAGTTTGGTAGTATTTAGTTATCTATGCATTACCTAAAGTAGTTGATTCCTTTATAGTAAAATAGTACAAAGTAATAGATTACTTTAGTATGCATTCATTCAGCAACTGACATTTTTTAGACCATCTTTTAGCCAAACACTTGAAAAAAGAAAGGTTACATTACTAATATGACAGTAGCACTAGAAATACATATCAGAGACTAAACTTTGAAATAATCTTTTATGGATTATGTTTGCTATGGTAATGTAAAATAGGAGCACCATTTCTGAGAGGAAGAACACATTTATTATGTGCCGTACAATGGGCTCCCATACCAAACGTAATTTCCAGAGCCCAAAACACAAACATATATGGTAATAAACCATACAAAGCCGGTCTTTTGAAGAGATGATCATCCTGAGCACTTACTGTGCTGTGCGTCATTGCAAAAAGCCACTAACGCTCTACACAAGGGTGCGTGCAATTCACTGCTTTTTTTTTTTTTTTTTGCCTCAAATGCATTTCAAATCAGATTTTTTTTATGCCGGGGTTAAAATTCAGATGAGTTTTCCAGAAGAATGTGACAGAAGATCTGTCGGGCAACGCTATAAGAGGTAATACTCGTCTAAAAGAAAGTGAACTGAAACAAGGGATAGCAGCAAAATAAGACAAATGAAATACCTTGTTCTGATTTTTTTTTCTGAATGCTCGTATATAGTAAATAACTATAACTACAGGGGTGGCGTGCAACAGCACAAATGTTGCTTCTGAAAAACAGTTTGAACATAGTTAGACAATCATGTAACGGGTGGTAGTGTTGTTACCTTGACTAATGCTAAATGCTATCTGAATTGACAGAGGGCTGTAAACAAGATCAAAACACTCACTTTTGTCGAACTTATTTTATTTTTAGCTCTGTCTGCAGTTATTAGAAACTGGCGGTGACTGTTCACTTCACAGTCCCACATTTCATTGGAAACGCATCACCAGAAACGTGTGTATGGAGATTAATGGTGTCTTATGTCTAGGTAACGTGTGCAAGTTTTTTTTTCAAGACTTATACTATGGCCCTTGTTGGGGACATGTCCTGAATCTTGTTTTTTTTTTCTTTGCTCCCAGTCCCCTGTGCTTTTCTTTCCTCATCTAAGATCTCAGAGAGCTTCTAAGAGAGTACTGGCAGGTCTTTCTCTCCCTTGGCTGGGGATTGCATTTTTTTGGATAGTGCAAGTTTGTTAAGTCAATTCTGTTGCCTTGTACTTGCACAGGTGTAAAGGCAAAAAAAAAAAAAAAAAAAGAAAGAAAAAACTTGTAAACCTTGTTGGTTTGTATTTGGTCGGACCACAGCGTTTGGTTTAGGGTCGTCAGAATAGCGCATTTTGTTTTTTTTAACGTATGTTTTCTTCATGCTGATTTGTTTTTATGCATTGAGATTCTTGTGAGTTCTTGGATGTTAGAAAATGTTATCGTGAAAATTATGATCAGAAAGAAATGCCTAGGATTAATCAATAAGTTCGAAAAACTGAATGAATGCTGACTCTAGATTTAGCAATTTCATTATTTTTTCAATGTTTGACAGTTTTATTCTTAATTTCAGTCAGATTATAGATTGTACACGTTTTTATTGTTTTGTTTTGTTTTTTTTTATGTCCGAGACATCGATTTGCTATAGTGAAGAGTCCCCTGTTGTGAAATATGATTTTATTGTAGAGGAAATCTACTGGATTGATTTTCACCCCATCTGTCTTTTGCAGATTTTTTTAGGGGGAAAAAAAATAAAGATCTACTGTGTTGCGGAGAGACAAGTTGTGACAGTTTGTTGCATGCTAGACAGATGAGGTAACTATAAATGCACTTGTCATGGGCCCTCCTTGGACGTGGAACTACTGCAGTACACATTTACTTAATTCTTAAATGATTAAACCTCATACACTGTACAGTAAGTGAACTGTTACCCTTTCCTTTTGAAGACCTGCGCAGCTGCGGTCATATTAGCAGCAACCTGGACGTTGAATTAAAGTCAGATCTGTACATGATCAAACATGATAACACTGGAGAGTTTACACTAGAAATACTAATTTATTATTCAAGAAATTTAGGTAAGAGATTTCCAACGGTCTGGTGAACGTCTGCTCCTCTGTCTCTGCCTCTGCCTGTTGACAACAACATGTGCAGGGGTGTTATTCATGAGTTACACAGCATGTTCCTGTAGATTTGTAATCTAGTCCCGCTCCAACTCTTGCTTTGCAAGAGCAAACGCAGTTGTTGTCAAGGCAGTTCTCACACGCACGCACACACATTGTCGAGGCAGAGACACAATACGTGTGTGTGCGCGTGTGTGTATGACTTTAGGTTGTTACATCCATCTTCAAATTAAGATTTGCTTTGTTTAAAATGACAAATCCATGGACAGGTTTTTTCAACAAATTTCAGGATAAACAGTACTTGTATCATACAAGGCAATGTTGGTATTTATACATAATAAATATCAATGATTGGCGAATTTGGCCAAATATTTAGCCCGATGTTTATAATCATAATAATTGGCCGCCTGATGAATCAATCAAAAACGTAGTGGCTAATAGTCCAGAATTTACGGTAAATGGTGAATAGACAGTAATTTGAAAGAATAATATAGTATAAAGATATTTGATAGTGACAACATTTCACCTGTCAATAAGCAACGGTGAACGTATTAACTGATGAGCTGATGAAAACATTGGAGCAGGCCACATTTTCATGTCTCCTTTGAAAGAGCGTGACCAATTGGCTTCCTTGCGGAGCACCCGCAGATGCCAAAAAGCACAGGAACAGGAAAGCGCTTTTGTCATGCAAAAACCTCGCTAGTTGCAGAGAAGTGAGTGCTGCCAAGGTGTATTGTTGTGTGACAAGCTGGATTTCTTAATTCATGTCTTAAAAGGCACACACATGCACAGGAAAACAAACCTGCAGCAAATATGTTTACTACACACAAAAAAATGAGTAAAATGGATGAATTGTAGATTTATGGCGCAGTGGGGTTATTAACACAGGAAGCGGAGGGTTGATGTGGTCTAATGACAACAGATTAAACGAGGTCTGCCCACTGCACATGATGTCTGGACTTTTATGGGAGCGTAATTAAGTTGTGAACCAACAGCGATGTGCTTTTAACTAAAGGTCAGCGGCAATTCAGGCTGTACTTGATGACGACGTGGACGGCGGCACAAAAACACAGGCTGACGCCGTGTGAAGGGGACCTTCATCGCTGGTGAGAAACAATGAGCCCGCAAACACTTGCTGCACCACGTTGACCTCTACAACCATTGAAGAGGTGCTAGAGGAAAATATATTCAATGCTGCATTGCCCTGCGTCGCAGATTTGATTTGTGATTTGAATCTCAACGCGGTCTATTAGGAGCAAACACAAAGCAGCATCCAGGTGGCTTTGGATGTGACGCAGAGGGATTAGTGAGGTGATATCAGTCACCACAGTTGACTCCCTTCTCTTATCCAGCACCATCACAGTACTTCTCTGTGTTCCATTCATAAGAGAAGGCTGCAGCTGAAGTTAGAAAGCCAGGAAGCTTAAGAAAGATGGAAATTACGTAGACGTGGCCTTTAAAGTGTATGCGACTTTTTTTTCCAGATTTTAATGTTTTACAAATACAATGCTATAAAAAATTATATATATATATATATATATATATATATATATATATATATATATATATATATATATATATATATATATATATATATATATATATATATATGTGTGTGTGTGTGTGTGTGTGTGAATTAGGGCTGCAACGATTAATTAAGATGATCCTTGGCGATATTAACGTTTAAAAAGCAAGCTACACTACAAGGGAATAAATTTGGTTTGAAATGACCAAAAATGACATTTTGACTGCTAGTTGATTAAAATTTGCTTAAATTTAAATAATGTGCTTGGTTCTAAGTAGGCTTAATTTTTTCATTGGTTTCTCTGTTGCCCCGTGTGCCACGTGTTTTAATTATTATTTAATCTATTTTAGTTTATTAATAATATTTAAGTAAGTATCAAGCCTTGAAGCCATGTTTATATACTGCTTGTTTGAAAAGGGTAATAAATGGACATGCTTGACCAAACATTTTATATATATATAAATATATATATATATATATATATATATATATATATATATATATATATATATATATATATATATATATATATATATATATATATATATATATATATATATATGTGTGTGTGTGTGTGTGTGTGTGTTGTACATGAACAACAGAGCAATGCTGGTGAAAATATATAGCATTATCCAAAATTAATCAATAAATTGTGCTAATCCTCGGAAAGTTTCCAGTGGGGGAAAGAAAATGGTTAACCAGCAAAAATACTATTCTAGATAATATGCTTTCTGATCACACTCAACAATCCTGGCGGATATGCAAGCCTGATCAACATTATACCATCCGTGGCGCTCCAATCTGACTTTTACCACTCGGTGGAAATGTATCTTGCGTCAGCTGGGATAGGCTGAGGCTCTAGCGTCACCCCAACCCTGAACAGGATAAACTGTCAAGAAAAATAATGAATAGATAGTTTTAGAGATCGACCACCTGTTTCTTTGGCATATGCACGGTAGGACGAAAATCCATTTTAATGCTTCCGGAGTAGCTTTCTACCATTTCACAAGGATATTGCGGATACCATTATTAGTCATGCGAGTGAATCCAGATGAGCTCTTGGGGATTGCCTTAAATGGCATTGCCCTTTCCAGAAGGCAGGGAGCAAACAGACGCCACCAGAGCCTTCTTGCTAATATATAAAATAAAGTAGGGTAGCCACAGATGTGCCTTAATATCCCCTATGGAGGACGCACCACTGTCCCATCACAACAGTCCTTCCGACTGCCAAATATGTCTACTCTCAATTTACTATTTCTAATCCTGTCTGAAAGCCTATCGTGAACGTCAGGCTTCTTCCTAAATTGGCTTGTGTTCTTTGTGATTGATTAAAGTACCGTAACCTAGCTTTATCAGAGCGCCCTGAACTCTGTCTTCTTGCCAAATCTATTAGGTAATGCATCCTTTGTTATTGTGCAGGTTGGTGTTTTCTCCCGTTTCTCTGACAACGGCAACCTTCATCTCCCCAAAAAGTGGCGCGGGCTTCGGCTCGCAACGGTATGTGACAAATGCGGCATCCTAATTCAATACGGCTCGATTCAATTGACTTAAATGGATCACCGGTCCAGAACCAGCTGTGGAGAGACATGCTTAAACCGCATTTCACAAGGCCTATTTCTCTTATTTCATTCTCTTGACTGATACCATTTACACACGGTGATACCAAAAACGTCCATGTTCCCCGACAATAGCATCGTAATTCATAATATTCCTCGCGCAAAGAGGAGAGGTTGCCCTGATATTACTGCTGACGCCAGAGTCCTAGACGCTGCACTTAGAGTGTCTCCAGCAGGACATTATTCAAGAGCATAATCTACAAAAATCCATGAGACGAGAGTAGGCCACTGTGCTAGCCAGCGCACGACCTTCGAGTAGCTTGAGGGCTCTCAAGGTCATATTGTTTGGCGTCACCGCTTTCTAAAACCCAGGCGCCTAATGTATAGCGGCAATTTTCACGGTCAGCTCTGAATGCGGGCTGACCTCCTTTCAAACCGAGGCGTTTGATGCAGCACAAAACACCCTGCATACTGAGATTTAAGGATGAATTAAAATCCCATCCCGCTACTTTAAACCCGGTATAAGACAACGCTAATGACTGAATGCTGAGAAGTAGGCCATGCCCAAAACACTCCAGGCAAATCTCGCCTCAGGTTGTGTGCACTTCCTCAAAAACTGCACACGCATATCTAGGATTGTATCTCTCCTTCTAATCTTCACCACAGATCATACAGTTTACATGGCAATATGTTCTGTATGAGAGTAGATGCTTGGATTGTTTTTATTTAGTCTTCTTTTACGTAGGCGTGCAAAAGTACGGAAGCATGGGATTGCCATTAGGGAGTAAACAATTTTGACTAGTATGAATGCACTGAACGTTCGCACATACTTGTAGGCTAGATGCTAAAATCATAGCATTTTTTCACATAATTCCATGAACATCGCAAAAGAAAAATATATACAACGCGTGATACTGTTAATGTTACTTCATTCTGCATTTTTACCACTAAGAAAAACAACATGGTGCTTCATCTGGTGAATCAACGGGCAATTACGGTCTTTGAGAGAAACAGACAGAAAACAGCAAAGCCTCTAAATTATTTACTCTTTCAAAAGTGAGTAAGCAATTAAATGAATCAAGCACGGAAAATTGTATGAAAAATGTAATTCCCCAGATGTTAGTACTAAAAAAAATGATGCTTAATATGTTCTTGTAGAATTCCATGCCACACAGCCACAAACATACTTGATATGAAATTAGATGTAAGGATTTTACACCAAATAATTAGTTGCACTATAATGCCTCTTTACAGACTTATTCAAAGCGCTATTTTGAGGCTGATGGGAGTTCTTTGTAGAGAAAAAAAAAACACAAAAAAGACACACACATGCAAAAACGAAAGGAAATGAGGGTTTTACGCCAGCATCTGCGAGTTAACTAGCTGGAACGAAAAGTCACATCGGATCACATCCGACTTCAACATTTCAACTTTAGGGCATATTATTTATTCATTCATATGTTGACATCCAAACTATGCCCTAAATGTTGGCACTTTGAAAACTATGTTTCGGAACCCAAGCTGTGCATACACAGATACAAGAGCAAGTTGCAGGCGATTGCGGAGGGAAACGAGCGCCTTTTAGCAGGCATGAATGCAGAAGAGACTGAACAACGAGGCCATTGTTGTTTTCTGACTGAAGAGCCCCGGAGCTTTCGCAAAGCAGCAAACACAACAATAAAAGTGCCTACATGTTGGCTGTAAAATTTAATGTGGCTACAAGGCTTCCCCCCTTAATTTTCATTGACACTAAACGCAAAACCCTCAGAGCCAGAATCATGTTAGTTATTATAAATACTTATTCCCGAGATAAACAGAGGAACGAGCTATATAATGCTAAATATTGGTGTGAGCAAGTCCTTTCTGAGCTTGCCTCATGAAAGTTTTCTTGTTTCATTAGTTGATCTTCAGTATTCTTGTTGTATTTTATCCAAGGTATGACACACTCCTAGTAGTCTGTAAATAAAGTGTTTGTGCCATTTTGAACTTTGACATGTCGTCACCATCTGGGTGAAATTTCAGCTCCTTAGTGTTTTCTCTCAATGCTTTCCCTTTGATGTGAAATGCCTTTGATATAAATATCAAAAGATTGGACAAAATCCAGCAGAGTTTGAAAAAATATGTTTTCACAAGTATACACGTTTTTATTCAAAGCGGGTACATGATGCATGGGTTTGAGTATAAATACTGATTTTTTTGTGGAATCGGAGTTGTTGGCTTGCTATTTGAATAAGCTGAGCATTTTGAATTTCAAAATGTGATGGTGTAAATATGTTTTGTTGAAAGTGTCATTAGAAATAATAAGCACATTGTTGTGGACATTTTTTGGGGGGGGGGGGAATGTTGCAGTTTTGTTTGTGGTAATTTTTGTGCAGTTGAAAATCATTCCCAAGTTGAAATGAATGAGACGAGTGATTTAAATATTAAATGTAAATGTGCCTTTGGAATGTCTGGCAACATTTGCGGAAAACTCTGGCTCTTTGCGAATGGAGTGGAAATTTTGGGTGAAAAATTTTGAATTTGAGGAAAACTGAATATTTGCCATGAGAAAAATACTAGCTCACGTGGCATGAATTTGGGGAATATGTTTGATTTAAAATGATGTGGCTATGATGAATTATGTGGAAAGAGATGCAAATCAAAGGGACTTCAGCTTTGACACAATTATAGAAAATACTCTTTTTCTGAACGGAATTATTATGACTGTAATTGTCAAACCTTTGAATGCTGCAGTTACAGAAAAGTATTACCTTTGGAACTCTGTATGCATCCATGCTTCAAATTGACTTCATTGAGAATTAATGGAAAATTTCGGGGCGAAAATGTTGAATTTTAGGAAAATCACAAATGTTGAACTTTGGGAAAAGCTGAATATTTCTAGTGAGAAATTTTTTAGACCACATGATGCGAATTTCTTTAAATATGTTGGAGTTAGAATAACGTGAATCTGGTGTGGAAGGAGATGCATGTCAAATGGTCTACATCCTTCAGACAATTAGAGCCAATGCTAAATGATGAATTTAATTATTGGGACATACCTTAGAATTAAATAATTGCCGCATATTATCGCCTGTGACACTCAAGATTGCATGTTTGCTCAAACTGTGCCTATTTGGGAATTAATTGGGAATATTGGGGTGAAATGTTGAATTTTAGGCAAAACACTGAATATTCGGGGTGGGAAAATTACTAGCCCCAATGGCGCAAATATTTAAAATACGTTGACGCTAAAATGACGTGAATCTGATGAATTATGTGAAAGAAGATACAGTGTAAAAAATAAAAAGGCAGCTTTCACAGAATTATAGTCAACTCTTCATTGTGGAGTGTGTCTATGCACATGTCAATAAAACTCTTGAATCTTGAACAGTCTTGTGAACGTAATTGTGACGAATGCAATCAACATATCTTAAACTAGAGGGCGGTTTTGGTAAATTATAGCCTGTGGCCCTCAGTATGCACGCATGCTCATCTTCATTGTAATTAAATGGTAAATTTGGGGGCGAAATGTTGAATTTTAGGAAAACCCCAAAATGATGAATTTTGGCAAAATGCTGAAATCAATCAGCCAGATGGCATGAATTTCAAAAATATGTTGGAGTTATAGAGATGTGAATGTGATTAATTATGCGGAAATAGATGCAGGTTAAAAAGGACGTCTGCCGTCAGAGAATTATCGTCAACACTCTCATGAACGTAATTGTCACGACTGCAATCAACGTACATTAGAGTTGCGACTGTTAAATAAATTGCAACCTCTGACAGTCAGTATGCATACACGCTCCACAAAAGAAATCCATATTTGATAGACACTCAAAAAGAGATTTCTAATAGAGCAGAGCCGCCACCCCTGTCTGTGCTGGATTAAGTTCTTTTGGTGTAATGATTAGCGAGCGTCTGCTTTTATTTGTTTTCAAACAGGCATTTTACTCCTGATAGAATAACGGCTGGCTTACATCTCCGGAGGCAACGCATACTCATCAAAAGAGCGGGCTTTGTCCAACGATCTATAAACCCGTACCGTCACTTACTATGAAATACGTGCTGGATTACTTCAGAGAAAGAGCGAAATCAATGAGGGACAATGTCTCCCAATTTACAGCATGATCACGGTGCATTATGTTATATATCATAAGCCCGTGGTGTACAAGTATGAGCTGTTGCGCGGCTGTTTTAGGATGAGCTTGGAATTCCTTGGTGGGGTTCTTGCTTTTCTTATCAATAACTCTGTCGGAGGCTGCCAGAAGATTTGGTAGCTGCGGATGCCCACAGCTATAAATCTGGGCCAAGGGTTGTGTGGGATGCTCAGATAAATGGGTTGGCCATTGTTTCATTGCAACACTGTTTGTCTTTACTTTCCGTTTCTACCAGGGATTTAGAACACTACTGTCCTTGGTCGTCTCTCTGCAACAGCGGCTCCGGATTGGGTTGGAGTCAGCCCTGTCGCCCCAAGATTACACGAATATCCTGCATTCAGACATTCGCCAGTGTGCATGCTCTACTGTTTTGTTTGCTCTTTATCTTGAGCGGGATTTATTTTCGCGTGGGTATGGGCATGTGTCTTGGATTAAAAGGGAAACTGAGGATCCGTATTCAACCCCATTTGACAAGTCAGTTCACATGGCGCGCAACATTTTGCTCTTCTCACTTCAGGACGTTTGAATGTGATGAGAGACCTTTACATATGATGCGGCTCTTTATCGCTTGGTATGCAGCAAAGCATCAATGTGAAGGAAAAGTGGGCCACAGAGACGCAAAACACAATTATCCCCCAGGAAATATGTCACATTTCCAGCGCCTTTTGTGATAAGGTTCCCTAAGTTGAGCCTCCTAACGTCGCCTTTCAAAACGCACTGTGGGGAACAAAGGCAAAGATATGGCTTATTAGGTCACTTCTGGATTGCTTTTTACACACTGATCGTGCATCTGCTGGTTAGATCACATGGGTATCATTAGAGGAGAATGAAAAGAATGTTTACTTGTTAATAACTTGGCCTCAGGTGATTTCAAGAGAGTGGTTGAATTCGGTTGTTTTGTTTTTTTTCTGTAATAAAGAACTGAATATCCATTGAGGGCTGCAACAATCAAGTATTTTTGTCTTCAGATATCCTACGTAAAATTCGAATCGAATATCGAGTATTCAGATGAAATACAATAACTCTTTTTTTCCACCTTAGTGAGAAATAATTCCAAATACATCTTTGTTAAAAAGTGATCAGTGGGAACAGCACATTTTTTAATAAATCTAACTTCTTTAACTGAATGTTGGGTTTATTACTTCGACTGGACCTGCAACGATCTATAATAACTGAAAAACTATGTGTATATTTTTTGGGTCATTTTGCCCAACCCCATATATGTAATTTTTTTATTGAAATATATAAATGCTCTAAAATGCCTGGCAATAGGGCTAGGCTTTTTTTTTTTTTTTTTTGCAGTCAGTCTGGACAGTTACAATTTTATTCACTTTAATCAAGGTAAAAATGAATAAATAAATAAATGACAATCCATTTTTAGATAAAGAAGGTCTAAAGAATATTTGATTTAAAAATGTAGTTTTTAGATCGTCTGCAAAACATTTCGACAACAATAATGTATGCTAATTTTAAATCAGTTTTAAAATGAATATATTAATTGCTTCTGCAAAAATATAGTGTTTCACACTTTGTGCATACCACCTAAACGCCATAATTAAGTAAAACCTAAATTTCACAATTTACTTCCTTAAAAAGGCAAATTAATTGAATTTTTTGCAATGTGTTTCCCAGCATTAGTCAGCAGTGATTATGACCTTCTTTTACCCTCAACCTTGAAAAATAAATGAGCAAGTAATTACGTATGGAAATAAACAAGCAGGTAACCAAGCAAGTGAGTAAAAAATGAAAAAATGACCAGACGCTTAAAATAAACGTAAAAACACGTCTTTGGCCTTGAATGAGTTCATATGTTACCACTCGTCAAAAAGCAACAGCAAACATCCCATTAGTTAACATATTGCCGGGTGCCAAGCAACCGAAAGGCTCCAACAGTAATTGTCACTGTTTGCGTTGGAGTTGGAGGTTGTATAGAGTTTGAAATGTGTGTGCAGCAGGTTTAGACAGCAGTGATTAAAGAGAATAAAAGATTAGAATGCCTGCAAATTCTGGGCTGTCAGAATATGTTGAATCATTTAGTGCGCTCCAACATGGCGACGGAATCGAGCTCAATCAAAATCCGCACAAGTAGAAAACCCGAGCGCGGTCTTCTGTAGTATCTGCTTTTTTTCTCTTTGTACTCAGCTGTCCTTAGAATGAATAAAACAAACATGCGATATTTTGTTTGGGCTGTCTTTTTTTTTTTTTTGACTGCAGAGCTAACTTGTCAGGAAGCAACGCTTTTTTCCAACCTAATCACTTTCCTCTTGTTTTGTTTCAATTTTATCTCTTTTTGTCCCTGTTCTCGATCCTCTCTGATCCGCTCTCCATTCCTGCCACTCTGGCGGAACCGTTTCTATCCCAGTCGTATCATTTTGCTCTTCACATTCAGGACTGAGCTGCCCACCACCATTATGTCATTCAACACCTGCACTTACGGGAACAGCTCAAACTCGCCAAGTGCCCGAAAGCCCCTGAAAGAGCTAAAACCCTCGAGTAGATCTTGCCAAATTCACCTTCGGTTGTAATCCCTCAAGAGATACAACAATAGTACAAGACACTTGCCGAGTTTGACCAAATTCAAGGTGAAAACATTTCACGTGTTTTTACACTACATTCCTCCATGACAGCGGTTCTCAAATGGGGGTGCGGGTACCCCTGGGGGTTTAAGGAACTCCAGAGGGTATTTGGAAAAATCTTTTAAAAATAATTGTTGGATGAAATATAGGTTCATAAAAGAAATTTTATGTTCAGTGGGGTATTGAATTTCATAATTGTAAAAACCAAGATTCTCCCCCACACTACTCTCGTTACCTGTCAAGTTATTACCAGTATTTTATTTTTGTGAACAATTCTTTTACTATCATCCTAAAAGAAAACTTTTTAATAGGAATATTTTTCGGGCGACAAATGTTTATTTTTAATTATTTCTTTTTGAGGTCTCACACTTCAAATAGATGATTTTTGTGGACAATTTTATTATTTATTTTTTTTAGAGCAGATCTATTCTGATCCAAAAGAGGACACTTTATGTTTATTTATGTTTTTAAGGGCCAATTCAAATAAAGTTTGAAAGTTTGTAAAGTTCAACTCATTCAATGCCAGGGATATATTTTCACGATTTTTAAAGAGTCCGGACATTCAGTCCCAGAGACTAAAAGTTTAGATTCAATACTTAAGTATCTGGAACTTAATGACTTAATTTACTTAAGCATCGATTTAATGCTTAAATATCTGGGATTTATTGTCTTGATTTAAAAAAAAACAAAAACAAAAAAAACAACAAAAAACAGAATACGTCCCTGGCATTGAAAGAGGGAATAAACCAGACACCATGACATTTTTCTTTTTCTTTTTCTTTTTTTTTTTGCACTGGATAAGACTTACTTGGCTGAAACCATATTTCACAGGGGTACATCACTGAAAAAAGGTTGAAAACCACTGCTCTGCGATAACGACATCCTGCATATCTGATACAATTACAGATGCTGCAGTTTTAAAAATCCAGCAGAAATCTTCCCGACTTAAAGGCTCAGTGAAGTGCCTGGAGGATCCCTTCGGTCTTACCAGTTCACCCACCTTGGCCAAACTCTTCAAAAAGTGAACTTTCCCAAGCCGCAACAAGGCTCATCAAACTGTCAGGCTGTACTTTTACTCAAACCGTTGTCATTGTGACCTACAGCCACCAATTCATCAGAGCTGCCATCTTGGGAGAGGAAGCCACGAGGCTATTTCTGTAATGACCCAGATTTCCAGGTGAATTGGGATCTGTATCAATGTAATGAGCCGCAGCGAACAGAACGTATTAGGTCAAATAAACTTTATTCCGTGTGGATTTTAGCACTTCGTTTGCTCTGTCGCTGAATAGTTGCAATCACGAGCCCACGTTGCAAAAAAACTTTGAATGTACTGTACTATTTTGTAGTACACCCAAACGTGATACATCATTTGGAAAGGCCAGAATATCCTGTACTGCAGTGGTTCTCATCCTTTTTTCAGTGATGTACGCCTGTTAAACATGTTTTCAGCCAAGTACCCCTTAGCCAGTGCAAAGCATCTTAGACCTTTGCAAACTTTATCTGTATTAGTCCACAAAAAAGAATCATCCTAAATTGTCCTCTTTTGGTTCATAGAAGAAATATATTATCAAATAGGAATAACTTAATTATTAATAAATACTTTCCTACAAAAAAAATCAATATATAGTGTCAGACCTGTTCTAAAATAAAAAAATATGAATAAATATTTGTCCACAGAAAAATATTAAACATGAAGCCTACTGTTTCAGGATTACAGTAGAGATCTCTTCACAAAATAAAATAATGAATTACTAATAAATATTTGTCACCCCCAAAAAATAATTAAAATAAAGTTTAAGACCTCTTCTAAAAAATAAATAATTATGAATAAATATTTATCCACAGAAAAAATGCAGCTTTTGTGATCATTGTACAGATGCATTCACAAAAATACATCATTATCTTGACAGGTAACGAGAGGAGGCACATGACAAGTTGGGACAAACCCTTTAAGTATGGGGGAGAATCTGGCTTTTTACAATAATGACATTGAATAACCAACTAAATGTAAAATTTATGAACTTACATTTTCCTGAAACAATTAAATCAATAACTATTTTTAAAGGATTTTCAAAGTAGGGTTAGGGTTAAGGTTAGGCTAACCCTGGTTGTCAGGAAGGTGTACGGTCCTATCCCATCTCATCAGGCTTAATTTGTTGCAACTTAAAAAACAATTAAGACAACTTCACAATGCCTTAAAGAATGTCTTAAGAACAATTGTAACCTTGAACAAAGCGTGAACAATCCCTCACTTAAATGCACATTTGTGGCTTTTTCATCAAAACCATGAAAAAAAAAAAATGTTCAGCCACTACAAAGGTAGCGATCCTTTCAATCTCGTCAGGCTTTCTTCAAGGTTGCAACTAAGTGTTTCTTAAGACATTCAGGAAGTCTTAATTATCCTGAAAAAGACTTAAAGTATGAACATGTTCATGAGCAAATTCAAAAATTCCTGGCAACACAAAAAAACAAGACTTGAAGAAAAATTGCGACCTTGAACGAACCTGTAGTAATCTGACTATTTCTTTGTGGTAATCAACGAAGGTTGTTTCAGAAGCCTTAATTGCACAGTAGGGGGAATGTAGGCAAGTTTTGATTCTTTTGAGCCACTTAAGACATTCTAAAAGATTCTTAATTGTTCTGAATGTCTTAAATTTTTAACGTTCAAAATTCAAAACACATAAAAAGACTGTTTCAGAATGTCTTTTTAAAAGAAACGACTTTGAACAAACCCTGAACCTTTGTGAATCACAACAAGACTGTCTTGATCTCCTATCCCACTAAGCGGCGAAAGTCGGCAAGTGTCTTTGACAATAGCAGCTCTTATGATCTAGTCGGGCTTCGTTAAAGGTCACAACTGTTCTTAAAAGGTTCTGAAATGGTCATGTTTGGTGGCAATTTTGAAGAAAATTGCAACAAATGCAGTACAAGTAATAGTCTGGCAAACATTTGACCTTGAACCAACCCTGCCGAGATCAAAAGACTCTTTGCGAATATTTAAGACTGTCAGAATGTAACAAAAAAATTGAGACCTTGAACAAAGCCTAACAAGATAAAAACAGCCACTACCTTGCTAACATTCACCCTTCAGTGGGATAGAGCCTTTCAGAACTTCTGAAGGACAACTGTAAACTTCAACAAACACGCTCGGTCAAGGTTGTAAACGTTAGCCAAACGTTTGACAGAAGTTCGCCGGTATGACGTATGTCGCAACTAAAAACGTTATTGTGATCCGCTAAACAATCAAGACTCTCTCAGGATGTTTCAAACTGTTTCAGAATATCTTAAAAACAATTGTGACATTGAAGGCAGCCTGAAAAAAATAGGAGGCTAAAATATTGCATACATTGTCAAAACATGATAACTTTCAATATGCCACGCTGCCCCTTCTAAATGCTTGCAAATGGGAGGTCGAGAGGTACACCCTATAGGTGTCAAATTTAGCCTATGGCTCATTTACTGCCATTCAAAACTGGAAATATTGTCAATTTTGGACATATTGAAAACCCAGTGTTTTATCATGCATTCCCCTCGATTTTTGCATTCATCTTTGCAAGCCTATCAACTCCCACAATGCAAAAGGCTTTAAAAGTCATAATACTCTAATTATGACATAATAAATATCCCTATTTATATTTTGTAAATATATAAATATACCGTGGAGCTACACTTCCTATTTTTGCATGTTTACAGTTTTGTACATACAGTAAAATACATATATATATATATATATATATATATATATATATATATATATATATATATATATATATATATATATATATATATATATATATGGATCAGGCTGATGCCATATATATGGCATTTTAACTGCTTGAAAGTAAATATATATTTATATTATGGCACTTTCAAAGTCAGCCTAAGTTGGGCGACAATAATGCCATTTTACCAGAACCTGTTTGTAGATAGCATGTAGCAAGGTTCAGTAAAATTGGAGTGAAACATGGAGTAGACAAATTAGCTCCAGGCTTGATAGAGGAATCAGGAAGCTATCATTAAGACTGAAGAGATATAAATAGAATGCTGTGAGGAGGAGGCGATCTACGTTGCTAGCACTGGAATAAACCAATCCCAAAGCAGGTATACTATTAAGGTTGAGGGTTTACAGTGTCATTAGGGGGCATTTAAGAAGCCCCCGCACTGTAAAACATGGTGCTATTAGGAGAAGAGTGAATCGACCGTTTCCTCGAACATTTCTCTTCAGGTTGCGTTGGACTAAAATAACAGAGCGGCATCCCAGATCTTATCATTCAGCTCAAGCAATTACAGTACTTTTCTTGATCTAATTTGCATGTGGCGTTGTACATGATTGTGGCGTAATTCGCTGTTTTGAAAAAGAGTGTTTTAGTTGTAAAAGCCTCATTTTGACTAGATTCATATTGAGGAATTATTCCTTTTATGATGCTTTTAAAATTTTTGAAGTAATACTTTACATATTTAGTGAGTTTCAGAAAATGTGACTATTTTGTTTAGTTCAAAAAGTAAATGCGTAAAAAACATATTCTCCCGCCCCTTCTTATTTTTACTAGAATTTTATTGTCACTTGATTCAACCAGTCATTCTCTAGACATCATACTCAGTTAACAACCAATCACAGTTTAGCTTGGAAATGAAAACAGGGGAGTCGGTAGTTGGTCGGAATTTTCATACGACAGTAAACTGGAAAAGTATTTTTGTGACGGATTTGTATGTACATGAAAAATAATGTAGTTACTAAATCAGTCATAGGCAAAATGTTAATATTTTCACCGCTGAAAATACGAAAGTATACGTTATGAAACACTTTTGCTACTTTCCCAACTCGCTTATAGAATGTATATACAATGTATAACATTCACTTATTAGGTGCTGGGTAATTATTTTGAAATAATTTCTATATGTTGTACTTAGTAACTATTTTAGATTAAATGGTAACCTACGCATCACAATTGCCAGTAAATACAATCTGCCAAATGCTAATTTCCTGACCTGTTCTCTTTAAAATACAGGCTCCAATATTAAAAGATGAAACAGATTTGTTTTTTGTTTTTCTCTACTGCAGTAATTTATGTGACACAGCCTTCGTTAATTTGGGTCCACACATTTAGTTCTCCTGTTTATGATGACGTTTATTGGGAGGTTAAGTGTCAGTGGCCAGAGAAATTATTGTTTTCTTTTTTTTCCCCCTGTATATTTATGTAGTTTTAGTGTCATTACATTTATGTGTGAAAAATGAATATGACAACCCTGACCCAATCCTGGCAGGGGCGTTTCGAGAAATTTTTACTTGGGGTGGCCAGGGGTGGCTTGCAGAGTAATTTTCATGAAACATAATTATAAACTTTGGTTTACGATATGCATTGAAATGTAACTATGCAGTTAGTATAATAAAGTGGCAAATACGAATGGGTCTAAGAAAACTTCACAAATGTCAAAATGTAAGGCATGCCACAGATATCAACATTTTTGCCAGAGATGTGTATATGTATGTGTGTGTGTTTATATGATGGTAGTAGGGGGTTTAAAGGGTGGCCAGGGAGTGACAACCACCAGCATGTCACCAGCCCCTGAATCCCGGTGTCACGACTTGAAAAAACAATGCAGATGAGCACCTGTGTCTACTGTTCACAAGGATGAACAAAATAGTCACAACTACAAACAAAGCTGTTTCTTTTTTTTTTTAATGAAAGTCATGAAGAGTCTTCACTCTTTCAATGCCATAGACAAGAATTCTCGTCTTTTACAATAGCAATACAAGAATAAAATTCCTTTTTTTTATGAAGGGTAGTTGACACCCTCGACTACCCCTGACTAGTGTTTAAACCAATTGAGCACTGTAGTGATAACTG
Organism: Hippichthys cyanospilos; assembly: GCF_059441005.1. Taxonomy (NCBI): domain Eukaryota; kingdom Metazoa; phylum Chordata; class Actinopteri; order Syngnathiformes; family Syngnathidae; genus Hippichthys; species Hippichthys cyanospilos. The sequence goes on along the minus strand of NC_142381.1, from coordinate 15,738,974 downwards.
TGACCATTGGATAGCAGTATATATATATATATATATATATATATATATATATATATATATATATATATATATATATATATATATATATATATATATATATATATACAGCAAAATCCACCCGTTTTTATCCATCTTGGTGCGGACATTTTGTCACTTGCTGTCAAATTAAAATGACATCACAGTTGCTCAGGTTCTCAGTTAGGTAACAAAATGAGCAACTGTGATGTCATTTTCAAAGGACGGCAAGTGGCAAAAACATCTACCTTGGATTTGCTGGATTTGGATTCTTATTTCATATTCCACAAACAAGATATCAATCAAAATTTTGTGGGGTTGCGCAGAATATATTTCGTACAATGATTTTATTTGATTCATTTCCCATTTAACTCTGACTAGCGCGAGTATGGATCGCACGGGGGGAGCGACATTAAACCCCTCGGACCTGTCCTCAGTACTACATGAGAGAATATGGCCCGTAAAATTTATACATGGCTCTCCGCTGACATTCCACTTCATTGCGATCAGTCTGACAGAAAGCAGTGAACATTTAAGGTTAAACAAACCTGCGAATGACTCGCCGCCGTGTAAACCGCCGGTCCTTTTATGTGAGGCAACAATGATTGAGCTGTCACACTCGCGTGCTTTTATAGCACACATATATTTTTATTTGTTCAGCAGGTTCCCCCAGTGGACAAAGAATAAAAAAACAACAACAACTGAGATACTCGAGTCAAGTACTTGTGTTAACTATCATTTGCATTATCCAGTGTAATTTGCTGGAGTACTGTTGGTGTTACGCAAGCAGCATTGAAATTCAAAGGGGCTGTTAAATACGCTATATAAATAAAGTATACGTGTGCCATGACAGTCATTGCAGGTCAAAGAGCATCATCCACATCATAAAGCTGAGTTAGAAAATAAAAGCTGTGCAAATTTCAGGGCGTTACTTTGAGCATGCTAAATAAAAAAAACAAATAAAAAGGGTTAAAAAGACCATTCAGCAAACCATCCTATTAGTATTTCATCATTTATAAGTTAGACACTGAATGAGAGGCTGTTGTGTTTCCAACACAATATATGCTTTAAAAAAAAAAAAAATAAAAAAAACGTTGAGCGCCATCGAAGCGAAAAGACGTCAATAGCAAGCCTACAGAGAACTTCCATGGACATCAAATGATGTCAATATTATTATTATTATTATTATTATTATTATTATTGTTGTTGTTGTTTATTAATGGGAGTGGGCAGAGAAATGTTGTGGGCAGCTTTGATTTGATCATTAGGCTGGTCAAAAGAAAAAAAAAAAAAGGTCAGTCAGAAAGCTAGACACCGGTAGCAGTTTTATTTATTTTTTTTATTGTTAGCAAAATGAGCTATTTTTCCCTTTTTACCCAAAAAGTATTTTTTCCAATTTGAATTCCATCTATGTAAATACTCTCATGTTGCAAGTCGTCACTCTTTTACACAATTTTACTCACAATCTAGTCAAGAAATAAATAAAACATTAAAGTGTTAAATGACATACATATGATGGTATCGTGATTAGTATGCAAACAAAGCTGGAGATAATTAAGAAATAGGAAGAAGGCACGTGCATTGTTAGGCTCATTAGAGAATATGGCCGTAAGTAGCTCAAGTCACGTCACTCCAAAGGTAAATAAAATGTCATTTTCCCCTTAAATATGTTTTATTTATGATGTCATTTAAATATATACATGTATATTATTTATAAGCAGTACTTACTATACTGTTACATTACTAATTTTTAATAGGTATATACAATTTTGATGTTTTCACCTGGGGGTTTGCACGCATTAGCTAATTAACATAGGTTTCTATCGCACGCCATACGAAAATTTCGCCTTACGATCCCAACTCCGGAATGGATTCATTTCCTACGTCGGGGGACCGCCGGAGCAAATAAAAGACACGACTTCAAAAAGTGCATGTTATTCATGATCTCTTTTTTTGTGTATGCTGGTCCACCAGTGGCGACGGAGGAGTGTGCAGGCGTTGTGGAAAGATCTCTATTAATCTCTGGTATTACCGTAGCCATTTCCCACTCCTCATCACCAGCACCATGTGCTCTATGAGATTTAAAATATTTAAATCTGTAATCTGTAAGCATTAACGCACAGCCGCAAGACTGCTGTCCTATCCGTCACCGCGCTTCACCGCTTCACGCGACGGCACCAAGACACGAGGTCGCCTTTTTGTACCTCCGTAGTTTCTCTAATTTCTCAAGAGCGTCGGCGACACGGTGCCGGACCCCAGAGGAAAATTAGCGGTGAACTGGAAAGAAAAAGGAAGCAAAGAACTGCGGCAATGCGGCTCGAAAGGAAGCCGCTAATTGTTTCCCAAGCGTGTGTGACCCACTGACTCTAGGGGAGCTCTTTCCTTGTTCTCTTACTACGGGTAAACCGGCATTTATTATTGATTCGGTGGCACACACACTCATGGTCTTACACGGCGCGTTCTTGTTTTGTCAGCTTAGCGATGCTATATTAAAGCCTCGCTTCTATAGCCTCCATCCCTCGCCCGCGTCCAAGAGTTCCTCAAACTCTGAAATCGCAGCGAAGGAGAAATAAACCGAACGGGATAAGGCTCGGCAACGCTGACCCATATATGGATATTGGGTTGATGGAAGACACTCCAACGTGGTCCATTTAGCCAGCTCCGTGTCATGTCTTCATAGGACAGGCTTTTACTAAGCTTCTTAAGAGCCGGCCCCAGGGGATCTATGGAAGGATGGAGGTACTGACTCAGGCCTTATCTCCACCAATTTATCCCATGAATTAGACGGGCTCCGGCCTCTGTGTCCTGCCAGATCCACACAATACTCACTCCGTGTTAAGAAAATGAATAAGATAGAAAGAGGGGAGGCTTAACGATCGCTTGCGAGGATAAGAAGTTGGGGAATTGACAGAGGGAAGCGCCACGCTGACATATTCACTTTGACCTCCACGCTTGCGTTCACGTGCATCATTTTAATATAGTGGATTTACCGTCGCTTGTCGGCATTTTCAGGCTGGGTTTAGCGGAACAAATCACAATTGGAAGAACAGGATAGGGTGTTGAAAAGAAATAGACAGGGTGTCTGTCACCTTTGTCAGATAAATGGCCAGCGCTAGGCTAGTAAAAAGCTAACTGTGCGCTTTATTCCTCTTGGTTTTTCAAACGACACGCCTATCGATTATTATGATAATCGTTCTTTTTTTTTGGTCAAGTAATTTGTCGATAAATCAGATTTTTTTTAACCCTTTCACTATCTTTGGGACAATGCGTCCAACAGCTTTTCAAAAAATCGCAACAGGTAAAGGAATCGTAGCAATAATGTGAAATGGCATCCCAGCAGTTCATTAATTAATTGCTATTGGTCTACAAACTCTCGTGGCATTTGGCCACTTTTCCAAAGAGAACAAACCAGTGCTAGACCGACTGTCAACAAGGTAGGTTGTGTTATACGATTTCACGCAGATTAATGATCCAGAACCATAGAAACATATTGATAATATGTGCTATATATGTGTAATATACATTTACATTGTTATTATTATTATTTATAATTATAAAATACCAATTATAATCGCAGGCTTTGTAACATAATATATGGAAGTGGGATTTTTTAAAACTAATTTTCCAAGTATCCTAGACCCACAAACAAATGATATATGCCATTTTATTTTTCAAAAACAAAAATCAGTAGTGAAAGCGTTAAATGGTAAAATTGTATGACAATGGCAAATGCGCTGCAACTGACAGAATGCCAAAAACACTGGAAATAGGAAGAATGAAAAAAATAACAAAAAATGGCATACATTAAATATGCATACATTAAATAAAAACAGTAAAAAAAAAATAAAAAAATAAGCAAAAATCCAATCACAAAAATGCCTTTTGGTCCTGCCTCCTAGTGGAGCCAATTCTGTTGTGTGGTGTCAACAAAGGTTTTTTGTTGTTGCCGCAGTTTATCTTTTTTTTTTTTTGCATTTGTTTTCTGTCCTAAGTTTCATTTGTTTGTGTGCAGCCTTTTTTTTGCATTTGTTTTGTTGTAAATTTGCTTTCATTTCATTTTAGTGGTTGCTTCTTTTTTTGCTGCATTACAAATATGCAATTTGTCAGCCACATAGCATAATTGCCTAAGTCATTTGAAAAAAACAAACATTACATACATATTCATTTTTGAATACATATTCATACATATTCATTGGTATTCTTATTAATATTGAAAACTAGATGTATGATCGAGTAAGCAAAAGGAAAAAAAACAAAAATGTATTTTTGCATACCCAAAAAACTTGAAATATAATCAATCATAATTTGTTCAATGACTTGATTACTACATTGATTCTGACAGATTATTCCACGTTGTTGTCATATTTATGACAATGATATCAACCCAATATCCACATGAAGCATCAAATCCATCTGCCTGCGTCTCCATCAAATCCACCAAAATCCCATTATATCAATCATGCCACCACTTGGACCGGCATTTTGCGAGTATGAAATATAGTCTACTTTCTGTCACCAAATTGTCAGGTGTGTCGGGTACAAAACAACTGAAACTGAAAATGCTCACATTTACATTCCTAGCGTAGTCTTCTTTCTGTCACAAAATTGTCATTGGGAGTGGGGATAGGGAGGTGCAAAACACAGTAAAATACAATGAAAAATACTTATTGAATTCACATAATTTTGTCAAGTGGTTGCAGAAAATAAATCAGGACCCAGATACATTTTTTTAGTTGATGTATTGTCTACCTAAAAAAAAAAAAGTTTCACATGATTCTCGAGTACTGTATATTCAACCACCATTTTTTTCATGCCTTCACATCAAGAACAAGACTCACATCTGAAAAAAAAAACTATGCAGCGTGCCAGTTTAAGCTTGTGCAAAGGCTTTCCTTCTGCTGCTGTCATGTTTGTCTTTCGGCACCACATCTCGCTGCATCACATAAAGCGTATGTGATGCATTTTTTAAATCTCAAAAAGGAAAAACAATCAAAAATAGCTCCTCACTGCCAGTGCGTATATTATTTCATCCCAAATCTTAACTCAGTAGGACATTACAGTGGCACTTTGTTTTTCTTGCTGGGTGTAAATTGTTTGGCTTTGTAAATAATTAAATATATGATAACTTCTGGCCAACAGAAAGTGCCGACATAATGTGTGACATCTGCTTTGTATATTGATGTAGAGGAGGCGATGTCCAAAATAATATTTACCAAGCAGACACTGGTGGTTGGCAGGGAAAAACCTGTTAGTCAGGGGAGATGTTTTTGGGCCATGAACAATCTAAAATCACGGTTAAATATGTTATGTGGAGCAGATTTGAGGCCTCATTTTGTTCCAAAAGCATTTTGCTGGTACAACAAAGTGTCATCTGCTTCTTTCCATTTCATTAACAAATCACATAAACGTGTATATACGTATATCCGCATTGGTTTTACTAGAAAATACCTAAAGGGTAAAATGACCTAAAGAAAAAAGATCTAAATCAAAGCGCTGTCCCATCCGTATGTGATTTATTCAACTTTGGAACTACATTCATAGAGACATTAAAACTAGCAACTTCAAAAGATCACAAAAAACATTTTCTGTTTTATTTTGTCTCATCTGCCAGAATGCACATCCATATAGACTTACGAAAAAATAATATATACAACGTATTGCGAAGCAATCACCATTAACACACTTTAACAATATGCTGTTTAATTTTCCAATCAATTTGCTCCTAATTTGAAAAGAAAATTGTATTGTTCTTGTCACGGCCTCAGAAAGCATTGAATTAGATTGCTGATACTTGTTACAAACTGTTACTGTTCAAAACTGTAATTGGTGAAATTTTATGTACCCCCAATTTTATATGCCCAGGAGTACCGTATCCTCATTTGAGAACCTCTGCTAAAGTGCTGTATTAAGTGTATCTTTTACTGTGCTTTTGAAAGTATAAAAAACTTGGTGTTTTGTGAAAATTTTGTATCGGATGCAGATGTAGACAAACAAAAATAAAATTGTCTCATGTTCTCCTGAAATCCAGTCATTGATTGGTGTCCACTGTTGTGTCCATTTTGTCTCAGCAATACAGAAAAACCTGTTGCATCCCACACAAACACAAACTTTCAAAAGAGTTGGGCCAAAAATAACCCAGATATGAGTCAGGATTGACCCAATATTTGGGCCAATTGTTGTTGTTTTGTTTTGTAAAACCACACAGAAAATTGGATCAAATTGACACAAATATTGGTTTGGCTTTTATTTGACCCATAATTAGGTTAATTTTTTACAACTGTTTTGAGTGCATGATCCATTAGAGGAAAAGCCAGGATGTCCTATCAGTGGTGCAAAGCCTTCTCAGGTAGCCTAAAATAACCAGATATTATTATAACTATAATAAACTATAATAATTATAATAACCATAATAAAAGTCCATTTAATTTTACATTTTTTTTTCTAAATATATATTTTATATATAAAATTATTCTCCATATTCTGTTCTTTTCGTGTCATTTTATATCCATTTGGTTATGCTCCTTGCAGTGCTGTAGCTTTATGTTAAAGTTTTTAGCCAGTTAAAATTCAGCTAACTTGTGTCGCTATGCTGCGTGAAATCTGATTTGCCAGAAGCCAGGGCATTGGCATCAACGCAGCGCGGGCTTCTGCGCAAGCGCAGATGGATATGTCAGTGGCCCTAATGCTTAATAGACAGCTGTAATAGTCAATCGAGCCTCAAGTTCGCCATCTAGAGGCCTCGCATTGAACGTGACTTGACTGAATGCTTACTGCACAAAGGTGGTGCTATAGTGATCCATCATGTTTAGCGTTGGAAGAAGTTAAATAAAATTATTGAAAAATAAACAAACAAACAAAATGAAAAAATGTTGCTCAACCGTAAGCTAACGGCAACCATGAGGCATAGCGAAGCCAGTTCCGCAGACATTTGGCAGAAAATTCAAAAATACTCGCTTTTTTTTTTTTTTAAGCCCCACAATTGCTGAAGAAGAACAAAACAGAAATTGGACCAACGCGACTTTCAGCATTGGCGTCCATGTCAATACAAAAGGATTTATTATTGGAAATGAAACTCAAAGCAACTACAAGCAAGTCATGAAAGTCTTTCTGAGGAAAAAAAGAAGATTGGATTTTGTATGAAAGAAGTGGGAGACGTGTTTTAGTGAGTCCAGCATTTGATTTTTTTGTTTTTTCATTTTTAATATGTTTTCGTAATTTTATTTTGTTCAAATTCTATTAGTGGTAAAGAAATAAAATGAGGTTCTTGTTTAAAAATGCGATTTGTAATTTAACGTACAATCTTGTTAAAGCTTGCCTGATTTTTGGTGTCACATTCTGTCTGGGTTTTTCCTGTTGTGGCTTTATTTTGTAAAGTTTGACTTATTTTGCTTTTGGGTTCGTGTTGTTTTTCCCTGGCGTCTGTCGTTAGTGTAATTTGTGTCACCTGTCATGAGCGTGTTCCAGCTCTAGTGTAGCGCTAGTGTTTCGTGTTTTGCCCAGCTTCTGCGAGTAATAAATCATTTTATTGAGCCCATCTGATTCTGCCTCCCCGCATTTCAGATCCGCCTTCCCACATCCGTCGCCAACATGCCGCACCGACATGACACCTGTTGGACTTCATAAAACTTTGTAGAAAAATCATTTAAAATTATTTTTAATTATTTTAAGTTCTGGCAGTATCACGTAAAATGATAAGTTTCAATTATTGATGCAGGTTTATTGATGTTTAAATGCTCTGGAAAATAGCCTGTGTAGCCCAGTAATGAGTACGTGTGCTTCCGAGGGGGCCGAATCACTGATGGCCTAAGTGTGAAACACACGGACCATCACTGAAATCTATATACCAAAAACCAATGCCCCCTACACTGTACAAAATTCAGTAGGCTGGCTCTTAAGAAAAAAAATCTGATCATTTGAGAGGTTCAATTACACATTTCCCTCTGAGTAATCACTGATACTGTTTATGATACTGCCAGTACTTTTTGGTGTCTAAATTTTGCGCACAAATTGGCAACAGAATTTTCTTTAAGATGAATAAGATGATTCACAAACATGTTAAACTTTCACAGTATCGCGGAGATTACTACTGAACAAGACTTTTCCTGAAGTATTGGTAGCTAGTATCGTCAGACTCATCAATTACTCAATACCTCAAAGTAAGGCCACTGTCGATACCCATTCATGTTAATAATGTTGTAAATAATTTAAATAAATGCTCCAATAGTTTTGGGTATGTCATTTTCCTTTCAACTTACATTGCGTTGCGTTTTATTTTATGTATTGTAAGTCAGAAGGGAAAAGGGGTGACGAAAGAATGATTTCTACGTTGGTATACGACAAACATCAGTCGGACATATTTCCGGTCAGAAGTATGCATTTGGGAAATTATTCATTTCCTCTTCTGCGTCTTCTAGACAACATGTCAAACAGAATGAAGAATATTAGAAAACAAAAATAACCTTGCACCACCGCTCTCCGTCGTCTCACTTGCACATCTGTGCTCCGGCGTACACACAGCCCGCACACAATCCAGACAAGTGGATCGGGAGCAATAATAGGTTGAAACTGAAACACGAGTGCAGGAGGCCAGAGACCCATCATGGCTCAGCCATGTCACATCAGGGCGCGACAAACTGCTCAGGTAAGAAGGAGGCCCGGCTGACCTTTCCAGCATACTGAGGCTCATTGCATTTTTTCCTTGTGGAGACCTACGTAAACACACAGTGGCACACTTTGAACCGCGCTACGAAACGTATTGGAGTGCTCGGGGGCGGGCTAACACGTGGGCCTGTCAGGGATCATTCTTGATGGACCAACCCTTCTGTTCCACTGGAGAACAATCTGTCTGGAAAATGAACACAATCGGCCGACACTGTTCCCGGCATTTATTGGACGACGACTTCAACAGAGATGCCTTGTTTGCAGTAAATGAAGCTTATGTGATTTTTTTGACAATGCAAGAGTCAAAAGTTAAAGGATGTAAGAGTGAGGTGGAAAATTGACTGGGAAAAACAGCTTGATTTCAATCCACTCCTCAGACAAAATAAGCAGGGAGAAAAATCGAAGAACCTCAATACTTGTGAGATTATAAACAATAATCAGGATGTTTGATACCAGTATTTACTCTGAAATTGCATTTAACACAATGAAAAAAAGGGTAGAAATATATACTGACAAAGATTTAGGGCTGGGGACAAAAAAAGTTGACCAAGTAGGGTCCGTCAATTTTATAGGTTGACTAAAAACATCTGCCTTTGTAACCAACAATGGGAAATTTCACACGTTTAGGCTAATTCCCACTTGAAAAATGAAAAAAATTAAATGATGTTCAATTATTGCAAATTGGAAAAGGCGCATCACAGCAGTACTTTGGAGGAAAATAAAATACTGCCAAAAAAAAGTTGACCAAGTAGGGTCCGTCAATTTTATAGGTTGACTAAAAACATCTGCCTTTGTAACCAACAATGGGACATTTCACAACTAGGCTAATTCCCACTTGAAAAATGACAAAAATTAAATAATGTTCAATTATTGCAAATTGGAAAAGGCGCATCACAGCAGTACTTTGGAGGAAAATAAAATACTGCCAAGTGCCGAATGCCAAGACCCTCTTGACGAATGGCTTCATTGTTTGCCATTGTTTGTAGTGCACCACCTAGTGGCAGAAAAGCTGATGCTATGTGTATGCTTAAAACATTTACTGATTTAGTAGCATTTTTGATCATTAGTATTTCTTAAGTACTATTACATGTGTAATGTACATATAACATTATGTATGTAACTAAAAGGTGGTATTTGTTGACCTTAAATGCTAATTGTTAGCAAGGTAATGTTAATCACGATTGCTACCTGGAAAAGAAAATTCTGTGCAATATGTATAGAAGATGATAAATCATGAGTAGTTGTATCGATTCAATTCTACTCACGTTCAACCTTGGCAGATGATTAAAAAAATGGAGTGGCCGGGAGGGGGGGTTGTTTACTAGATTATTCGTCGGAATAATTGATAGGCTAATCAATTTTAGGAAGATTCGATAACGACGGCCCTAGAACTGATGCAACAGGCTTATACAGGGGCCTTTTTTCTTAACTTCTGATTTCAAATGAGTAAACCATTAATTTGCGCTGAAATCTTAAATTGGTTTCACCATCACGAGGGAAGCTCCAAAATGGTCCACGAAAAAAAAAATGAGTTTGACATCCCTGGTCTAATAAAATAGGCTGGACTACTTGCTCATGTTTTTTTCCACTCAAATAAATCACTATGACAAAGAGCATTTGACATTTTCACTTGCTCGTTTCCGGTTTGGAACCCATTACTCATGGCTACATTATTTGAATGTGTGCCATAGCTTCTGCATACTGAGCTTCTTGTGTCCAGTCCAGGCTTCTCCCGGAGTGAAAAAAAAAAAAAAAAGTGGACAGTCATATGCAGCCTGCAGCATCACACCGCTTTTAAACTTGCATCACCTTCTTCTTCTAGTCTATTCTCAGAACATGCACTTTTTTTGTAACTTAGCAAAAAGTGAATAATTTACCGCGTGCCCCTGTGCAGTGACAAGCGTTGGAAAACACATCGATTCACCAACATTGATTAAATATATTAATCCCAGCTCATAGGGGCAGATATATTTAAATAATCAGATCTCACATGCATTTGAATAGAGCGGGCTATTTATGTAAAAACTAATAGGAAGCTTGAACATGAAACACGATTATTATACGGCGGATTGGAACTTCTGTGCTTCTTTCATGTGGCTGCAGTCATTTTTTTTTTTTGTGCGGGAGCTTGTGTGTCACTCCTCCATCACGCACACGCATTGTCTTTTGGAAAGTAACAAGTGTTTGCAAAGGGCACATTTAGCAAAAAATCAAGCATATATAAGGACGCGAAGCACTACTTGGCGTTTGCTGAAACGCGTCGAATCCGCGTCAGTGGGGGTTAAAAAAAAAAAAAAAGACTGCATGCATCCTACGTTGGGGCAACGCGTTCCAAGTGAGCAAAAAAAACATCACTTCGCCGCTTTTTTTGCCCGCATGTAATAAATACACACTCACGCTGCTTATTATTAAGAGTCAGAAAATGTCTCACCTGCACAATCCAGATGGAAATCCCCCCATAACCGTGCGTGCGTCTGTCTTTACAATAAAGAAATGCAAAACAAATTACGTGGATAGACTCCAAATCCCCCAAATGGCCTTTAAAAAAAAAAAAAAAAAAGATTAATTCTTTGAGAAATAAGCCTCCAGTGCAGCAAGTCTCATTCCGATCTCCCCGCTGTCATTTCCAAAAAGGTGCCTCCAGTGCGTGAGTTGTTTCCAGCGGGAAAGCTCCCCTCCCCTTCTTTTTCTCTTCTCTTCTCTCCTCTCCTCTCCTCTTCTCGGTCCGCCTGCCTGCCTCTGGAGTGCTGGATGCTCTTTCGCCTCAACTCGAGGCTCCAACGCGAGCCTGGCGAGAACGCGCGGCGCGACCCCGCCGCCTTCTGCCGAGCTCCGATTGGAGCCGGAGAGGAGGGAGAGTTACTAGGTAACCAAGGGCACACGCAATATTCATAGAGAAGAGCAGAAGCACTTTGATGCCTTCCAACTATGTGCGCTGACTATCCGATTCAAAAGTATTTATGATAGGGTGAATACAGCAGACGTATAATCTATGGCTTGTTTATTCCACCTACTTTTTAATGCATAGGCTAGTTTTTCCACACGGTTGCTTTGATATGCACCATTCCAACTTCGACATCTTTCAGAAATTCACATTATTCAGGGTATGTATTAACCTTTTGTGCGGTATTTTGTCCAATCTTAGATTTTTACATCAAAGGCATTTCACATCAAAGGGAAAGCATTGAAAGCAGACATTCGAGAGCTGAAATTTCACCCTGATGGTGACATGTCAAAGTTCAACATGGCATGACCACTTAGTTATCACAGTTCCAAAAGTGTGTGGAGTAATTCGTTAAAAAAAAAAAAAAAATGGAAACAATACTGCGCAAGGGTTATCCCTTGTTCGTAGGGCTGCACGATGATGACCAAAATATTGATCACAATTATTTTGGTCAATATTGAAATCACAATTATTAATCATTATTCATCATGTTGCGTCAAACATGACTATTTATTGACCGTTTTTTAAACAAGCAGTAGATAATCAAGGCTTGATACTTACCAATAATAATAATACTACTACTACTACTAATAATAATAATAATAATAATAATAAACTAAAATAAATCAATAAAGGAAATAATAATTAATGGAAAAATTTGGCACACAGGGCAACACAGCTAACTTACTTGCTGAGTGCAAACCAATAAAAAAAGCCAATGAATAAATCCACGGTATTTCCCATCAAAGGGAATCCAATGAGAGAAGCCAGTTGAGATCTTAAATTTTACACAGAAGGTGACAACGTGTAAAATTCAACATGGTTCACTTCCACATTACCAGGCGTGTGTCACCAGTTGGGTAAAATACTGCAAGAAAGATATGGAAATCACCCCAAAATGATCAAACGTTCCAAAAATTCAATTTTCAACACAATTCAAAATTTTTCAGCCATTAATATTCAAAGGTTAATGTAAATTTATCTTTAAAAAATCAAAATTTGCATATTTTTGAGCAATATCATTCAGATATTCTAAAAAGATTCAAAATTCCACCTTTTAACATGTTTCCACATTATCATTATCAATATCAGTTCACACCAGTTCAAATTCCCTTCATTTCACATCATTTTATTATTCACTATCATTACATATTTTTCCTGGTCATTTTAAATTTTCATCAGAATTATCATTGAGGTGCATTTTCAGTATTGTTCTTGCAACAATTTGCACAATTCTATAAAATTCAATATCATTTAATGCAGTTCAATTGCTTTTCATATCATTGACATTTTCACCAACATCCTTCCACATCATTCTGTTAGTCACTATTTTTCTATTTTTTAAGTATCCACATCATTCTGTTATTCACTATTTTTCTATTTTTTAAATATCAATTAATCTCATTTTAAAATTTCACCAGCATTTTCATTTTGTACATTTTTATTATCATTATTATTTTTAATCATTGTTTATAATTCAGAATTATTTAAAATAAATCATTGTCATTCTACATCATTTAATGTTTTTTGATATCTTGTAAAATGAGGGTGATGGATGGCTCGATGATAGATAGATAGATAGATAGATAGATAGATAGATAGATAGATAGATAGATAGATAGATAGATAGATAGATAGATAGATAGATAGATAGATAGATAGATAGATAGATAGATAGATAGATAGATAAATAGATAGATAGATAAAAATCTTAAATCTTATCACCTAACAGGAAATCATCTCAAGACTTTTGCTATAATTGATAAGAGCATCGATCAAACATTTAATATAGTTGACCATTTTGACCGCTTCAATACTGGCATATTTATGATGAAAAGCACCACTTGTGTCGTTCCACACTTCATCTCTATTGCATCCTCCTCCAGTGTCTTGCTGACACAGCCAGCAGCGCCACCACAACTGACAAAAGCGTCTGTTGTCGGTTGCAAATATTTGGTGCGAAAACCGCTCAAAACCGTTAGCAGTTTTGACTTAAAATTGTTCTGGTCTTGCCTTCATCACTTCTTTACCGTTGATTTTCCTTACACCGTTCTAAAAATTGTGTTCAGCTTCCCTTTTCTTGAATTGAATTTTCACTTGCGCAGTAGAAAGTTGGAATAGTCCATTGCATGAGATAGGGGGAAGGAAGAATCATTAGATCGCCACTATACACATCTTGGTATTTTCTAAGTGAACTTTATGATGTGGATGATGCGTTATGACTTGGAATGATTTTTAGTTCACTGCTGTGCATAATTAAGAATTAATAGCACACATTTGTTTTGAGACTTTGAGGGTGTTCCCAAACGTTTGACTGCTAATGTATATTACGGAGCAAGAAAAGTCATGCGCCTGAACCTACCACTATGAATAGCACACAAAAAACAAAAATGAAATCATAAAACGGCACTAAGCATGTGTATCATACATGATTCCTCTTCGGCTGTAGCAGCCAATCATACTGTCCACTTCCTGGTTTGTTGGCTTCAGTACCACTATAAGTTCCCATATTTAAATTTTAATCTATTTTAATCAGATGTGTTAAAACTTAAAGAATTCATGTATATATTTATTGGTGAGCAAAACCTGTTTTGCTAACTGAAGGTTTGTTTTGATTTTATTCACATATTATAATTTTGCATTGGAAAAGTTTGGTAATGAAACAAAAGGTGCATTCTTTATTTTGCTAAAAAAAATAAGTTATTCTCGAGTAGAAAATTACTATTTAGCAAAAAAAAAAGATTTTAGAATGATATGTTTTAGAAATGTAATTTCAATACTGTGATACCGCAATATTGTAACATTTTTGCTCAAGATTATCATATTGTCACATTCTGATAACATTAACTGTAGTAGTCTACTACAATTAATATTAATAATTTAAGGGGTTTAGTAGCATTTATTGGGGGGTCGGTCTATCAATAAAAAACTCACTTTAAGAAATGACTTTCGGAACATATCAATTTCTTAAATTGAAGTACAACTGTATTTATATTTCAAACATTTTATGTTAAAAAATGTACTTGGACAACATACAGTCATGATGTACAATTTGCAAGGCAGAAAGACTGAAAAACAGAACAAGGACTATTGATTATTGTGATTCATGTTAACTTATTTATTTTAAAGGTAAATAAAGGGGGAAAATTGCGCGCTTGTAATTTGCAGGGTGAATTTCTCAAGACAATATGAGCCCACTTCAGCCACACAATATACATTGATGGAAAAGTGAACACAAAGACATTTGCAAATTGCAAATTAAATGGAGGGATAACTGCGGAACCGTGATTGTTCCCCATGTAATAAAAACCGAGGGGTGCATGAAAAACAACCGCGGAGCCTTGATTTGATTTGACCAGTGACAGTGTGTGAAAATAAGAACCTTGTGTCGTGGAACTGGGTCAGCAACACCTTCTCAATCAAGTCCTTGACTTTGCTTCTGAGGCCTTTGTAATCAGTAGAAGAGCCAGCACACTCAGTCCCAAGGCACTCATTAAAAACTGACGGGAATCCTTTGCCAGAATGGACAGACATGCAATAAACACCGAGGAACTTTTTTTTTCTCCCTTTAGTGAGGGGTAGCGTAAGAATAAAAACGGCACATTTGCATGATAAGGTGTTATAATGTGAGAGCTTTTAAATTTTCTTTTCAAGTTATGACGAATGAAAAGCTCTTTTTTTTTTTTTACTGTTAAACAGGACATGGTTGAAATCATTTTCCTTCTCCGTGCATTGATTCCCCACGGGTCTTACAATCAGACAAGAGGATTAATACCATGTAATTTATTAATGCGACTCACTTTTAATAAGTAATTATTTCCTCTATGATTTGTGTTTTGTTTTTGCTGATTTACTCCATACTAGTATGGCTAATGAAATTACAAGCAAGAATATTGGAGCTTCTGAAAAAAAATGACATAAAAAGATGTGAATGCAGTTTTCCTTCTCATATCATGGCAGTGATGAGGCCTACATTCCGCAGGTAAGCACAGGCAAGTTGCAATTCTGCTCTCAAGGCGAGTGTCAGCTTTGAGGCAGGCAGATGAATGCGGTGCCTGTGGCGATTAGACGATTTCTGGAGAGTAACATCAACGCCTCAGGACTCGGTATGAACGTCACAATGTCAAAACGTGTTGTCGTGCTCCATTTACTGTCTGAAAATTATGTATTTCGGTCATTCATTGCGGTGGCCAATGGATCTCATTTATATATATATATATATATATATATATATATTGGGCTACAAGCCAGAGTTTGCATGTTCTCCCCGAGCTCACATGGGTGCTCTCCAGGCACTCTGGCTTCCTCCATTCCAAAAACATGCTTGGCAGGTGAATTGGACATACTAAATTGTCCTTACAGTAGGTGTGATTGGGTGCGTGAAAGGTTGTTCGTCTCTGTGTGCCCTGGGATGAAAACCCGTTCAGGCTGTCCCCCGCCTCAGCTGAGATAGGCACCAGCAAGCCTGCGACCCTTGTGAGGCTAACCGGCTCTAGAAAATGGATGGATGGATGGGCTACAAGCCACACTGTATAATAACCTGCAACAACAAAAAAGTAAATCAATAGGTCTCATGTATTTGGGCATACTGGACTGTAAGCTGCATGTTGTAACATTAGATATTTATGCAGAATTTTGGAACATGGAAGTTTTCTTTTTTTCCAAACTAACTAGTTACAGCTACATCCGTCACGAATAACCGGGAGCAAGCGAGGACCCCAGCCAGACGCACAGGTGAATGTAATCAAGACAGTTTATTAACAAAAAGGTACACGCCAAGCGTGGAACAAATGAAGCCAAAAAGACAAAGTACAACAGAAATCACAAAGTACAATATAAAGCGAGACAAACGTGTCTGTGTCTAGAGATCAAAAAAGGGGGGTATTTCAAAAACGAGGGAGTGGGGTCCACCAGAGAGCGACTGGAACAAAGTACAACCAAAACACACGTGAGAGGGCAAAAATCCAGAACAGAAAAGTACCAACCAAAATTCACTCAGGAGAGAAGGAAATGCTAATAGGGACCACTGGTGCTTCCCTAGACTGCAGAGGAGCTTGGCGAAGGTATAACCCGGCATCACTCTCTTGCTGTGGCTGGCCTTGAAAAGCTTGCGTTGGTAATGCGCCACAGGTGTGTGGCTGGTGGCCCCGCCCCCTCGTTGCTGCAGGACAACCCCGCCAAAAAGCAGGCACTGGGTAAACTGGGAACATGACAACATCATGACTTCAACATAGACTAAACATGCCTGCATGTTTAGAAATAAGAGCAGAATCAGCATATTTCGTATATAATAGCAACACACTCAGATTTTTAGAATACGGCACCAACACAACAGTAACATGCAACTACTAGTGAAGAGTGCCAAGTAAAATAGCAGTTGAAACTTAAAATCAACACTTTGAGTCTCTTCTGCCATCTTCCATTGTTAATTGAGAGATTGCCCCCTGGTGGCTAGTGCTGTGCTGGAGATAATCAAGAAATACGAACCTAGCCTAGCGTATGCTACATTTACTAGGGAATATGGCCATAACAAGCACCACTCAAAGGTAAATAAATCCTTTCTATATTTTTATTTATGATCTTCTCTGATTGTATTCATTGTATATTATATATACGTAGCACTTACTATTCTATTTTGGTACCAATTTTTAATATGTATATACAATTTGGATGTTTTTACCTGGGGTTCTAAATTTAGTACCAATTTTTAATACGTATGTGCAATGTGGATATTTTTACCTGGGTTCTAAACGCATTAGCAATTTAACTTGGTAAATGGACTTTCACTTATATAGCGCTTTTCTACCTTAGGTACTCAAAGTGCTTTACACTAACTAGTCATTTACCTACTGATGACGCAGCATCAGGAGCAACTGGGGGTTCAGTGTCTTGCTCAAGGACACTTAGACATTGTCTTGATGGTCGGGGGATCGAACCCACGACCTTTCGGCTGGGAGACGACCACTCTACCACCAAGCCATGCCGCCCCCGATCCAAACTTAGGTTTGGATTGCCCGCCATATGATAAATTTTCCTTACGAGCCTAACCACGGAATGGATTAATCTCGTAACACAGGGGCTACATATATATATATATATATATATATATATATATATATATATATATATATATATATATATATATATATAAATATATATATATATATATATATATATATATATATATATATATATATATATATATATATATATATATATATATATATATATATATATGTTATTCATGTAGTGCTCTCAGCTCATACACTGTAAGCTTTAAAAAGTAGCATAAAGCCTACCTTTAATATTCTTTAAAACAATGATGAAGCATGAAGTAATAATGGATTTGTAGTCAAAATCACATATGTGATGGTTATTTCCTTTTTTTTAAAGAGATACAATCAGTGATTGGCTAAAACACATTCACTACAAAATGCACATTTTATTCATAAACCTGTCAAATTCCCACAGAGTAAAAATGCTATTCAAACAATAGACAATGGTTTTGATTTATGTGCTGGTTTCACAAAGTATGATATATTGAGCAAACAAATCCACGATTCTACATATTTATCATCTAACAGACACTATAAATGTAGTAAGTAACTCTAAATATCTCAAGTTTATTTGTGTATCTCATACAAATGTCTGCTCGAAAATACATAGGCTAGCTTTAGTGATGTACGTTATGCATTTGATATCACAATACAGTTATAAAGTAGCATTAACATTCACTGGATATCTATATTTGCAAATACATTTTCATTCATAGAGAGGGGCATTTATTTTTCAGCGAAGTAGTATTTAGGATTGCCTTTTCTATGGCTTCATCCAGCATAATAAAATGGTTTTGCCCTATCGTGAACAGTCATTCTATGCCGCACGCTTCAGAGAACCAACAGAGGCACATTACAAGGATGTCTTTTTTTTTTAAGCGTGATCTGTTTACTTCTTCAGACTGCAGTAAAATAATAATAATAAAAAAATAATCTCAGCCAGGCCATGATCAACATGCTCAGCATTTTTTCTGCCCTTCAAACTCTAGTTTATAAATCCAAGCTTAAAGTGCATGTGGTGGAAACAAGCAAAATATCTATCTGCAGAATACATTTGAGGTATTTTACACTTATCTGCATGATTGCTGAAACACTCCTATTTAAAAAAAAAAATACACACACACACATATATATATATATATATATATATATATATATATATATATATATATATATATATATATATATATATATATATATATATATATATATATATATATATATATATATATATATATAATAATCCTGCTTTTGCCAATAACTGAGCATTACATTAACAATCAGAAGCAGAACCTTAGGAATCATTTTTCCAGGAAGTGATGCAAAATTAACAAAATTAATGTTTTGTTTATCACCTCGTTTAGAATTCTAATTGATTGTAAATCCCTTAAACATCAAGCTGATACGATTTTGTGTAATGATAATGCTCCATTATGATTAACTCATGCAACCTATGTTGGCTTGTTTGTAAAGCTAATGTAAACTTTTTCATACTAGCATTGCATTTTTGAGATTTGACTCATGTAGGCTTGTTTACAATGCTAATACTAGTTTAGTATTGCTAGCGTGGCTATTCTGAAGCAGTCATGGGTAATATTTGCTCATTTAATGTGCTAATGCTAGCATAGAACTATTATTATGATTCTGCAAATTCTCCCTTTAATATTCTCTCTGAGTTTTACAAGTCTATGTTTACTTCCAGAATGTTATGGTTGTTTATATTTGCGGGCCATGTAATATTAAGCGCCAATTAAAGCATACATTTTTTTTTTTTTTTAATCCTTCCTCATCATAAACATTTATTTTTATCTGGGTTGGCTCTCAGGATGAGGTTGATTGTTGTATCCGACATCAGGCTCATTTTCAGGTACACACCAAATCCAAGATATTAACAAGGTGGATTCAAGCTGCTTATAATACTAATAATGCATATTTAGCACCACAGTGCGCATATTTAGACACGCTTTTCTTTACAATAATCTGAACGTCATAATCATGAAACAGGGTTAGTCACAGCACGTGTCACTGCCCAGGGTGGGAGTGGGGATTTAGGGATATTTTTGTGCCAAGTGCCGAGGGCTCGGCCGGTCTTTCCGTCACACAAGGGTTTTAAAAATGCTAAATCTAACATGCAAAAACTAATGTGCCCAGATGATTCACTTTCGCCTCTACCCCATTATCACATCGGCTTATGCTTAAGTATTATTGCTTAAGTTGCAGAGGTAGTAAGCAGGATACCGCAAATCAGAAATTTTAATTTGAGGTGTAAAACTCTAAAGTAAAGAGTCACCAGTTGAGAAAGTGCTAATGGTATACAGCTTTGCTGTCTGTTTATGTGTAAGTGGCTCTCATGCTCAGATTTCCATATTTATTGCTTGAAATCCTTCTGGGAGTTCAACTGAATGCCAATCGTGGCGCTGACTCACTTAGACACATATGCATCCGAGAGCTTGTCATTTACAACCCATGATTGATTCCATCCCACCTTTTCATGTTCCAATCATGATGCACACAACGGGTGTTTGTGGGCAAGATAAAGACCGAATTGACAGCTTGTAAAGTACTCCTGGAGTCCTGACGTATGTTTGGACTTTTATGCCAGCGATAACTACAAGCTCAAGGAGATGGTATTGACAGACAGGAGCAACAAAGGCTAAGACAAAGCATGTTGATTTTTGTCGGAAGCAGAACATGGATGTCATTTTTTGTGTGTTTTACTATGGAGTAAGGAGGAAAAAAAGTCAACCAAGTTGGGAAAGTCTATTTACCATGTTTGTGTCACTGTTTTCTAAACGGACCCGTCTTGCAGACACAGGCAGTTTAAAAGTTTTAAAAAATCAAGTTTGGGATCATTTCCTATTAAAAATAAGTGTGACAGAAACATTGCTCAGTATCTGCAAAGCGGAAACTGCATGCCACAGCAATAATTCGAGAGGAAAAAAAAAAAACACACACACACACACACACACACAAAACAAAAACAAACAAAAACACTCGCAAGGTCTGTCTTGGCACACGGCTCAATTTTCTGTCTTAGTGCACCACCTAGTAGCCCAAAAACTGATGCTTTTTGTGTGCTTAAATATATTTTCGAATTTGGTAGTTCGGAGGCTTTCATGAAAAAATACTTCCAAGAACATAGGAAACTGTTGCTACAAACAATCTATAGTAGCTCGGGGTTAGGTGTTCAAATTTTAACCAGTAGAGGGCAATCAAGTTTAAAACTTGTCTGGAAGGAGGAGGAGAAGAAGAGGGGAAGAAGGAGGAGAAGAAAGAGAAGAAGAAGTTATAGACCTCATTGTAGCTAACACCGAGGTCCACTCCAGTTTGATCATGGAATATTGTTAAAGGATGATCTGACGCTGACTCTAAGGTCCCCATTAACCACGAAAAACGATACATTTGCTTCCACTCCAAAAAAAAAAAACTCACTTTGCTCTTAGTAGCTAAGTGAAAATTAAAATTAATAAAAAAATGGAAGGACAAGGATCAACCGATAGAATAATCAATTGGATAATCGATCGATTTTTATTCAATTTGATAGCGACCACCATAGTAGGCCAGGCTAGAACTGAACAAAATGTAAAAATAAGAGCTTCAACAATTCTGGGAGAAGCTGTTTATGAACTGAGGAAACAAAGAATAACCTTTCCGAAAGTGATGGAAATGCTACAGCTTGGAGAATGAAAGGATATGTTAATGATCCTGAACTCATCTGTAAAACTCAGCAAAGGTAATATCGTAGCTTGGTCTTGCATGGCTTCTTCTGGGGCGAGCTCATTACTCTTCATTGATGTGATTGCCAACACATGACTGCAGTAGTAAAATGAACTCAGATGTCAACCAAAACTTTTATCTGCTAATTTAGAGAAATATGTATCCAGATGGGTGGAGAGATCCTCCATCACAAAGAAAGATAATGACCCGAAACAAAGGTTTTAAACCAGCCTAATATATCTCCATACTTAAACCCTATCGAGCATGTGTTTTAGCCACTAAAGAGAAAAGTTGGTTCACATGCTTGACCCAAGCAAAAAAAAGTCAATATTTTGTGGTTTAAGACAGCAAAACCATCAGCAGCATTTAAAACTGTGGACATATTAATAGTAAGTGTTTGGGATTGTTTAGCCAGCTAATGAACATCATATTAAACAAATAACTCAATCAGTAGATGGCCTTTATCTTACGCTTACGTTAGCATGAAAACAAAACGTTTGCAATGTTGGAGGCTGCTGGAAAGTGTGAAAGTTGGATGCTGAGAAGAAAGTCAGAGAAAGTGACAAGAAGCCAAAAATGATAGACACATAACATCCCCCCCCCCCCCCCCAGAAGCCTAGAAGCTTGTTTGAAAGTACAGCGGACCCACGCGTTACAGCGTCCCTGGCTTGAGTTTTTTTTCCATGTTGCGATATGGAATATTGAGTTTTTCCGTCCCCTCTTTAAGGTGTTTTGCCCGCTTTGCATCAAAAACGAATGTCGTGACCCTGTATTTGTGTTGTTTTGTCTCCATCTGCAGATGTTTTTAGGTAATTGCACTTATTTTCGTTTGCCGTCAAAACCTCCATGCAACGCGTCACTACAATGCTGGTCTGCTGTTGGTCGGCGTCTTCTCACAGAGATGCTGGTCTGCTCTTGGTCGGCGCCACTCGTTTCAAAATGGCGGAATGGTAAAGCTTTGTTCTATCTCGAGTGGTTACGAAACTGAATTTATAGTGCATTTTACTGCTTAATTCAAAATTGAATGGGTTAGCCATGGGTCCCAAGATTCCTAGTTATGTTAAAGAGAGAAGTAAGAAGATGCATTATAAGGAAACGAAGCTGGAGATAATCAAGAAATATGAAGCTAGCCTAGCCTAGGCTACCCTCACTATGAGATACGGGCATAACAAGCGCCACTCAAAGGTAAAGGTAAAGGTTTTTTATTTATGATGTTTTCTGATCATATACATGTATATTATATATACATAGCACTTACTATTCTATTTTGTTGCCAAGTTTTAATATGTATGTCCAATTTTGATGTTTTTACCTGGGGTTCTAAACGCATTAGCTATTTAACATAGGTTTGGATTGCCCCGCCATACGGTGAATTCGCCTTACGAGCCCAACCGCCGAACGGATTAACCTCGTAACACGGGGGCCCACTGTATTTGAAAATGTTTGAGAATATTTGTTAACACTTTCTATCGTACTTATAATTATGTTGATGAGTTTATCCGTAAAAAAACGTTTACTGTTTCCGCATGCATCTGATTCAAGTCTCCCTCGTAGCTCTTTGAGTGCATTATAAATGGAAGTGCATTCATCCTTTAAAATAATAACAAAACCGATTTGGTTTTACATCATAGTTTTAATTATTACTTCCCCAGCCGGAGCTCTCCTGCGCCGTTTGTAGCTTTTGATCTAGTGCAATACGCTGTTTACAGTGGAGAAGGAGGAAAAATAGCTGCAGGACAAAGCAAGCTAACCAATTTGCTGAACCTTGTCAAGGTTAGCAGCACCACATCCTCAAAGCAAATTCATTTCACCACTCAAGTCTGCATTAGCGATGCAACAAATCTCTTTTGTCTCTACACCTGCAGCCATGCGTACCCACACACACACACGCACACCTACACACACACAGTTTGAATAGTATTTGAAGAAATTGTGTATTTTAGTTGATGCAAATGTATGCGTTGCCATTGTGAACTACGAGTCAATTATAATGCTGTGGTTATTCGGGAGCAGGCGGAAGGTGGAGGCACCTCAAGACATTAGTATGCCAATGTGTTTATAGGCCAATTTCACCCTGCATGCCTCTGGAACAAAACCTCCCAAATAATTAGCATTTCAACAGAATATCACTTTTTACTGCCGCTTCCCGAGTCTGTGTCCCGTCGCTGCTCCTATTTCACATTTTCTTGCCTGGATGCATCATCGCTTTGGTGTCAAATTGTCTTCAATGAGTTGTAATGAGCAGAACCACGCCGGGAGAGAGCTCTTTGTGATTTTGTTTGTTTTTGTTTGCTTCCCAAATTGTACCTCCCAAAAAGTTAGCAAAGATCTGTTCTTTGGGAATTTTCTCCGATCTTATTGGAAGTCTGGCTCACGCCGGGTACGAGAAATGAACCGAGTGGAATTATAACTTTTGCATGCAGCTCTCGTAGAATGATACAAGGTATCACGGTGAGTTTCAATCAAACGTTTCAGTGAGATTAAATGTTATTATTGAGAGCAATGATTGCTTGAGATTCCTGCTACACAGCGCTTTACAATGAATACTAACGTGTGCAGATTTATTCTTGTCCTCGTCGCTATCAGAAGAGTAAGGTCTCTCAGGAGAATAACAGTCTTTTTTGATAGGTCTGTAAGTACAAAAACCTCTGGCGCTGCAAGTCTGCTTTCAGCTTGACATGCGTGGGTGTTGTCATGCAAAACGTACTCTTGGAACGACCACACAGCAGGTGGTTTAAGTCTTTTGGCAGGTTTTTTTTTTCACTTGTTTCTGTGTATGTTGTGTTTTAATATAATCACTATGTGGTGGAACAAAATTTGTAGACAACAAAGTGATCATTTTGACAAGACCGTTTTTTTTGCGAAATTCATCAAATTACTAGCTTATGGTGTGAATAGAGAGGAAAATGCCTTTTTTTGCTAAGGACAAATTAACTCATTCAGTGCCATGGATGAGAATTCTTGTCTTTTAAAAAAGTAATAACAATCATAAAAAATACAATTCTGGTCAAATACGTTTTTCGGGGAGAAGAGCTGACACCCTTGACTGATGCTTACCTAATATAACCCAATTGAGCACTGTAGTGCTAACTGTGACCACTGGATGGCAATGTTTCCACACTGACAACACAGCTATTGCCTACACCAATTCTAACTGAAAAATGGATGTCAATCCTTCATAAAACACCACTCATATTTACATAGACATAGCAGACAAAATTCTTGAAAGGTGAGGTAAAATTCTAAATTTAATACTTGCCCTCTAGAGGTTTCCTTTTCCAATAATGCTTGGCACTGAAAGTTAAACAGTACATTTAACATACTGCTGGTATGGAAACCTTGAATCTCCGAATTCATGACTTTTCAGGAGACTCCAAAAGTACGTTTAAGCATTAGGACTGAATCGTGAATGAGAGCAAGCCATTTTCAGCCCTTCAGATCAGAAATAGAAATGCAGTGGACCCCCGAGTTACAACGTCCCTGACTTCTGTTATTTATGTGCCCAAAACAACTCATGAGGCTAGGGGCTGGGCTGTAATTGTGTTATTTCATCTCCATCTGCAGTCGTTTTTAGGTTATTACATTTATTTTTATATGCATGTACAATTTTGATGTTTTTAACTAGAGTTCTAAATGCATTAGCTATTTAACATAGGTTTGGATTGCCTGTCATGCAGCGAATTCGTCTTACGACCCCAACCGTGGAACGGATTAATCTCATAACACGGGGGCCCGCTGTAATGTGTAAAAAGTCACACCCACACAAATGGATTCACCAATAGATTTAAAAAAATGTGACTTAAGAAGTTTTGGTGATATGATGAAAGCCTGAATCAAGACTAAAAGTGAAATATGATGGAAGTGTGTTGTTTTTTAGTATTTTTTTTATGCGTTATGCAAAATGCTTTCAACAAGTTTTCTTCTTATACATGGTCATGATGGCAGGTGCTGTTTATATTTAACTTGGACTTGATGTGACAGTATCAAGTGTATCTAAAGCAAAACAAATAGATTACCTTTTGTGCTTTAGTCTAAGTCTCACATTTATTCTTCTAAGACCCTTCTGTCTAGTTCTAAATTTGTCATATTTACAATCTGTTTCACAGTCTGACTGTTAAGGATAGGAATAGCCTGATCTGAATGTAAAAGGTTCCAAAATCCAAAATGGTGTCTGATGATTTTCTGTTAACTCTTTACTGGGCATGACGGCTACTTTGGGATGATAGTCTAAACAGACTAAAATGGCCTATATTAGGCTCACAGTTTTCTATTTTTAAGTCCTTAACAAGCAAGAATTGATTGAAATTTAGGGGTATGTTAGAATTCAAGCAATGGCTGTTAAGGCTTTCAGCCGTTTGCCTTTTTGACAATTGGCCGAAAGTGGCCGCTGTCCCCAGTAAAGGGTTAAATATGTTAAGAAGTTACATTTTAGTGATGGTTACAAGATTTGCGCAGTTGTTTTGTTTTAACATGATGCATAGAATACATGAGGGCCTTGCCCTTGACCAGTCCTTGAGTAATTTGAGAATCTTTCTTTTGGGAAAAAAAAAAAAAAAGCTTCTTGCTTATGTACCTGCTTATTAACGTACATATCAGAAAAAAACAAACTCTCTTCATGACAGTAAAACACACTAGAAAAGGCCAACCTCAAATTTAACTACAATATATGAACACGCATCTTGATATGCTTTAATTTTGAAGTTGTTCCTGGTCTCAGAGTAACAACTTGACTAGTCTTTCTAGTGCTATTGTTGCTCCCAACTCCCGATACAAATAACACAACATTCTTCTGAAATCATGTTCAATCACCAATTCAGACTGCAAACAAAATGACTTAATTACATTGCCATATGGCACCTTTGCCGGTGTCAACCGTCAGCTTGGGGCTCCGTTATAGCTATGTCTAGGATCAATTAGTGGCTATTTAGCAGTGCTTGAGTGCTCCATATACCGTAGTGCGAAAGACACAAATGACTCTGCACACTTTGATGCTGACAGCCTAACAAAGTTGCCGTTCCCACTGATCACATTTTAACTAACCATGCTGACGTTCTGTAAATGTGTTGTTTCAGCCGCCAAATTCATCTCTCAGACCATTTCTGCAGAAAGTGCCTAAAATCTTATGTGTCTAGAGACGAAAGCAGTAATTTTAAATAATAAAAAAGCACAGTTTAATTTTAAGTTATCAAAAAAAAATGATGATAATTAAAACATTATTGTCATTCATTATCATGTTGAAACCAGGGCATCGGAGTAAATCAACGCAAGCACAGGAAAACATACAAGTGCCAAGAAGGAATGCTGGAGCCAGAATCGAACCCTGCATGTGAGGCGAATGTGCTAAACAGTCTGCCAATATGTCAATGACTTCATTCAAATTTTCTATAAGATATCTGGATTTGGAAAAAAAAAATTGACAGCTGCAGCACTACAGTACAGTAGAGTAGAAATAATACATAGCTCCTGTATTCATTCTATCTATCTATCTATCTATCTATCTATCTATCTATCTATCTATCTATCTATCTATCTATCTATCTATCTATCTATCTATCTATCTATCTATCTATCTATCTATCTATCTATCTATCTATCTATCTATCTATCTATCCATCCATCCATCCATCCATCCATCCATTCATTCATCCATCCATCCATCCATCCATCCATCCATCCATCCATCCATCCATCCATCCATCCATCTACAAATCTGGTTAAATAAAATAAAATGTTGGTGATCAGATTAACTTTTTGGCCAGCCTGTATAAACTGTACTAGCAATTATTCAAAGGCTACTATTATATAACCTCTTGAATTCATCTTCAAAACAGCTGTTATTTTGACATCGGCTAGAGACCGGCTGGAAAATGGAAGTTTCAAAGTCAGAGCTCAAGAATTGCTTCAGACAGCAGTGCTGAACTGCAATCCAGTAAAGTAAAACACTGGGAAGTTTAACATTGCTGCTCTCGGACTTTGTCATCCAGACAGCAAAAAGAGTCTCAATTCCAGGCCCCAGAGGCGTTACCCAGCTTCACATACCCTAAGAAACACTTGAGACCCTCTTGGGGCAAGAATATTACATCATAATTGTGAAGAGCTAAGTTCTCATCCCAAAGCGGCAGAGCTCTAAAACCACGGGTTAGTTCAGGCTTTCCTGGGTGTCATAATATGGGAAATGATACATAAGGCACGACCTTCATATTCTCTGGCTGGACCTTGCCAATGATTATGGATCATTCCCTCACCAGCTCATTAACTTTGCCTTGGGGGGTCTTCTCCATCCCAGGCAACATCAAAGACCTGTTTGGCCAAGTACGTTGCAGACCATCAGGAATTTACAACACGCTGGCAGCAATGGGAGGTGGGTACCACCCTGGGATTCTCCATCGTTTCCATTCTGTTCATTACAGCTTTTGAGATTATTCTCACAGGGGTAATAAAAAGCGCCGTGGCGGTGGAACGGCCACTAGGCCAGAGGCTCCCACTATTCAGAGGCTGTATACGTGACATCAGCACTATTCTTCAGACGGCAGCTTTAACAAGTTGGCTGAATATATTATTCAAAGCCCGACAAAACGTAGGTGAGAAAGCCTTGATGCATTGTTTTCAATTCTAATACGATACTGATATTGTAGCCGAGAGTACTGTCCATGACCAAGATCAGACCGTAACAGGAGGAATGATATACTCTCCATCCTGGTGCCTATCCTAGTTGTCTTTAAGCAGTAGGCGGGTGACACCTTGGACTGGTTGCCAGCCAATTGCAGGGCGCACAGGGACGAACAACCATTAACACACCCATCACACCTAAGGACAATTTAGAGGCCCCCATACACCTGCCATGCATGTTTCTGGAATGTGGGAGGAAGTCAAAGGGCCCAGACGGAATCCACACAGGCTTGTGGAGAACATGCAAACTCCACACAGGAAAGCCAGAGCGACTCTGAACTGTGAGGCAGGCGTGCTAAGCACTTTTCCATTCAGCCCTGATACATCCTTTTATTTGTATTTTTATATAAAATACTGCATTGGAGACACTTGACCAAGTGATTCTATTGAAAAAGAGAAAAATATTGTCAACAACAATCGCCAGCCACAATGCCAACATCTAATTATTACTTCATTATCTCCTTCACACACTCTGCATATGCTAGCTAAATGCCATCCGATTCTTTTTTATTTTTAGGTTATCGGATCAGGAAACCACTACTAAATTTTTGGATGTAATGGTCAGGCCCCAGGCAACTACTGATTATGAGCTTGAAGCACCTTGCATTGGGTCATAAAAACCAGTAAACCCTCATATTAAAAATGAGCCGTGATGTATGCCGTATCACTGCCACCATGTTTGTAGTTTTTTTGTATGACAGGGTTATTAGCACCCTCCTCAAAGTTGCTGAGAGCCCCTATGATAGAGACTCCCTGACGCCATGACAAAAGTACCATTCAGCTTATTGTAAGTGGATGTTTCATCAGAAGAGCTATGAAAATATTTTGAGAGGGTCAAAATGTTTATTCGTGTTTATTTTTTGTGCAGAATTTTGACCATTTTTGGCTCAAATTCCTCCGCAGTATTTTAGCTGAGGTATTGCACATTCCTGGTAGCGTGATAACTAAGGGGTCGTGCCATGTTGAACTGTTACATGTTGTCACCATCTGAGTGACATTTCAGAACCCTAGAGTCTTTTTTTTCTTCCGTATCCCAATTGATGTGAAATGCCTTTGAGGTAAAATTCAAAGGACTGAGCAAAATACCACACAAGCGTTGAAAATATTCTTGGTCAAAATGAAAGCTTTCAAAAAGTATCGAATATTGTGACTACGCTTTAAAATTGCCATTCTTTCACTTTATGAAATCTTCATGCATATGTTTTAACTGAAAATGTGAATGAATTCAACTTGATCTCAATACAAATAAAAACAGTTTCAATAAAGTGAGTGCATAATCCGATCTGGTCCACTCTAAACTTTCTAAAACCAGTAGAAGCGCACTGATGGATGCAGCCTTCCAAGGTTTGGGGGCAAAAAAGCATTAAAGTCAATATCAAAGGAGAGTGCATTTCAATTATTTATTAAGTGAAGAAAAAAGGTAAGGGTCAGCTTCATGCTATTACAAAAGAAGAAGGCAAGAAAGAAGAAGCAAAAAAAAATCCCGCCCCCCAAAAAAAGAAACAGCAAAAATTTGATTAAAAAAAAAAAAAATCAAATGTCACGTCGTAATTCATTGTTGTTGCTGTTTGTTTAACTACATAGTACTGCCAAAAGCATTAGTGTTTCCGCATATGAATCCAGATTTAAGTCAGATTACTCTCCCTGACCTGTAAAAGCTACGGGCTACAGAGAACCAGCAGCATCGGTGCTATTGTTTATTTGTGGTGAAAGGTCAGCTTCTGCGATGTCTCCGGGATTTAACTCAATTTGCAAACATGAAAGCATCTGGCCACTCGCTTTCAAATGTGATTGCATCCGCATTAATGTATTAGAAACGTATGCGAGTTTATGCAATGTTGACAGTGAACATGTTTTATGTACTGACAAAGTTGAACACAATTTTTGCTGTGGCACCGGTTGCGTTCACGTATAAATTATTCCAAATTATAACACACTTATTTTTGTCACTTTTTTGATGTGCTTCTCAATCGATTTTTTTTTTGCCAATGATCATAATTAAAAACTTTGACATATTTCAAAGAATTATGGCATGTGGCTATTCGTTTTTGTCTTTTTTTTCATCCAATCGTCATTTTTCCAATCACCAAATCCCCCACGCACTAATCTGCCTCATCGCCAGTCACTTTACCACACGCACACATGCACCTCACAAATCCTGCACAGTGCAGGAAAGCTGCTGAATACATGATATTTTGCACTATCATCCTCAGATGTAAACTGTTTTTTCCATTCCATCAACTCCATAATCTGAATCTAAGTCTATTTTTTTATTAGTGGTTCATTATTACTGCCATTATTTCTCTATTACTGTTCGTTTGTTTTTGTTTTATTGCCTACTTTATTATTTGCTCCACTGTGGATTGTAGTCTGCTCGAGGAAGTGCAAAGAATAAGAATTTCATTGTGTGGTATTATTGTGCATATAACAATAAATGAATTTTCAAAGTTTCACATTGTCCTGCCAAAATTAACCCCTTAAATACTAACAACTCAATAAACAACATATTGACGTTATTTCCATTTGAAATGAAAAATGTTCAGCTTTCTAAAATCAACATTGGTATGAATTTTCATATTCCTGCATATTTGAAAGTATCAAAGAATCCACAATTCTCAGGAACATAGAGTAAATTTTCATGAATAATTCATTCATAATATTACATCTTTGTCATTAATATTGCATACTTTTTTTAATACCACTACATCATTCCCATTCAAAAATGTCAGTTCATTTAATTCACGTTTGGTATGATTTTTAACATTCTATTTAAATAAATTAATTAATTAATTAAAATAAATAAATAAATGAATCCACCGAACTTTAATCACTGTACTGTAAATCTCCAAATATAGGACACACATGTGTAGGATGCACCCTTAATTTTAGGGTCAAATTCAGATGTTCTCTAGATTACCATATAGGACGCACCAAAAGTTTGGGGACAATGTAAAAACTATAGCAATTCAGAAGAAACATAATGTTTGTAATTCCTTAATATTTTCTTGCGTTTATATCCATGAGTTATATATTTATTGTGGGTATATTGAGGAAGACCTGAGTGTAGCTTCCGGCAGTCAGTTGTAATTATCATGTAAGTATTACTTTGCAAAAATAAAAAATGCCTGTATCTTTCCCTTTCCCTTTAAATATTTTGGTTGACCATCTTGTACCATTTTGAATGTTCTGTTCACTACACGATCATACAATCCAACTGTGTGTTCATCTGTTGCATGGATGTTGGAAATTGAGTGACCGACTCACTGAACCATGAACGCGTCCAGTGTTGTCTTTGCAGGTGTGTTTGTGAGCCTCAACACGTTTCTATGCGAAACCCCACGGGGATCTGCATAGAAGCAAGCTGACATACAACTCGTCCCCTCCCCGCTTGTGCCGACAACACATTCTCCCACCTGCAAAGTCTCCATCTGCTCCCCCCACTCGGCAGAGCTCCGCAAAGTGCCACAGCCAAAACACACTTGATGCTAAAACCTTTCAATTGGCTGAGACAGTCTTCTAAACACAGTCTTTTTCCTCCCAAAGTACCGTATTTTTCAGACTAGAAGCGGCACCGGTATATAAGCCGCAGCAGGAAAAATCAAGAAAACAAACAATATTCGTCACATATAAGCCGCACCAGACTATAAGATGAAGATTGTGACATCAGATATTGACATAAAGTTTTTTGTCCAAAATATAATTAATTTTTTGGAACTATAAGCCACACTGGTATATACAGTAAGTTGCATCAGAAAAAAATGATCAAAAAAAACAATATTTGTCAGACATAAATCGCACCGCGCTATAAGCCCATGTCGTAACATCAGATATTTACACAGAAAGGTGGTATATAGAAGTTTTTTGAATGGATGGGTGGATATTTTCAACGTAACACCAATAGAATACTGCAGAGTAAATAAGCAGTTCAAACTCCAAATCAATACTTTGATAGCATCGTCTTTTGTCTCCCTTCTTTTAATTGCTTGATTATTTTAGTTGACTGATAATCGCATATACACTTTTTACCCTTCCCAAGCCCCCCAAAAAGCTCATAAACCCTTTATCCATCCATCCATCCATCCGTCCATCCATTTTCTATAGCCGCTTATCCCTACAGGGGTCGCAGGCTTCAAAAACCCTTTAAACGATTATTATTAAATGATAAGGAAAATGCTTTAAAATGGTAACAAATACATGTTAGAATTACATTTGTGAATATAAAACAAAATATAATAATATATGAATAATTCAAAGCACTACTAAACTCTTTAAATCAATCATATTAATTGTAGCAGTTGACAATGTGAATGCAGTTCACTTGTTTGCCTTGAGAAGTTACTGGTGGGTTGGTGAGTGCAGAGAAAGATAGACACCTTATAAGGACATTTAATTTGTATGTTTATTTGACATTTTCAGTGATCCGGAAATCATTTACAAGTTCACAGGAGCAAAAATATTTATTTTTTTGATTATTCTGAGCATGTACGTTTACTTAAGTTTAGTTTGGGGTTATGCGATGAAATTGCTGCGTGATCTCAGTGCTGAAGTGAGAACGGCGTGCTAACAACGTGGACATCAGATGCGGCAGCCCAGAGTGTTACGTTATAACTGTGTTTTTTATGTGAAAATGTACAATGTAGCTAATGTCAATTTTATGTTTTTTAAGGTGTAAGTATAGTTGGTGGGAAGTATAGTTGAAATGAGTAAAGATGAAAAGTGGAAGATCACCGTAAACATCAATGCAAGAAACTACTATCTCGTTTGTGGGCAAGCTGCCATATTAATAAATTATAAAAATTAATCACAAACCGCTAACAAATATGGTAGACATCATGAGTTGTGATAACATATTACATTACAGTCATGTTGTTGCAAGCGCTGGTGTCTCACTTCTATTATATGCCAACAATGTTGCCGTTCTGAAATTTTCTCCCGTTACTAGAAACAATATTTTCCACTGAGGCGTTTCTTAATCTGAATTTTTTGTCACAAGTGTAACAAGTGTTCGTAAGTAAATGTTGCACTGTAGCATATTTTTTTAAACTCTTTTGAGCATAACCATGGATCCACATCTTTTCTGTTTAATTTCATAGTTGTTCCATAAATTGACACCTTGAACAGGTACACACATTTGCTTTATGGTGGATTGTCTCTGGGGGCTAGCAAGAAAAAAAAACAACCTGCATACAAGCGGCACTGAACTATAAGCCTCAGGGCTCAGATCATGAGAACAAAAGATGCGAATTATAGTCTGAAAAATACAGTATTTTATCTTAGCCGGGTTGTTTTCTCGTTATACTGTGACTGAGGCAGAAAGAAACTAAAAATACAAAACCCGCAGATAAGCCGCACTGAACTATAAGCCGCAGGGCTCACATCATAAGAAAAAAGTTGCGGCTTATCCTCCCCCTCCAAAAAAAGGTACACTCCAACTGCTCCAAGATGGCGGTCCGTGATGCATTTAAGTGTCGCGACTTTGCAAAAAAAGACGAGCCGAGTCTTTTTGTTGCATTGCTCGTTATTCATGCGTATGCCCTCCAGACCAAAGTGAGCACCTTGCTGGCAATCCCACAATAAAGCAAATGCATAGTAAAAAAAAGCAGCAGCTGGACCCTAGCAACCTCTAGAAGGAAGATATATGGGACCTGCAAGGGAGTGAATCTTGATGGAGGGGTGAGGGCACTTTAAATCCCATTACTACGTGATCAAAAGTCATTCCTCTTCTCACATTATGCAATGAGGCTACAGTCGCGGCTTATAAAGGGGGACCTCAACCCCTCAGAGGTAACAATGCAGACACAGTGTGAGGTGCGCATATTTCTCTTCATTAATAGATCAATAATGCAAGGGAATCATATGAATAATTTTCCCCCTAATGGATATTGCATGCTGAGAAAGGATTTGCAGTTGCAGTTTTTAAAAATTTAGCGTGTGAAATGATGCATCCCTATGTGACAAAGTGATTTTTTCGGGGCTAGGGGAGAGTAGCGCAAATGCATCAGAAAGCATCGGGAAAAAGGAATGGGAGTGCAAAAGGAGAGAAAAAGAGACCAAGGCCAAGACATTAAGCATTGAGCTGGAAAGCATTAGACGAGCAACTGTACTCTGTCAGCCCGAGACTGGGCTTGGAACCACAACATATTTGGTATAGAACAATAAGATTTTTGCCGGTCCAAACCAACAAAGTAATCACGCCCAAAGATTCTTCTGTAGGCTTAAAAAGCAGTATTACGCAGCAAAACTTCCAATCAGTTATCATTTTAAAAAGTGGGGCCCGTCTGTTACCGCAATTTTCAGACTCTTAGCTGCTACTTTTTTCTCACGCGTTGAACCCTGCCACTTAGTGTCGAGTGTGGCTTATCTGCAGTTTTATTTTACTAGCCACCAGGGGGCAATCTTCTAGTCTAGAAAGGGAGACAGAAGAAGATGCTATTGAAGTATTGATTTTGTGTTGGAACTGATATTTCCTTGCCACCAATGGGGCACTCACCACTATCAAACACATACATGCATATTACTGTTGTGTTGGCGCAGTATTCTAACAGTGCAGTATTCTAACAGTCCGATTGTGTCTGTGGCATGTTGAAAAGATGTTGGTGCTGCTCATATTTCTAAATGTTGCTGTAATCAGGCCGTTTAGGTAAAAAATTTAAAAAAAACAAACAAACTTCTATTTACCATCTTTGTGTGTTACAACCAACAACTTACAGTCCAGTGCATCTTATAGATGCCAAAAATAGATTTTCTGTTCAATTTTTGTCATCATGTTTTATCATTCAGTGTGTCCTATAGTCCAGAAATCACAGTACTTTTTTTTTTGTTTTAGTTTTTTGAAGCTAGAAACGCATTACAATAACCACAGTACATTTCAGATTATTATACACACCCCTTTATGTACCATAGCAGTAAAGATCAAGGAAAACCTTTGAGTTTTTATTCAATTTGTACATAATCTTTGCTTTTTGATACGATATTTTTAACACTTTTTTTGAGCACAGCCATTGCTTCACATCTTTTCAATTCTATTTGATTAGTTCTAAACAGTCCATAAATTGACACCTTGAACAGATACACACATTTGGTTCATGGGTTGAGTGCCCTCTGGTGGCTTGTTAAAAAAAAAAAAAACTGCAGATAAGTGGCACTGGACTATCTATATACTGCAGGGCTCAAAACATGAGAAAAAAGTTGCAGCTTACATTATTTTTACAAGATAACATTCCCAAGACTGCCTGTGTCTCCAATAGGATACAACTAGTTTAAATAATGCAAAGGCATCATTTAAATTGCCAAACACGAGATACCTCAAAAATACTGTATGTGTGCTAGTTTTCTTCACAGAATCTATTTGTGATTGGAATCAGCGAACATACATTCACAGAGAGTGGAAATGGTTTCCCCAATCTGTCTGAGTAAACAATACGATGTTCTTTCTTCATTCTGTTATCAAAACACCCGGATGGCATACCGCAGATTGCATGTGCATAACCTGTCATTGCTATTGGGGGGAGTTTGACAACCTATTGGAATTTAAACCAGCACGACAGCACACGCAATAACATATCTGTCACAGCGGTGTGGTTGAAGGAGTTCCAGAATCACAATGAAATGTGTCAAGTCGTTTCATAACCTTCAGCGACACATCTGCGAATATCTGAGGGAGAAACCAACACAGGCACATGACAGTTTACAGTTACAAATACGCGGTGGGGAAAAAAATATCCAAATGCTTTCCGACTTCTTCCCGCCTCTGCGATGCTACCTGCATCCCCTTTGCTAGCATGACATGCAATATGCATACGTTATCAAAGTTAAAAAAAAAAAAAAAATCAGCCATGAAACTTTAATGAAGAGTGGAGGCAAAGACGAGAGGCCGATCCGCTGGTGGCGATGTGGAATTGTTTTAGTGAGGCGTGACGGACAAGAATAAAAAAAAAACCTGCGAGAGGAAGAACAATGGCTACGGGCATTTGCATTTCACATGTGCGAGGAGCCACCAGCGCAATTATACATGGCCGACACGGGCCGCTATCCACAGAGCGCATTTTCATGCTTGGAACAGCCTGGCCTGGAGACACGGCAGCTCAGGTGGCAAGAACTGTTAACTCATTCAATCCCAAAGACGTAATTTTACGTCGTTTTTCAGCAATCTCGGATATTCAGTCCCAAGTACGTTATTTATTTATTTAAATGTTTTTAACTCTACATCAGTTTTTTAAAAAAATATATATATTTGCTTATTTATTCCGAGAAGAGAATTGACCTGGGATTGAATATCTGAATTCTTTATTGACATATACAGATGTGTAAGGCAGGTACTGTTAACTCATTCAATCCCAAAGACGTACTTTTATGTATCTTTCAGGAGTCTCAGACATTAAATCCCAGGTACTTTTTAAAATTAATTTATTCAAAAAATGGCTGTATTCATTGAGTTATTTTTAATTATTTTTACACTTTTCTTAAAATAGTACCTGGATTTGAATATCTGAACTCTTTAATGACATATACTAATAAAATGTGTTATTTTACGTGGCGAGGACTTAACTCATTCCATTACAAAGACATACTTTTATGCATTTTTCAGGATTCTCATGCATTAAATCCCAGGTTATTTATTTAGTATTTATTTATTCATTTATTTCTATTTTTAAATTATTTATTTAATTATTTAGAAAATGGCTGAATTAGTACCTGGAATCAAATATGTGGATTTTTTAATGATATATAAAGATGTGTTATGTTATACTGTAAATACGCATTCTGTGTTATGTTAGGTGATATCCACAGTTAACATTCAATCCCAAATATGTATTTTTCAGGAGTTTCAGACATTCAGTCCCAGGTAAGTACATAGGTACGTATGTAGGTACTTAGTTATTCTTTCTTTCTTTCTTTCTTTCTTTCTTTCTTTCTTTCTTTCTTTCTTTCTTTCTTTCTTTCTTTCTTTCTTTCTTTCTTTCGAAAATATTTGCATTTAACGAGTTTTCTCCACTTATTTTGATACCCTCCTTAAATTATTAGCTGGGCTTCTTTAATGACGGATAAATACGTCTTTAGCTTTGAATGAGTTAATTCCACCACATTTGGGAGAGCGTTACCTGCTCAGCAGCTAAATGTTACTTTCCCACCATTGCTTTTTCTGACACGACGTCCTTGGACTCTATCGCCTCATCTTATCGCCCCCTCGCTTAAAATACACAGCGAAACAACAATTGGGAAACCAAGTCCTGTGCGCTAGCCGAGTCTGACCCGACCCACCTTTATGCGACCAATTGAGAGGGGAGATTTGCCCCCTGATTTACCTCCACACACAGACGGTATTAGCCGGCACCAGTGCTAGGGTTGCTAGGCAACAGAAGACACTTGCAGCAGACTGAAATGATTCTTTGATTCCAGGAAAGCGCTTGTAATACCTTGCAGCGGGCGCCTTTACTGCAACTGCATCAAAATGATCAGAGTAATTACAGCTAATGTAATATCGCGGGACTCGGCAAGGTAATCATTCCGCCGCACATTAAGCAGTCTTTAGTTTAGTGGGAAAGTGCATTTATCATTTCAGTTCATTTAGCAGTTGTGAAAAGAGATGAAAACAAGCAACTGGAGCGGGGGGGATTC
Organism: Hippichthys cyanospilos; assembly: GCF_059441005.1. Taxonomy (NCBI): domain Eukaryota; kingdom Metazoa; phylum Chordata; class Actinopteri; order Syngnathiformes; family Syngnathidae; genus Hippichthys; species Hippichthys cyanospilos. The sequence continues at coordinate 15,701,294 of NC_142381.1, read as the reverse complement.
AACCTAAAGTATATGGCTTACTTGTTCGGCAAAGTTCCTCCCTCAAAACTAACTGCAAATGAGAATCTGCTCTCAATTGAATTACCTGGATGAATACAGCTTAAAAATATATTCTTTAAACTGTTAAGTAATATATTCAACTTGCGCATCACTGTTCTTGGTATTAATGGTAAGCACAACTCATATTTTTCTAAACACCCTCTAATAACAAGTATTTTGGCTCATCCTTTGATCCTTCCGTCAAAGGGTTAGCATTGAAAGATAAAACTCGGGAGCTGAAATTTCACCCAGATGGTGACAAGATGTCAAAGTTCAAGCATGGCATGACCATTTAGTTATGATGAGTGTGCCATCCCTTGGCTAAAATAATGCAAATAAGAACTATTGATGTGAAATGATTTGGAAACAAAAAAATGTCAGTCAAAACGGTATACAATGGACTCCTGGCTTACTGCATTCCTAGCTTAGGTTTTCACAATACGAAGTGGACTGCAAAGTTTTTTCATCCTTTTTTGCGGCATTTTTCCCACCTTATGGCATCAACAACAATTTCAAAATTCTTGGCGGTCAGCGTGCGTATGTATGACTGTGCGAGTCACATGCGTCACGTGTATGCGTCACGAAGATGCTGGTCTGCTATTGGCCGGCGTCACGGCGTTCCGAATATGCTGGTCTTCTACTGGTCGGCGTCACGGCGTTCCGAATATGTTGGTCTGCTACTGGTCGGTGTCTCAGTTTCACTAAGATGCCAATATGCTCAAAACTTGTTCTCGTGTGAATGCTTATGATATCAGATTTTTATTTTTATTTTATTAATTTTTATTTTGGGCCGCATTGTAGTGATAGTTTCTGTCAGAGGGCCGGAATGACTGCGAATTCAAATGCATTTTAAGTGTGTTGATCACACATTTACCAAGATTTGATATCAGAAGCCGGCAAAAACTGTTCAAAAGAGATTTGGAGAATAAGAAAATGTTTGTTTTTCTTCCCCCAAATTTTTAAAAGTTAAAGACAACTTGCAATTTTGGTATTTTAGTCAGAAACCTGAAGTCACATCAGCATTTCAAGGGCCACAAAAAGTGAGGTGGCGGGCCGGATCTGGCCCCTGGGCCTTGACTTTGACACCTGTGATGTGGATGCTCTGTGACCTGGAAATGAGATTCGTACACAAGTCAAGCATTTGGAAGTGGATCATTTGATGTATGAAGAGCTGTTAGTCACAACTAAGTGTTCAATAATTTAGATTATTTAAAGGGACAGTGTGTAAGATTTAGACGGTTTTTTACTGCGAACAGCAGGAGGTGCTGCATTTGCCATTGTCCGTAGCGATTACAAACATGGCCGCCTCCAGAGAAGTGCCATCCCCAATGTAATATGATTGAATAATAATTAGACCTTCAATTATATTTAAAACATACTTTTAATCGTTAAGATTTGAAAGTTTTTGAAATGTATAATCATGTAATGTATTCCTTTTGAATGAAAAACTGCCTAAATCTTACACACTGTCCCTTTAAATAAGCACCTTTTGCCAAGGTAACAGCTTTGCACATGGCATTTTCTCAGTCAGCATTAGGATGTGGGTGATGCTTTGTGGCTTGGAATTTAGATTCTTATGTAAATCATTAGGAGAAATATCAATACGTAGACAATATGTTTTGTCATTTTGATTCTTTGAATAGGCAGCATGAACTGACAATAAACTTCACTTCACAGCTGTGAATTATCATTAGTAAATAACTTGAGCACTTTGTTTTTTGTTTGGTTTTGTTTTTTCAAATCTCGAGTACCCCCTGGTCTTCTTTCAAGTACCAAGGGTACCCATTCCCCAATTTGAGAACCACTGTCAGTCTTTGAAGTATAAAGTGTTTCCAAATTCTTGACTGGCATTGGCACCTTCACGGCCTGCATATAGACTTTACATTTCTGTGGAGTGTTTTTGCCAGCGCT